>NW_027104573.1:0-418503 GCF_902728285.1 Clytia hemisphaerica
AGCCGAGTATATCAAGTGAGCCGAGTATCAAGTGAGCCGAGTAATATCAATTGAGCCTAGTAAAACCAAATAAACTGAGTAAAACAAAGTATTCGAAGTGTATTCTGGTGAGCCAAGTGAATAGAGGGGAATCCTTTAAATCTGAGTTAACTGTGTAAATCCAAGTTAGCTTTTTATAACCAAGCTATCTAATGTAAATCCAGATTGACCAGAGTAGCTATACACTGAATGATGTGGACTTCATGAACCCTGAAAAATAAAAACAAAAACGAAATTACCCAAACAGTCACGTTCAACTGGAGTATACTACCATGTTCATAAATCGTAAAGCTCAGGAAGACACTTGCTTTTTGTTGAAAATTGAGGCATGCAAGCATTTATAGGTCACAATTTTTTCGCACAACATAAAGAACCCGAGATGATGAAATCTGATCATGATGTTTTACAAATACAAGTGAAAATCTCATTTCCAAGCTACCTTAAAGGGATAACCAGATAAAAAATAAAATTCAGCCCAAAGATTCCTTCCATAGTCCTTAGCAAACCAAATTTTACAGGCTACTTGTTTTTCAAAGTCGAAATATTTAGGTTTGTAATTTTTAATTTCTGCTGGAAAACAATAGAATTTCAACGTGAGGTACGTGTGAGGTACGAAAAACTGAGATTTCTAATTGTCATATCTTGACTCTGGAATGTTATTTCTCTAAAATATTTGGAGGGCTTACTAAGGACCATGGAAAGAATCTTTTAGCCAATTTTCATATTTTATCTTGTTATCCCTTTAAAAGTTTCAAAAAGGACAAAAAATTACGAATCAAAAAAGAAATCCTTCTCTAGACTATAGCCAACAATGGCCTTCTCTTTACCACGTTTCCCCCAGCCTCACAAAGATTTTGCAGTAAATGGTAATACACAACTTGATTTTTCACTTAAGTCATTAGGTTACCAAGCCTTTTAATGATAAATCCTGAAGAAATCAAATTCAAACTCACCTTAAGATTGGGTATCAATCAATCAGTGGGAACCAATCCGTCTGGATATGATGTACGATAACAGTCTTGATGTATATGGATGATAGATGGTCCAAAACTGTACAAAAAGAAAAACAAATATGATTCTTATTAACAAAAAGTACAATCATTAGGCATGACCTGGAGTAATACCTTTAAGGGAACATTTTTTGCCGAGAACTTATTTTGGCAAACAACTGAAGTCAGCAAAAATGTGAATAAATATATTATAAATTTTGATAAGAACTTATTTTGGCGAATGGCCAGGCAAATCTTCCCTTTCTATTACCTTTTTTAAATGATTGACGACAAGAATCAATTTTGGTTAGAACTGAAATTAGTGAATTTCAAGTTTTTGCTACCCCAAGTAGAATTTTTTTCTTCATTTTGACCAGACAATCTCAATCGAACGGAATTGAAATTCGATTGTCGAACACAAACAAATCTCAATCCAACGGCAGAATTTCAGGTAATATTTGATTCGTTCGATTGAGATTTTCGTAAAGCAGACGCCAAACGACCTGCGCTGCACTTTTTGTAAGTGGAATTGCCTGATTCTTACCCCTCCTACCTAGCCATCAATTTGAGAATTAACCTTGCAGAGTTTTTGTATTTCGCAGAGTGTTCTTGTTGCAAACGGCCAATCAATTTTAATCGTTTGATTGCGTTCGATCTGGTTCGATCATTGGTTCCGTTCGACTGAGATCATTGGTTTCGTGTATCGACCGACCGACGTAATCGATAGAATAGCTGTTTTCAAAATAAAAGCAGACACCAAACGACCCAATAGTGACCGGCGCTGCACTTTTTGTATAAGTGGAATTGCCTGATTCTTTCCCCCTCCTACCTAGCCCTTAATTTGAGAATTAACCTTGCAGATTTTTTGTATTTCGCAGAGTGTCTTGTTGCAAAAGGTCAATATTCTTATGATACTACTGGAGCACACAATAGAGATTTACCTTTATGAATGGCAGCAGCAGTCAGTGACAGTAAAATCTTGATTTATCTTCTTACTTCTTGAACTCTTTACTTCTCAGTCTTTGAGAGAAAAAGAGATCACGCTGAACACTCCCACGTTGACTTGAAGATAGTCTATGTAGGTGGTAGACTATACGAAATACAGACAATAACAAGATACAGTCTTCAGCCATATATCAACATATGGCTTTGTTCGGCTTTGCTAGAGGATAGATAATTGTATGCTAGCCGACAGACAAAATTGACTATGACGATCCCTGTCGATCCCTCTACATTATAGCGCTATGACGATCCCTGTCAATCCCTCTACATTATAGCGCTAAGTTTAGCCTGGAAAATATATGTACTCTCGCGGAACACCGCCTAATTGCTTTGCGTAACTAACTAACAAACGTACGGGCACTGTGCAGATGAAAGGCCCACTACGCTGCGCTGCTGGGCCAAATACATGATTAATAACAATTGAATTGCTCCAGAAAAGTATCTCTTATCTACAATCATGTCGTAATATTGGAGAAAAAAGGGAAATCCACCGGGAAGTTTTGAAACCACAATCGATTTGTAAGTGCTCTAAAGTAGGTTGGAAGGGTAGAGTTTAAACTCTTAGTTTTAACATGAGACTTAAGACTTAGGACCTTAGGGTCGATTTGAGGATCCAAAAGTTCAAAAATGGTCCAATAAGGCTCATAATATAGCCTGGAGGTCTATAAACCAGAGCCAAATTGAAATATCCGATTAAATTTGAGATATGGCCCAAAATCGACTTTCTCGCCCAAACTCCAAATTTCGAAAAACGAGGAAATAAGCTTAATTCTCAATAGATTTCGACCACGATTGTAACATAATTAAACAAAATATTTAGTTTACCTAGCCAAGCAAAATAGAGCCCGATCTTCTCTCCATAATAATTTCGGATTTTCCACAAAGGTTGGAACTTTAAACATTTTAACCAGGTATTCTTGAGTTCCCTGCGAGTATCTGGTGGTAAAAATTTCAGTGCATCTTCAACGGTATACTTTAATGGATAAACATTATCCAAAGCTGATCGATCATTCAACACAAAGCCATCTTTGTATGAACCAGACACCAATAGTGATGTCAATCCTATTAAAGGAAATAAGGGTTATCAGAAATATCATATATTATAGAAAAAGTCAGCTCAAAACTTCCCATTTCTGAGAATGATTTAAAGTAAATGTTCTATGAAATATTGATAAAATTCTTGTTTTAAAAAGATTAAATAGGCATCTAGTATATAATTGAATAATTGCAAAGTATAATTTGTATACCTAACTTTAAAGGGCATCACAATAAATTATGACGTATTTTCTTTTACTTATTACAAAACTGTCCATTTACCAAGAAGGAAGCAGATATGAAAAGATAATTTTTTTTGCTTCAGTTTATTAACTAAAAGCCAATAAAAGTTAAACTATTATAGTACTTGCACTGACCTTTTCTTTTACGAATGTTAATGCTTTCTTCATCTTCTTTTCCTAGAGATATGATCAAGTTCTCCAAAATATTTCGTGTCTAGAAAGAAATTGAGGGTTTTAAAACTAAACTTATAAAATGCAATAGGGAAAATTGAAAAGGAAAGGAATCAAAAATAAAAAAGAAACTGTACCAGCATGGATCGGTGACTTGATCTGAAGAAAGTGTTCTCGTCTTCGATGCCATGGAACAACTTTTTAGTTGCCAAACAAAATGGTGCACTAATCATATCCACTAGAATATAGAAATTTTCAAAACGATATATAAACTATCCATTTTATTGAACTTGTCCATATTGTGAACCCTCATCCCAAGTATTCTTTTAGGAAAGACCAGTTTACCACAGGTTAAAACCTTGAACAAAGTATTTGATTAGTCCAATGATGATGGTTTGGTAGAAAACTAACGAAATAATATTTATTACCTTCGTCATCAGTTTTCAGTGATTTGTTTAGTGAAGTCACCAAATTATCATCAAATGCTGGTTGTACTAAAAACTAATTCGATAAAAATCATTATTGAAGAGAAATTTGATGCTGTATAACATTAACATAGGTTTGAGTTGTTCTTTTATGATACCTTTGTTTTTTTTCAATCATAAATTTAAGTTATGATTCAAAAAACATTTCAACAAATATTTTTCAGCATAAACTTTTCGTTTTATTAAAAAACATAGTCGTAATCCAAAATTTCAAGCATTTCTTCAGAGATATTTTAGACAAATTATCTAAAGGAACAAGAATTACCCCTTCCAGTGGCATTTCAAGTGCAACAGTTTCTGCTTCTTGACATAATCTTTCAAAGGTCGGATATAGTTGAACATACATATTTTCGCCGATAATATCATAAGCAATTTTAATATCTTCATCTCGCATCTTGGCTTCAAAAGTTTCTCTTTCTTTTTTATGGAGTGTGTCTGAATCATGTATATTATATGTCAAAACAAAGTCGGGTAAAGAGTACCTCTCTATATTTTTCTTAGATTTTGAAGAGTTTGTTGCAAGTTCTAATGCTAGTTTACGATAATCAGTCTTTGATTCTTCTCCATCGTCATCATTATTGTTAATATCATCTTCTAGATCCAATGTAGTATCTCTATTGACGACTTTAAACAAATTTTCCTTGTGAGTTAAAGAATTAGTCCTTGCGATGTTCTCACTATTACTTTCCAAGTCTATTTTATTGTTGTTGCTTTCCTTTTCATATATATTGTCATTTTTGTATTTTAGGTTGTTATCAAAACCAGGATTGACAAAAGAATAATTATCACCAACGCTCTCCCTCTGTTGTAGTTTGTTATTATTTCGTCTTGGTGACTCCTCAATTTCTACTAAATTAGTCCTTGAATCACTAGAATCAAAACCCAATTCTTTTTTCACTTTGGCTGGCGTTGTTTTTTCATGCCATTTTTCGGCAAGCTCCTTTTGCTTTTTAGAATTCTTCTTCCGTAATATAGAAACAGTGTCTTTCAGAGGTGGAAGTTCTTTCTTTCTATGTGTGTCATTCATATCCCATTTTGAATGTTCAAACAATCCAGCTAATCTACTATTAGCCTCTTCACCGTGTGTCTTGTGCTCACCACTGTCATCACCGTCTTGAAAGTCGACTTGACCCTTTCTAATGTACGTGTCTTCCATCTTTTATAACTTATTTTATAGCTTCCATCCTTCTATAAAAAGAATAAGAAGAATTAATAAATCAATCCATCCAAGACTTTTCTTAATTCAGTCTAGGGAAGGAAACAATAAAAATAATCGATACTTTTTGTGTTAGAAGTTTAAAATAAATTCAGTCTGGTATGAATTGAATAAGGGCAATCTTTTAATATATATTTCATGCCCTTTTGCTTGCCAATGGGACACCTTTCCTTCAACTGTATTCCATGGGAATTTGAAGAAATCAAAATAAGCGATTGAATCCATGAATTACTTTTCTGAACTCCAAAATAGTTGAAAAATACATAATTCCCTACACATTTTTATAAATTTACTAAAAATAGAAAATGTTTTACATTATGTGAGTGTTGAACGTCTAACGGCTTCACATTTTCAAAAATTTAAATGTGTTAAATTTTAAAATAGTGTGCTACAAAATGTTTCAAATAAAAAAAAAATTGATTTCAAACATATTCCAGTACATTTTCTTCAAAGAGGAGCTACCCAATTTATATTGTTTAAAGGGTTAAAAATCCCCTTAGCAAACAAATGTTTAGGATAAATTATTTTGTTTCTAGGTTAATCAAACCAGTCGAACCAAATCAAAGGTAATATATTCAATTTTATTTAGATGCATTTATATCTAGTTCATATCTATGTTTTAATTGGCCTTGTGATTTCCTTAATATATTTGGCAAATGATGTGAAAATGTTTTCTTTCACACTAAAGCTCTTTAAGATCAGGCAAATTGTCAACATCTGAAAGGTTTGGATTACATATATGTCTGCCTTACTGCAATGTGAGTCTCATAACCCAACTCAGGGCCTGAAATAACGGTCGGACATTGGATATTGTCCGACCCAATCGATGAAATGTCTGACCAAAGTAGATTCTGTCTGACCCATATTTTCAGTCTCTTAAAATATTTAAACTAATTAAAAGATTATTTACGTAAATTTAAAATTAACAACCTTCTTATTTACACAGAGAAACTCTCTGCAGTTAAAAATGTCCTCTATTCTGTGTTTGAAAGAAAACAATTAATCCATTTTAAGCTTACTTCAAGTCAAAATTATAGCACAAAAAATGCCCTCTACTAATGTCAGTTTGCTTCAGACATCATGTCCGACCATCAAATTATTGTTATTTCAGGCCCTGCTAACTACTGTTTTGAGTTAATATATGGATAACAGGATATTAAACAGCATTGAGCACTAACTTTTTCTCGCTTTGCAACTAGAAATTGGCCATCTTTAAAGCAATCAAACACAGCCGAAAAACGATCGAACATATCGAACGCCAATTGAATACAATGGAACAACAATCAAACCAATCAAATATTGACTCTCTTGTCTTACTATTATAATTGGTTTTGGGGAACAAAAATATGATTAGTTCGATTATTTAGTTGACATTGCCTGGTCATGTTCTGGACTTTTTCAAGTTCAAAATTGGCAAGTGGTCTGGAGTTCGCAAGTGTTTAAGTAGTTCGATGTGTGTTTGATTAGATTGACAAGGTGTTTTTGTTGCTTCAGAAGTGTTTGATGTATGATAATGGTTAGATACTTGCTTAACTGGTTCAATAGCCTTTAATCAGGTGTATATATTAAATGTTATTGGATACCGTCAAAGTGCAAAAGAACCTGGTTTCCAGAATAAGAATTTTGGTGCTTTTCCAGAATCATTACACCAGTAAAGCCCTAACTTTTCATAAAAAAATTATGGAAATGCATATTTGGACTTTGTACCCAATGCTGCACACAAGCACTCAAGCTAAAGTTCTGCTAAAGTTATAAAAAATCTGTTTTTCAAAGTTTTCAAAAGAATGCCAATAGAAAATCTTTCAAATTCAGTATGTGAATTGAGTACTATCTACTAATGATCCACAGCACTATCGCAAAGATAGAATTATTGGCCTACTCTTCCCTTGAGAAAATGATTGACAGATTAAAGTTTTTTTCACCCATACGGGAGCTTGCGAGGGTTCTGCGAGCGTTCTCGGGTCAATCCTGAATGAAACCACAAAAAATGGTAGTTTAACCTAGCTGCAGCAGATCATTACAATGGAAGTTGTTGAAAGGTTTTTGACAGAAAATCCTTTGTTTTATTGTCAATGATGACAGTGCCGTTATTAATTTTGTTAGATCTGACATATTGATGTTTGTAAGTGCACTTTACTGTATATAGTTTCGATTCCCATCAAAGAATCATTTTCTGGTTTCATGTTATTAGATGCTGTTTTAGAGCTTTAGAGCTAGCCTGTTATTGATTATTTCGATAATCGAAAATTTTATCGATTAGTACCGTCTGGTGAAATGGTGGCCGAATTGCTGTCTCGTGTTTTGTCAGATAGTCCCAAGTTAGAGCAGTTGACGTTACCCTAAAAATTAAGCAGTGGCTAAATAAGAGGGTACCGTGAGTGGTCCTAAATCCGACAGCCCTGCCTAAATCCAATGGGGTCTTTTAAAGATACAAACTAAAATAAAAACAAACCTTAATTGCTGTGACGCAACAATGATACCAAAGTGTCAACTAAACTGAGAGATTTGATACACTGAACCAATTGAACCAAATAACAATAATTGCTTCTTATACAAAACATAATTTTTTATTACAAAATTGTTAACGTTTTAAACACGAGTAGTAGATTCAGAATATAATAGAGGTAATTATTTTTACAACTCACACTTTTTGATCACATTAATTGACATCTTGACATTATATAGTCATCTTGTTAGATGTTTTATTTCGAGAGTTCTTGCAATAGTAGTTTATTCGTTTATTGTTCAACTTGGAGAGGGAATTTTTGTAAACATAGAATTTTTTTTTATAATATAACAATAGCGTTCAGTTTGAGGTCGTTGTTGTTACTTTCTGCCCGCACAGTTTGATTATTAGCCCTAGAGGGCTAATAATCAAACTGCAAGGGCAGAATTAATGACAACAACGAACGAAAGCTTAACGCTAATACTTTTATTATCCATATCGGACATTCAAACAGCGTATTTTTCTAGCGTCAGCCAAGTCTTTTCGCTTCAATGCAATGAATTTAACAAGTTTTGAGAACCTATGCGAGCGGGCCGCAAATGACCAAAAAGTGTTTTCTTCTGACGTTAGTTTAGTCTTTTCGCTTCAATGCAACGACTTCAATAAAGTTCCGAGCGGGCCGCAAATGACGTTATCGTCCTATAACCAGGGCGGTTAATGATATTTCAGCCCTCTGAAGCGCGACGCCTTAGTTTTCTCAGCGCGAGTATGACTATTTGAGTCATTTAATGGCTTACTTAAATGACCGCTATATGGATAATAATCAGTTATTTGGGGGGTGGGATTTAGCTGGGGGGTCGGATTTAGGCTGGCCTGTCAGATTTAGGACCTCTCGCGGTAGGCGTTGAAGGGTTGTGGACGAAGAGCAGAAGGCAAAAGCAATCAAAAAGAAAATTTAAGCTTACAATATCGAACCTATCAAACTACCATCGAACCTATCACAACCTATCAATCGAATCAGTGAAGGCTTCTTCATAAAGACGAAAGACATATATCTATTTTTCGGATCCGGCATGTGGGAATAGTGTCAGGACCTGTAGGCGACCTGGTAGGGTTGGGTATTGGTGTAGTTTGGGTGTGGTTACGTATCAGATTGGCTAGGAATTGGGTTATTATCAGTTAGGGTTTGTGTTGGAGCTCGAAACAAGCACTCTTTTGTGATTTTCTCTTAATACAGTCTGGTCTGCAGTTTGTACAATATAAATAGCCGTCAGAAACACTTTCCTGCCAAGAATCCATGGCGCAGTGGATAAGGCATTGGCCATACACCTTTCCCGTAATTCAAATTTCTCAGAAATGGCCCGGGAAAATGTGCGCTCCACCGTTGTGTATAAAATTGTTTGGGAGGTAAAAAACGCGTTTTTGCCTGCGAGGGGTTAGGGAAATTGGGATTTGAGCCTCTAACTTTTGACAGCGACCTTCTTTTGGCAAAATATTTTCAGGGTGGTATAATATCATGAATAGGTTGAACATACTAAAATTTGAGGGGATTTTGTTCGACAGAACTTAAGAAAAGCTCAAAAAACCAACTTTCCCTAAGGGAACGCAGGCAAAAACGGGTTTGTTTACCTCCAGAGACCAAACGGTGGAGAGCATCAAAATAATGCGCGCGCATTAGTTTTACGAATTACGGGAAAGGTGTATTGGGTTTCAAAACATCGGAACTTTACATTTAGTGGGTTCGAATCCCACCGGTGCCGCACCGGTGGCGATCTGTCGGTAAGTCATTCAGTAAGTTAGAAAACATAGAAAACATAGTTCGGAAGGGGGTCACTACCCCCCCTACCCTAGAGCTACCCCCCCTACCCTAGGTTCTTCCCCCTTTTAAAATTTGATGCTACCCCCCTCAAAATTTTAAAATCCTACCATAATTCTACCGGTGAAAAAGCAAGAACATTCAGTGTAAATAAGCAAATAATTGCATTGTAAATTAAACGTTACATTAGACGTTGCATTGTAAATTAAAAATAAAACTTCTAATTTGGGAAAACACAAAAAAAACATACCACTGACATCTTACCCCCCTTTCTAGATGAACCCCCCCCCCTTTCTGAAAACTTCCCCCTTTCTAGAAAAAATTCTCTTACCCCCCCCCCTTTCTGAGATTTTCTGAACATCGCTACCCCCCCCCCCTTCATAAAGGGGGGGGGTGCGAACTATGGAAAATAACTCACAAAGAACCAGAAAGTCAGAAAAACTACAACAAGAGACTGGAAAGTACGAAATAAGTCCATATCTGTCTTTCGTCTTTATGAAGAGAAGCCACAACCAATCGAATCACATGATCGAACTTGGTTTCATAATTGAACCCCTATCGTTTGATCAATCTGGATTAGTTTGGTAATTGAATAGTCTTACTGGCGTGTAGGAAAGATTTCTTCATTGGTCCACAGAAACAGAAATGTGATTTAAAATTGATTTTTTGTTTCCAGCTGTCGAGCAGTCGAGATTCCCCTTCGATTTCTGCGACTTTGCGCTTTTCGCAGCTCATAGCAATTTTGTAAACAAATGTAGAATGTCTCTGCTACTCTGAAAATAATCAAGAGAATCTCATAGCAAAGTGTTTGGTAAATTGAGAATCTTATTTTCCCGCATCTTTGGCGAACGCCCTTTTACACCTTTCTCACGCCCATAGGAAAGTTACATTTCCGACCCGCCCGGACCGCTGAAATCTTACTCTTACTGTGCTGATGGTGTAAAGTAAAGTAAAGTTGTGAAAGTGACTCATCATTATGCAAAAGGGATTCGCTTTTTGACACAGAAGATTGAAAGTGCGTCAATGAGCTTTGCTTGGGGAATGTAATGAAGCAGACGTTCTTCAAATATTATCAAAAGTTAAGACTTTTTAGAGTTAGACGATGCTATCGTCCGGAAAAATACGGAAAAATAGCGGCGGTAGAGTTTAGAAGAAACGTTCGTCACCTCCCCCACTGCTTACCCGGCCCGGGACAACCACCGTTTCCATTTTCAAATATATCCTGCCTCCTATAATATTTCATCTTTAGACGATAGGATTATCCATCTATGAAGCTTTATTGTTATTTTCGCGTCCGAAGCTTCAATGCTGATGTAAGAAAAGGATATGCTATAATATTGAAACATTGCTCAAATTTCCTGGTATGACACAACCAATCCAAAAAACGCACGGATATGAAGATAGCTGAGGGCCCTGTTGTATGGCTCATTTACCTTCCAAGAAATGAAAGATACTTTAAAAGCTTTTAAGATATTGGATCTAATCAGTACAAAAGCTTCGCATCACGCACTCTCTGCAGTACAATAGGACCATGGTCTACAATCATGGTCGAAATATTATGATTTTAGTGTATTTGAACGTTTTTTTAGAATTTAAAGTTTAAGCGAGAATCGCTATTTTAGCTCTTCAACTTCGTTGAATATTTCGATTTTGGAGGGATTTGGTGGCTTCTAGGCTATATTCCAAGCCTTATTGGAGCTAATTTGAGCTTTTAAATCCTGAGATTCTAAGGGCGCAAGTCTTAAGTCTCATGTTAAAACTCAAAGTTGAAACTCTACGTTCCAACTGTAGTTTAACGCGCTAAAAATCATTCATGGTGTTTAATATTTCGCAGCCTCAAATACTTTGTCCATGATTGTAGCATGATACTTTATTGAGGAACTACAATGAGCTTCCAGCAAATGTATAGCTTATGTTAAAACTTCTAGTCGACCAGTGTCATCATAGATGGTTTTTTTCTCTATTGAGTTAAATTGGGATTTGCAATCACGAGTATGCTCTGGTACACTGGTACACGGGGACAAATGAATGACAAGTGTTAAAATGGGCAAAATGCAGAAGGAGAAAGATACCCCAGGTCATATAGCTAATATTTCCGCGTTCTTAAACGGAAAGATTTTAAATAATCTTCATAACTTGTTTCCATAACTGTGATTGAGATTATATGTTCATTTGGAATCGTATCACTTTCTCTTTCTGTTCACACCATCACACACGCAAGTCGGTTTGAATGGAGTAGTTCTCCCAATTGATCAAGGAACGTGTGTGTATGTCTAACTCAATTCAATTCAATTCAAAGATAATTTATTTGCCTACATAACATAGATAACATACCGCAGTAACACTAGAAGTTTATAATAATTTTAAATTATATAAATAAATAAATCCATATAGAGGTTTCACCCAACTAATCAATGGGATAACTACCTTGTACAACTTGATACACCAGTGGTAGAAGTTTCGCGAAATAAGGTAGAGAGGAAAATAATTTTACTACAATCTAGCCCCTTGCCTAAGTACCCCCCCCCCCGGGAATCTAGTAGATCCCTCTTGACTATAAATTAATACAGATACCCTGCTGAATTACCACTGAAGCAGGAATAATTTGCAGTAGATTCAAGAGATTATGCATTTTTCCTTTTTAGATGATGTTTTTAATTTGTTAATGCAGTATAAATGATGAATTTTCTTCTTATCAGTCGTTGATATGATAAAAAACCACTAAGCATACTGATATTTTGATATTTTTAGCAACTAAAAAGGTAGAGAAATCTTTTTTTAGAAAAGACTCCTACAATTTTTAAGCGCATTTACGTCGGTGATTTGATAAAAGGATATTTTTTGATGACAAGGGGTGAATTTGTTAACCTCTCTTTTTTTATCTGTAAACGTTAATCGTAGGTTTGGAGCATCAAACTGTGCGAGACCCATGGTGTTCAACTATTTTTGATAACATGACGTAGGTTAAGGGAGAGATTTCTCTAGCGCAAGCAAGAAACCAATCGTTAGACTAGATAATAGGCTTGCATAGAGTACTCTCTGAGAGTTTCTGTATTTATTACTTCTAGATGAGATTGATGACGACGATAAATTGCCCCCAACACGTGGTTTGCCTACTACTCTTATCCATGACAGCCATTCAACTCAAGTCAGCTGAGTATTATGACTTTTTGATAAGGTGTAACAAAAGTTATATTCGATTCAAAAACTAGAAATATGGTCAATGATGAAATATCTATGAAAACACACTGAAATACAAGAAATATCGAGAAAATGGTTTTAAAACAATAAGCCCCTTTTTTCTCGACTCTGCTATGCGTGGATACTTAATACGACTCCTGAGTTTTATATATGTTTTTATTTGCGTTTGACACCTTCTATCCATCTATATGAGAAAAAAAATTGAATCGTTCAGTCTAAACTTTAGATTGAATATATTTTGGGGCTTCTTTCATAAACGAACGAATAGGGAAAAACATTCTTAAAACGTAATTCAAACATGAGTGACTGTTATACAATTAATGCCGTTTATCATATCATTAACTTTTTTAAGAAAAGAAGAGTTAAACGGACGTCCAATTAAGTATACCAGTGTAATGGAGAGATTGCTTCTCAATATTCTTTTAATCAAGCATTTTTTAACAATCTTTGAAGGAGAGGAGAAAAGAGAAATAACAGTTGAAAGTTGAGGCTAATGTAGAATTATATAAAATAAAGTGTGAATACATGTTTGATTGGAAACCCCAATCTTGAATTTTAAGTTTAGCAGTTACATTATTTTTCGAATTTCGGACGGTGAAATATATGTTAGATTCATACTAAGACTGTAATGACAAGTATATTTCTCCTATCATGTGCTACCACCATATAGTAAGCTTGGACCATTTGTTGTGATTTTAAAGGTGGTATCACACTGTGCATGATGCCATATTGAAAGCCATGTCATTGGACGTGTAATTCTATCTTTAAGAATTTGATAATTAATCTATTCATTTAAAAGTTTTTCTTTTACCATAATGTTGCTGGATTATGATAAAAGAAAAAATTTCCTTTGCTTTTGTCCGCACCATGAAATAGCAGAGAGTATAATGATATAGCATGACATACTACTATTTTCATATTCTTTGCAGGGATACCATAGTTTTGGTCAGATCGTATTGATCTTACATTTTGTTTGATCATTTTTTTCTTATGTTTTTGACTTTGTTAAAAAGTTCATTTGTTAATCAAGGAAAAACGCGATTGATCTTATGACATCGTTATGAGAGAAATTACATAAAATTTCTTTAAATAGAGCCTTGTCGTGTTAATCAAATTATATAGATAGAAGTTTGAGCTTGGCAACTCAACAAGGATTCTTAAAATTTTACAAGTTTTTTGAGATTTTAATTTGAATATTTTTAGACGCTTAGGTATTGGGCCGGATAAGACGGAGGAGGGTCAAATTTTCTTATCTAGGGGGAGCTAACTTACAATAAGGAAACAAGATACCCTCTATAAGAGAGCTTCTGAACCTCCTCTGTATCCAAAGACTTCAAGGAGAGTTTAAACAAAGATTTTGCTTTGCTTAGTTGAAGTCCATATTGGTAACAGTGTCAATTTCCATTATAACTGTTCATTTTTTCTTTCAAGGAGGAAAACACACACAATATGGCAAAACAGAAATCGCCTTCTTCCTGGAGTGCTGTTTTATTTAAAAAATCTCCAATGAATAAACGAAAAGACGATCAAATTGATACAACAGTAACTACCACAAAAACAAAAACAGATATTTGTCAAGTTGTAGTGAACAACCAAACTGATGTGACCAAGACTGCGACTACTACAGATGAACAGAATAACAATGAAATAACAAAAACAAAAAGTGAAACTGACTTGACTTGTTCAAAAATGCATCGTCAGCAAAAACAAAGACTAAGTTTAAAACGGTTACGTTTTCTCAAGAAAAGTTCGTCCAGCTGTTCACTTTGTCAAGAGGAATCTGGTTCTTTAAAGGATAGTCCAAAGATTTCTGAAAAATCCTCATCGAAAGTAACTACTAAAGCGAAATCAAAACCATCAAAAATAACAAACGAAGGTAATACACAACCAGCAACGGCAGTTTTATTTGATATTATTCAATATAAAGACTTGAATTTATTACATGACGTTTTTAAAAGTTATCCGAACTTAGACATTAATGCATTCAATGAAGATGGTATAGCTGCAATCCACTTTGCAGCCATGAGTGGCTCCACTTCCTGCATTGAGGCTATGGTCGACTATGGAGCAGATATCAATTTACTGGACATACGTGGTAACCCTCCACTCCATTATGCAATTCTGATGAAGAAATTTGAGTTTGCTGGTAAATTAATGGAGTTGGGTGCAGTGACACATCAATTGAGTAAACACCAGTATCCTGAACTGAAAAAGAAATCGAGAGATACTTGGCATTTTTGATGACGAAGAATTTTGGATATCTTTGGGGATTCATATATTATTTTCCACATTTGAAGATGATCAAAATAGTCTCAAATTTGATTTCTTTCTCCTTAGGTTGAACATCCACAATTTTGAAGAGGATTTATTTAGAAGAAAATTTGATATATAGAGATAAACTTGAAATGCCATGAATCATTCCTTGACAGGGGAAATATTTTTCAATTTAGTTTTGAGACAGAAGTGTTCCAAAAGATATTTATACTACTGTGTACTAATGCAAGAGCGAGGTTTCTTACTGTAAATCTGATTACTGCGATGAAATATTTATTCATTTTGCATTCTACCAATCAGTTAGACCTTATCTACCCTGGACATGGTATTTAATTGCAAAACCACTTACCGTGGTGTGTTCTGAAGCAGCGGTTCGCCTATTTTTTGTTTGATTCAAACAACATCTTCCTATAGTCATAGCATCCATAGCATATCTAATGAAAGAGGAATGTTGAAAAAAAACAATGTACTTTCAAAATTAGCAAAGAGGGTATTCATTTAAATCTATCTGACAAATTTTTTTGGAAACGACGATCCTATATTTTCGCTGTTTTTGCTGTTTGTTATACATATATCTTTTCATAGAGTTGTTAATACTTTTGTATCAAATTTGTAGATTTTTATCAACTAATTAACAAAAATACACCTATTTTCAGCCAGCTATTCACTTTCGGGTCAGCTAGTCTGTTTGGCTGCTACTCGGAGGTTTGGAACTTGTATCCTGAGTACTGATACTGAGTAATCACAATTCTATGTAGTACACAAGATCACAAACAGTTTAGGACGTGGGATAAATTTGAAAACGGTGGACTAACCACGGGTGGAGTAAGCAGTAGCGGAAGTGTTTACAGTGTAAACTCTGCGTAAATAGTTTTCCCGCATTTAATATCTCTCTAACGAATAATAGGATCGTTTAACTAAATTTTATGTGGTCCGTTACAGTGCCACAAATTGTTACTACTTATCCAATCTAATAACAAATAAACGGAGTAGGGGTTGATTTTTTTTGTATAAAAATAAAAACCTACGTTATTGTTGGAATTGAATAAAATGCAAGGACTTAAAACGGTAAAGCTCCAGAATACATAATTTTCTCAGAATAGTTAAAGATATTACACCTTTTTATGAGCCAATCAGTCTTTTTTATAGCACTATTAGCCTATTTCACAGGATTCGTGCATCTGTAACATGCTTTTTACTATTTAATTTAAAGGGGAAAAAGCACCTTCGCGAAAGACGTTGAAACAAATTGATTTTTGCCACCACTTGTTTTTACTTTTGTAAAATTCAATTCGCAAAAAGTGTTCGCACCATAAAAATTTCATTACTGAAATGACGTAGTAAAGTATCATGTATTAAAAAAACAAATCTATGAAATAGGCTGATATGATAAAAACCTACCTTATTGGCCCTTTTTACGCCGACCCTTATTACTCCACAGCCTAATTTTGGCCTTACGCCAATTAGGGCCGTTAATAACGCCAAAATTTGTAAAATTATTAAATGATGGCGAAAATTTACATTAAAATGTCATTTTCAGTAGTAAGCTGTTGAAAATTCCATCGAAAATCACTAATCTTTAAATATATTAAATATTTCACTGAAGTTTTAACTATGGCGTAAAACAATGGATAATTTTTGTCTTCGAATCATACCTAAAATCCTTTAAATTGAGAAATAATGAAAACAAATTAACACCGCTTTTGGGTCAAAATTGCAAAATCTTGGCCCTTTTTACGCCAGCCCTTTTAACGCCGGCCCATATTACACCATGAGCCCAAAAATAACGCCAATAAGGGCCGGTGTAAAAAGGGCCGATTAGGTACTTTAATGTTGGCGGAATTGGACAAAATGTAAGAATTAAAAGCTCGTGATCGCCCTTAGCAGAATACTAAGCCCAAATGCACAAAAATATCGCAAACCTAGGTTTACACTTTATACTATAAACCTAGGTTTGCGGTTCAGTGAGTTTGTCTATACGCGAGTGGCTTTGAATAATAGCATATAGTCCTCTGACATTGTTGAATTTGCTGACCGATCAATTCACAGTCATAAGAATGAAGAAGAGACTGGATGTGACAAGCAATCTTATTAGCCAATGTTAATATAATGATTAATGCCTACTCTCGGGTGCCTAATAACCCTAATAAACGTACATGTACGTTTATTTTATTCGTGTCAAATTTCCCGCCTGTACCCACCTTATTAGGACATGTACGTTTATTTTTTTGACCCAATATCGCCTGATGCACACTGGAAACAATTGTTATTTTTTGTCCAAGTAAGACGTGTAGAAAGGCCGTTAATTACATTTGAACGTATTGTGGGAAATTTCGAATGTTTTTTTCCCTGTGCGTATTTTAGCTCTGATTTCTCGACTGGTACGTTTATTTCAGCCTGTACGTTTATTAATTCCAATTTTATTCCATCCCTGTACGTTTATTTTGGTCTGTACATTTATTAGGCACTCGAGAGTATGACATGTCTGAAAGTGCAAACAAAAATATGGCGGTCTTTTTGCCGAGGAAAGGGAAGTTGCGTTTTGGAAGACTCTGATAATTTTTTAAAAGTATTTGTAGAAATTGTTGAAAATGATTGCCAATCTAAGCTAAGGAAAAGCAAACCATATAATTGATCTACGAAAGCACCCATAATCTTGTCTGTGAAATGTCTGTTTGGAATATATGTGGTTTCCAGTTATCTAATTCGCTTCTCAGTTCCTGTTGGTCAGAAATACGAGAACAATAGGATCAGGGAAGAATGAGTATTGATTGGTTAGTCATGCAAACCTAAGTAAAAAGCCCTAAACCCGCAAACCTACGTTTACAAAGCGTAAACCCAGGTTTTAAAGCACAAACTTAGGTTTACGGGTGCAAACCTACCAGGTTTACGAAGCGTAAACCTAGGTTTTAAAGCACAAACCTAGGTTTACGGGGTATAAACCTAGATTTACGAAGAGCAAACCTAAAGTCTATTCACGATAAGTGTGCAATCTTTTTTCTTTTACCTATAACTTTCGAAGGAATTCTTCAATCTTTATAAATTTGGTATCATTGGAAAGACTTTTTTATCTCAAATTGTTTCACTCACAAATATCTCTCCAAAGATACCAAATTTATAAAGATTGAAGAATTCCTTCAAAAGTTATAGGTAAAAGAAAAAAGAGTGCACACTTATCGTGAATACTGTAGACTTTAGGTTTGCCTTTGAAATATTTTTGTACATTTGGCCTTTGGGCTTCCATAGGTTAAATGGGGCGTTTTTAAAACCTAGGTTTACGAAGCACAAACCTGGTGGGTTTGCGATATTTTTGTGCATTTGGGCTTCCATTTTATCTGGCACCCAGATGTTGAAATTTTCATCTGACACGCTAAAGCTCTGAAGGTCGGGAAAATTTTCAACATCTGGAAGGTTTACATTAAGGAATTTTGCGAGACTGCGTCAAGAATTTTGCAGCGGGAGGTCTGGTAACACAGTCCTCGTTTTTGGGATTGGCGGGTCCAACCGAAATATTTTTAGGTTTACGGGCAAGGGCTGTTGAACCCGACTGAGGATGCGGCACATCAAAGACCGACTATCATTCCTCTCCGATGGGAAATTGGGCTAGCCAGTACCTTCCCACAAACCAAATTTTTTCTTTGTTTTATCGCGATAAAAAAGCGGTTTTCGTCTAACAGGCTAAAATTGGGCCTGCTCTCTTTAGAGCTTTAGCGTGGGCGGCCGCCAATCCGCCATCGGAACATCAGATAAGCTTCCATTAGGCTGCTGGCATAAGTATCGCGCCATCGCGGGAATTTTATTTTCTCGAGACATTTTCTTTTCCGTAATGTAAACTTCCCGTTATGTGTAGACTCCGTAGAATCACATTGGAATTCCGGTTAGCGATATTTTGACGGGGGTAAAATTTCGTATAATTACACCCTAATTTTATTCCTTAAGAGATAAAAATTTAATTATAAGATCAACGAAAAGTTTTAAAAATTAGTTTAATTTTCAAATTGGGAAAAATATCTGATCTTTGAATTATTTTGAAAGTATAGTATAGTTTAATCTTTATAATTTTACCCCCTTATCTGAAATTCAAATTTCTATGTTTTGATTTTTTCTTGCACGCTTTTCGAAGAAGCAAGCAACAAGCTGACAAGCACAAGCAAAAATGGAGGATAACGAAAGTGGTAAGCCCTTCTTTCTTTATTCATAAATTTATATTGCTATCAGAGTTAGATCCTTCATAAAAAAGTGTTAACCCTTAGGGATCCTAGACAAAAAGTCTTTTATGGGGATGTGCCTAATGTGGGTTTATGGTCAGAGTTTCTCCAGCACTTTCACATTCATGGAGAGAGTTATATCGGATCGCCCGCCAAAGTTACCTTCATTTTTTTATTTTATTTTTTTATCCACAGATCGCTGATAGTCACCTTTCTGGGGGTTTTGTTGTTTGGAATTGATTAACTAACAGTTAGGTAGGGTCAGGGTTGCTAGTAACGGCTTGTCACTGTGCCGGGTGCATACTCGGCACAAGTGTTTCAACCGGTATTCCAACGAAGCCATATTTTGGTTTGTACAGAAATTTCGCCCGCTCAAATCTAAACAACAAAATGGTCAATCTCACTAAAGCAAAACATTGCGGCCACGGCATTTCCCTGGGTAAAAATTCTGGTCACGTGACCATCCGTGATTTTAGACCAATGAAAACGCTTCATTTCCCCGGATTAAAGTTGTGTCTACACTAACACGCGGGAAATGGCTAGAAAACGAAAAAAAAAACCGGGGGTCAAATTAAACTTTTCTTCCTTCTTGCGGCAAACATAAAAGACTTTAAGAGGCCATTTATTTAAGAAAGGGGTGTTATATCATAAATGAATTATGTAAGTAAGTGATATGTTAAGTAACAAGCTCATTAACAATTTTATTTTGAAGTTTGTTTTTAAAAACAGAACCCCCGTGCTATAAGATAATCTCATTTTCTTAACTTATGGACCCAATTGGAAGTCTTTGTAATACATATCATTTGGCAGTGTAGTTGCAGCCTATACAAGAATTGGAATCTAAAGTCTGAAGTCGTAACTCCTTGTCAGTGACCCCGCAGAGAAGTTTTTAGTTGGCAGAGACTGACTTTAGGTTGGTTTGGAAATCGTTTTATTTTGAAATGTAATCTTCACTTTAGATGAATACTTTTATTTATTTGGATTCATGAAAGGTTCAAGGTTTGTTTACTTTTTATTTCAAATTATTTCATTGATTTATTGAGCTGCAATAGCTGAATGAAAAACGAAGATTTTTGATAGTTATCATCGTGGGCTTGGCCGCCATTTTGAATTTCGATTTTTTTTCTCCTGTACTCGGCAATTTAGAGGTTGTTCGTAATACGCGATTTGGCTTACGCGTAACACTTGTGTCGGACGATGGCTCAAGGGACAGAGCGCTGGCTTCCGAATCTGGAGGTCTTTCTTTGGGGGTGGTTCGAATCCCACCCGGTGCGAAAATTAGAATGGTCGAAATAGATGGACAAATAATTGACAGGTATGAAAACTCAGTCAGAAATGAGAAACTAAGTCTCAGAAACTCAGACAGTCAGAAAAGAGAAAAACAGGATCAGAGATGAGAAAATAAAAAAAAAACATGAAGGTAACTTTGGGCGATCCGATGTAACTCTTTCCTCACATTCATGATATTCTGTCAGTCAGGCGCATCCTGGCAAATGAACGGGGTGAGCATTTGCATGGGGTATTCGTCACCCAGTGTAAATGAGATAGGACGTCTCAGGCTAAAAGCGTGAAAATGAATAAAAATGAACTTCAAACTGAAAATGGGAAAAAAGGAAGAAAACTGGGAACTTTATTTTTTTGTTAAAAGTTTCTTCAATCTTCGAAGAAAAAATCGACCCATGGAAAAAAAATTTCATCTATGCCAGTTAGGGAAACCATCCAGGATCCTGCCATTCTATAAGCCAGCAAAAACTAAATGACACTTGTAAACTTAAGTTTCTTACCATTTTCCATCGAAAACAACCAAAAACAATGCTACTTCCCAAAGCCGGAGACCAAAACAAATTATCTTCCAAGATTATGGCGCCCTTTTGGATCTATTGTTAAGGCCATTTAAAATGGTGGAAAGAGTTGCGGAAAGACAAAGGCGCTCGCTGCGTCGAGGGTGGTAAAGTCAAAACGCCCAGTATGATCTTCCAACAGAAGGCGAGTTAGTTGCCGTGCGAGTTACGTCATGTACTCCACCGCAGCGCATAACGAAGCGTGTTTAAATGAATATCATTAATTATAAGAATATCTTATGTGCTTACTTTCAGTAAACTTCGAGTGCTTCATTAAAGATGAAAAAGGTAAGAAGATAAAAAATGCGCTGGATAATTTTCATTGTAACAGTTTGATCAATCATCGCTGAAAGTTTGAAAAAGTTTTTCCGACGCAAAAAAAATTGTCAGCCAATTAAAAGCACAGTGTGCTTATACTTACTATGTTTGCTACATCGCCTAGGCTAAAAAAAGTGCGAAAAGACACGAACGCCATTTTTTATTGAGTGACGTTATGATTTTTATGATTGCGGCCGCGTACAGGAACTCGCCAAATGTTCCTAACTGTATGCAGTTCTTCAAAATGAAGCAAAATATTTCAAACCTGGTTCAATTGCGTGGGGTATTCAGCACTATTACATCACTTTTGTTTTCGGCCCCTTGCATTTGCTACCAATCACAAGTGAAAAATACCCCGTTCATTTGCCAGGATGTGCCTGACTGTCTGTTCTGTGGAATACAATTTATTATTCATCCTCTAAAAGTCGATTAGTTTAAATCCTGATTACCACTAATAGCAATTAGATTTCGATTGGTTAATCCTGTCAATTAACTTCCGTTGTTCGAACGTCAGGTTAACTGTAACCAGACGGTGTCAATCGAACGAATCAAACGCCGAATCAATTGAACACAATCGAACACAATCGAATAATTGCGATTCGATTGTCGAACGCAATCGAATCGCAATCGAATATTACCCAGAATTTGCCGTTCGATTGCTTCGATTACGTTCGATTGTATTCGATTATGTTCGACTGCGTTCGATTGATTCAATTGTATTCTATTTTATTCATTCTAGTACGGTTACTTACACACTCGGCCGTCCACGCTAAAAAGAGCTTTAAAGCAGTGATCAAATTTAATTTAATCGCAATCAAACTTATCGAAAATAATCATAATCGAAGATCAATCGAAAGTAATTTACAATCAATCGAATCAATTAAACATAGGTTGACTATCAATCAAACCAATCGAACGTTACTTGAACGCAATCGAACACAATCGAATATTACCCAAGAATCGGCCGTTCGATTGAGATTCGATTGCGTTCGACAATCGAATCACAATCATTCGATCGCATTCGATTGCGTTCGATTGGTTCGATTGCGATTTCCGTTTGAAGTTGTTCGATTGACACCGTCTGGCTGTAATCGTGTTTGGACATTTTGCCTGCGTTCTCAAATATCTTAATCTTGACTTCACTTTCCAAAACATTCGAAAATCTTTTTTCATTCGAATTTCTCACTTCAATGCAGCAACATTAGAGAGGAATGGCAATCATAACAGTTTGCCTAACTCGCTAGGTCTGTTCACCCGTATATACCTTTGGCAGTAATTGAGTGTTTAAGATAAAAACGGCAATTATTGCTCTTTTTGGCAATTATTGCCGAAAACGGCAATTTTTTCAACGATGAAATGCTGAATCAGCAGAAAAAGTAAAAAAGTAAGTAAATGAAAATTGCTGTTTTTGGCAGTCATTGCCGTTTTTGGAAATAAAAGTTGGTTTTTTTATTGATTGAACACGTGGTATTTGACACCCTCACGATAAGGAGGCCCACTGTGCCTCGTTTAGTTTTGTTTTTAACTGGTTTTTGATGGAAATGCAGATAGCAAAACTGAGTCATATGCAGAACGCCATGGTCATATATGTAAACAAACTTACAACGGGGGTTTTGTTATCTCTTTCTGTCTGTGTTTCGGCATCGATGCAGGATCTTTTTACATATTATTTTAGAACTTTTTATGTTATTGAGCAACGAAAAAATGAACAAATCACTTAAAAATCCGAAAAACATTTTTCTCAATGCAATTTTACAATTTTCAAACCCCTCTGACAAAAAGAGTAATAATTGCTGTTTTTATCTTTAAACACCCAACTGTTAGGGGTCACTCACAAATCGATTTTTTGAAAAACGTCAATTGACTTTAGTAGATAGGTTAAAGGTTGTTGACGTTTTTTTCAAATACAGAAACATCTATTTTTCATTCCATGCCAAATATTATTTCTCACCATGTTTCTGTTTGATTGCTTCGTCTGTTTTGAAAACCAAAAGAAACGGCCCAATGTTTAGGGGCGACGTCCATATTTAAAGTCACCATACATAACGGGAAAAGACCGTTACTTTCAAAACATATCTACCCACCTCCTTAACAGTCTTCATGATTTGACCAAAATATTACCGAAGCTTTCATTCCCGCTAAAATGAAAAAAAATTGCCCGCTACAAAGGTCACCATTTTTGGAGGCTTACATGTTACAACCGCTGATTTCAATCACAATTTTTAAATGGCCTTTTTTTTTAACTCCCAAAGGCAAGAATGTTATACTCTGAAACCACCTATAAATTGCTCAGGGAAAGGATTTTGGAAAGCGTGCTAAAGGAAAAAGCAAAGAAGTGAGCGCTACGATAAGCGGTCTTTGATTTTTTCCTTGGAATTTCATTTTGGTCATCAATGCCACAGCTAACTCTCAACATTCCGATATACCTACCCACAAACAGTCTTTTCTTGTTACACGTGGGGACTTTGAATATGGACGTCGCCCCTTATGTTTTTTCTTTGTTTGATGGCCCGAGCGGACCTTGAATTTTTGCAGATGGCCGTTCTTTCTGTCGCTATATACTAGGGAGGTAATTAATTACGGGAATTTTGTACACAAGTTTAGAAATCTTCTCCGTTTTTTTTTTTTTCAAATATAAACTATGCGAGCCGTAGTGAAAATCAAGATGGCTGATGAAACAGCAATGAAGGCAGTTTTTAATCGTTTTTCGGGGATATCAAGTGTTTGATGTTTAGGATGTGGGTGGGTGGGTCAGCTTTTAAAACGTCAATTGACGTTTTTCTAACCTAAAATCAATTTGTGAGTGACCCCTTAATTCCATTAATTTTTTTCAGTTCCAAAATACTTGGCACAAAACGGAAATTCCCCACAAAATTTTATAACCACAAAGAATTGGAAGCTCTCTAAATTAGTTTGGAAGGGTAGAGTTTTGACTCTGAGTTTCAACAATAGACTTAGGAATCTAGGATCTGAGGATCCAAAAGTTCAAAAGTGGTCGGGTAGGGCTTGAAATATAGCCTAGAAACCAATAAATCCCTCCCAGATCAAAATATTCAATGGAAGGCCCGAATTTGACTTTCTCGCTCGAACTTCGATTTTAGAAAAAATGGTAAAATAGCCAAAATTGCCATTATGTTATGGCACTGATTGTCTGAGAAACTGAAAAATGCCAAATTCTGCTCAGTGAGGGGGGGTCTTATTCCAAGTTTAAAGCAATTTTCCGGTCTCAAAACCCCCCTTTCGTCAATTTTAGGGGCTAAAACTTGAAAAAATTCAAAATTTCCTGAAATTTTCATGTTTTTGACTTTTCGTAAATTGGACCTTTTCAAAAAGTTAAATATTTCACAAAAAATGGATTTTGGTCAGTAGCAAACGCTTCAAAATGGTCCAAATAATGCTTTAAAACAAATTTAGAAGGTTTTCATGTAATTTGGGACCCCCGCAGAGCAGAAATTAGCATTTTTTAGTTTTTCAGACAATCAGTTCCAAAATACTTGGCACAAAAGGGAAATTCCCCACAAAATTTTATAACCACAAAGAATTGGAAGCTCTCTAAATTAATTTGGAAGGGTAGAGTTTTAACGCTAGACTTAAGACTTAAGTAGGACCTTAGGATCTGAGGATCCAAAAGTTTAAAAATGGTCCGATAGGGCTTGAAATATAGCCTAAAAACCAATAAATTCCTCAGATCGAAATATTCTATGAAATCAAGTTGAAGGCCCGAAATTGACATTCTCGCTCGAACTTCCATTTTAGAAAAATGGTAAAATAGCCAAAATTGCCAATACGTTAATTGCACTGACCAAATGATGGAGAGCATCAAAATAATGCGTGTGAGTCTGCGCATCTGTTCTGCAAATTACGGGAAAGTTGTATTGTCAAGGAAAACAATCTTAAAAGCAAATTTTGAGGCTGAAAATTGACCAATTGAAAGATCACTGAAAGCTAGCGAAAAAGCTGCGAGATGAAATGGGAGATCGAATTTAAGAGTATTATAATATATAGATACAGAGATAGAAGCAATTTGAAATCAAAAGTAAAAGTTTTGAAGAGCATTTTTTTGTATATCCGTATACATAACTCAGTTTAAAAGCTTCCTTTTCTGAGTTAAATGAAACGTTCAAAAGATTTACCCCAAGCTCTTGCCTCATTTTGGTGTTAAAGCCCAACTGGGAGACCATCATGCACCAGTTTAGATTTTACTTTCTTCTTCTGAGATGGACTTGGGCTCCACAGCTTCATTTTGGGTACTGGAGCTTGTTGAAGAAGAGGAGTGTTCATTATTTGATGAAGATGACTGTTCACCGGTGCTTGTATTATTTTTTTCATAAGATCTTCTCAAGCGTCTCATCTTATTCTTTACAATAGATTTTTGTGGAGTGGAAAAAGTGTTATCAGTTTTGGTTTGCAACCTTTTCAACTCTTTCTGTTTTGCTCTATAGTTTTTCTTTGCCAACCCTAACCCTAACCCTAACAACCCTAAACAACTTCATTCTCGTTAGATTTTCTGTCTTAAGCTGCCTTTCTGTTTGCAGCATTCTTTCTTTCGCGGTCTTGATCCTTTAACTTTCCATGTAGCCTTTTGTTCTGATAAATAATTGCTCTTTTTGGACCTATCTTTGGGTACCCCGGTGGAGGTTCTCTATAAATTAAACCATGTCTGTTCGTTCGTTCGTTCGTTCGTTCGTTCGTTCGTTCGTTCGTTCGTTCGTTCGTTCGTTCGTTCGTTCGTTCGTTCGTTCGTTCGTTCGTTCGTTCGTTCGTTCGTTCGTTCGTTCGTTCGTTCGTTCGTTCGTTCGTTCGTGCGTCCGTCTGTTACCAGCTTTTCTCAGGATTGGCTCATTAGTTTTTTCTGATTTTTTGCACAATGATGCAAAATGGCAATGCCCAGAACGTGACGGAGCCCGATTTTTGAGAAAAAATTTATTTGGGCAAATTTGGGCCAAAAACTACCTAAAAATAGGGTTTTTTGGACTTTGCAAAATCTTGTCATTACTATTTTCTGATTTTTTGTACAAAGAATTCTCTAAAGAATGGCTGAATCACGAAGTGGTTTTTCCCGGAAAATTCTTATTCGCCTTAAAAAACGGATTTTCGTATTTTGGGGAAATTCCCTTTAACCAAATAAGAAAATATACCTTATTGGAACTAATTTTCGCGGGAACTAATTTTCGCGGTCGGAAAAAAGAATCCGAAAAATTGCATTTCGCGGGTTTTAATTTTGGCGGTTTTTTCCTTTTTGGAAATTTCGCAGGTTTTAATTTTCGCGGTTTTGCCCTTTTTTGGACAAATTTCTTTCATTTTCCTAGGGATTTTTCAAATTTTTCGATAAAATTGAAAAAATTTGTTTTTTGCGGGAATTAATTTTCGCGGTTTTCAATTCTCAAAATTTTTCGGGAGATCAAATTTTCGCGATTTTGACGAAAAACCGTGAAAAACGCTAAAATTAAAACCCGCGAAAATTAGTTCCAATAAGGTAGCTTTTCTCAATGTTGACTCGTAATTTTTTTCTGATTTTTTGCACAATGATGCAAAATGGCAATGCGAAGGAGCCAGATTTTTAAGGAAATTTTTTTTGGGCAAATTTGGGCCAAAAACAGCTTAAAAGGTTTTCTGGGCCTGAATGGTTTAAGTGATTTTCGTATTTGGGGAAATTCCTTTTTACCATTTTACATTATTCAACACACAAGCTTTATTTTTCCATTCTGAATTTTTGTATAATTATTGTCACTTTTTTCTTATTTTCATCTGATGTTAATCATTAGGTAGGTCCATTCAGCATGTTGCTTGTTACTCTTGATCTCTCTTTGCTAGTTTTACCCATTTTACTATTATATCTAATCTAAAGAAAAAGATACACTTAAATATGAAACAATTTGTGTTAGGCTAAAACCTTTAGAAAATGAACTATCATCACAACATCAAATTTCATATTTGATTGTTTACAAAAAGTTATCTCTGTACGTAAATTCAGTTTTAAAAAAGTGTTGCGGAAAGGACATTAGTGTTGCGGAAAGGACAAAATTTGGAGCCATAAATGAAACCTGAAGTAAATACCATATGATTTTATTAGAAGCAAAGAAGGAAAAAAATCATATAAAAATTTACCTTCCCCATACCTTTAGAGTATGAAATCAAGTCACTGTAATGATAGAACCCTTTATAAATGGTACATTTCAGTCTCAGTTCAAAGGGCACTTTTTTGAAAAAATGCCAAAAATTGGCTTTTTTCAACTTTGGACTCAAATTTTTGAAAATGACGGTCCAGGTGCCAACTTAAACTGAATTTCCCATGGGGGCACATGTAAAGTAGAAGCTTTAAGCTAACGTTTGAATGTTTTCCTTTTTGGACCTACCCCGGTGGAGGTCCTATAAATTAACCTGTGTTTGTTCGTCCGTTCGTCCGTTCGTTCGTCTGTTACCAACTTTTCTCAGGATTGAATCATAGGAATCTTTTGATTTTTGGTACAAAGGAAACTGGTAGTGGCCAAAATGTGACGGAGCCCGATTTTCGAAAAAAAAATTTTTTGGGCCAATTTGGGCCAAAAAACGGCTAAAAAAGGGTTTTTTAGACTTTGTGAAAAATTGGATCATTAATTTTTTCTGATTTTTTGTATGAAAGTAGGGTACCATCATAGGTAAAAGATGGCTCAAGCAGATTTTTGCAAAAAAATTTTGTTGGCTCAAAAAACGCATGTTTATCTATAAGAATCACTATTAATAAGCATACACCAATGTTCTTAGTCAAATTACTCAATTTTTTTATGAGATAGATGGTTTTTTTGCTCATGAGGGCTTACTTTTAGAGAGTATGTGTGTTTAGACATGAAATTTTGGTTGCTTAACTGTTTTATTAGAAAAACTGGCCAAATTCGATATTTTTTTATAAGCACATTGGTATCAATTACTTAGGTATTAGCTTTTCTCGAGATTGGCTCTTTCATTCTTTATGATTTTTTGCACAAAGATGCATAACTTTAAACCCTCAAATGTGACGGAGCCCGATTTTTGAAAAAAAATGTTTTTGGGCAAATTTGGGCCAAAAAACGGCTAAAAAAAGGGTTTTTTGGACTTTGTGAAATATTGGATCATTGTTTTTTTCTGATTTTTTACATGAAAGTAGGTAAAAGATGGCTCAAGCAGATTTTTGTGAAAAAAGAATTTTTCAGCTCAAAAAACGCATCTTTATTTTATAAGAATCACTATTAATAAGCATACATCAATGTTATTAGCCAAATTACTCAATTTTTTAATGAGATAGATGGTTTGCATGAAATTTTGGTTTCTAAACGTTTTTTTTATAAGAAACAAACGACTAATTTTGAAAGATCGTCACTATTTGTGTTCTGAATGATTGTTTAACGGTCATGCTCACGTAGATATCAATTATATTTGTTAAATGCATAACCAGGTAGGTACATAAAAGTATCACTTGTTTACTGATATTTTCAATTACTTTGAATCGTAAAGTTTGTTCATGAAAGCGGTAATAGATTGATTTTAATAAATTTCTTTTATAAACAATCAAACTTTGAAAGCAAACTTGAAAAAAAAACTATACCATGGTATATAGTCTTATACCATGGTATATCAGGAACATAGCTGTTTTTCCCGACAGGCGGGGGGAGCTCTATCTTGGGGGGGGACCTGCATTAGTTTATGTAACTCTAGGGGCTAAATAACACTTCCTAAATATTTTTCTTTACTGTTGGTTTTTAATTTCTCTAAACATTTATGTTTTCATGCAAAGTGTGATCTGATCCTTAAAATGCAAAAATGAAGACATTCTATTGCATTCTCTAAAAGTGCACACACATGTAAATAGAGCTTTGTGAATGCCATAAAATTTCCCCCTATACTGGGACCTAAAATTTTATCAGGCTGGGGGGACCTTGTTCTCAGGGGGGACCTAAATTTGGCGGGGGGACCTAGAACCCCAGTCAGAGCCATGAGGAACGAATTATTCAATGGCTGTTTTAGCCTACAGGTATCAAGACATCAAGACAATATATTGGCCAACTATCATCTAAACTTATTAATCACTCAGATCTTGGAGCAAGTAAGAGAAAAAGACCATTTAATAAGATGGCTCCCAAAAGCTCGCTTAATTCTCTTCCAAAAACTCTAGAGAAAGTAGGAGAAGACACGATGTAAGGGGTCTTTGGGAATAACACCATGTAAATGAAAAGAAAAAACTGAATAACGAATTTGGATTTTTCATCAAGAAATTTCAAACGATGAAAATTTGTGATTTGTTACCAAGAAGAATCAGTAATCCTTCATCCAAAGAGATTGTAATTAGCTCCAAAAAATGAGAAAATTTTCAAATGTCTGTCCCTTTTTCATTTCAGCCGCACAATCGAACATTTTGCAAGCGATATCAATGAATACAGTAACAGATGCCTTACCAAAGAAGAAATTGAGTAAAGCAAACTCAATTCCTTGCTTGATTTGCGCAGAACGATTTATCAAGACAACAAAGATGCATAACTATAAACCCTCGAATGTGATGGAGCCCGATTTTCGAAAAAAAAATTTTGGGGCAAATTTGGGTCAAAAAACGGCTAAAAAACGGGTTTTTTGGACTTTGTGAAAAATTGGATCGTTAATTCTTTTTGATTTTTTGCATGAAAGTAGGGTACCATCATAGGTATCATAAATTCGATATTTTTTTATAAGCACATTATCAATTACTTAGGTATTAGCTTTTTTCGAGATTGGCTCTTTCATTCTTTATGATTTTTTGCACAAATATGCATAATGTCGTATATCCCCTGGTTGGATACACGTAGTTCTATGGTGCTTTTTGAAAATGTGTTCGAAATATGCAAAGATATGAAAACTAGAAAATAGATCAGTTCATAAAGTTTGATTTATAGAGCTTCCTTCTTAGAGATCAAGCTTACCTTAAGATAAAGAAAGAAGAAATCTTTTTCTCCCAATTTTATATCTTCTTAATATAATTCCTTAATTTACATCCATTGCCATAATCATATCTTATATTCTTATATCTCTTCTAATTTACAGTTCTATGTCCATCCTAAGATGGGTAAAACTACTTACTCCTGTGTTAAGTTACAAAACCTCAGTTAAATACATTTTAGCTTATTTATAAGTTCTGTTAATTAATATTACATAAGTGTAGATATAGTTATTGTTCGTGTTAGGTGTGTGTTTGGATCGGATTGGTTTGAACACAATGGGATTCACTGCTTGAATCTGATGGTTGATATTCCAAAATAGGGTGCGGGTTGGATAGAATTTTGGCTCTCAGGAGTTCGCAGGTGATCGTTGAGTGGGGGACGAAGTTTTTCTCAGCGAGGATGAGTTGTTTTAGAATTAAACAATCTGTTTGTTGTCCCTCCTTTAAGGTACTTTGCATAGAAAGTGATCAGTTTGTGTTCTTGATCATGATGATTAGGAGTGATTGGTGATAATTAGATAAGGCAATTTCAATAGAAAGGAGGTAAGCAGCTTTTTCATATCAGCTTAAGAATAAGCATTCTTAGTCAATCAGTCCTTTTACACGACACCGGGGTGGTATAAGGGAGCCCATCACGGAACGGTGGTTTAGCTCTTTGTTACGTTGATATGTGGCCGCTTGTGAAATTACAGCAGGATCAAGCGTTATCCCCCTTGTTAATTTCGAATCATCTTGGTTCAATCAATAAACATCAAGTTTAATATTTTTTAAGGCCAATACATGTGCATCAATTCAAATTAATTATAGTGGATGTCAATCGATGCCAAAAATGTTCATTCCTGTTGTCTCGTTTATGATAAATATTTGTTAAATAATGTTTAATATATATTAGTGACAAGTAAAAATTCAATTACGGTAAATACTTTCTTAGAATATATGTTTCTTTGTCATCAATTTAGTTCAATAGTTTCTTCTCACAGTTAATCAGACTTATGGGGCAATATCTCGAAGTGTCCTTCCTCTTTGCATATGAAACAACTACCGATTGTTTACAATCGCCCTGTTCTTTATCGGTTTTAATAAGCTTTATTTGTCATTAATCTTCATTAAATACTCCATTGGGATCAACGCCTCTTTCAGCAAAGTGCATGGGTTGCCTCACGGTCGTCTCTGGTTGCGTCATTTGTAAGTAGTTCCTGTATCCAGAATCTATCCAAATCATTGTCAAGTTTTGTTGTTCGGGAATAAGATTTTGAGCAAGTTTTCTCAGTCTGCTCAAGTACGTGCTGATTGGCTCTCCATGTTGGGAGATTTGGTGTAAGAGTTGGCGTTTTCGATACTGATTTGTGGCACGTCGAATTCATCTGTAAGTGCTTGTTTCAAATATGGTAGTTAGCACGGACGCCTGCGGCAGGGTGCGATAAAATGTAAGTGCCCTGTCTTTTAATACTCGAGTGAGGAGCTTAGCTTTTAGCTCGCTGTGAGCTCGTAAAATTCAATTGTTATTTCATAGTTGACGAAAAATTCGGTTATATCTCCGCTGGGGTCGAGTCCAAATGTTGGTAATGACGATATTTCGATTTGTCGGGAATTACAATTTGTGCAACAGCAGCGGCTTCATCTTGGGCTACGGCCATTTTTCTGCTTGCGTTTGAAAACGGTTTAGTGTCTCTGTACATTGTCTGTAATGTTGGTCGTTTGCCTTTTTAGGATGAGTTGACGCGGTCAGATATTCCGGATTTACTGACGGTCTCCTTTCTGATTACGGGCAAGCTTCTTTATCTCGATGTGGTTCTTGAATGTTCAATTAAAGTTGGGTCGTTCTCAGTGCTCTGTCTTTTCCACTTCCAATGATCAGTCATCAATATGTCGGTTCATTAATTGGTTTCAGTTATAATTTTTCATTTAATTGTTCTATACTTCTAAAAGAAAAAAATTCGAATTTCATGCCTCGTCTTTTGTTCATTGTCTTTTAGATATTGTCTGTTAAAATATGTGAATTCAGTTTTTGTTTTGTTATTTCTTTTTAGCTATACGTTTTGCTCGAGTCTTCTTTGCTTCTTATTTCTTTCAAATTACCGCGTAATTTGCTCGTATACATGTATACCAGTCAAATCCCTGATTTGACCCGTAGTAGCTGAGAAGTCTCTTCATAGCACTTCTGCGCCAGCTTCTACTCAGGAGTTTCTTCTGTAACTTTATACTCCTACAAGTTCATTGTTCATATATTTTCAATTAATTATTTGTGTAATGTCTAAATTCATTTTCTTCTCTTTCATTGCCATGGTCTTTCTTGTTGCGTTAATTTAGTCGTTATCCTTCAAGGGATCAATTTGATATTGATCAATCGATCGTTTTTTTCTATTGTCAATTGGTTAAAGTTCTTTCAGACTTTATCATGAGGCGTTACGGTAAGATGACTTCGCGAATGTCTATCTTCTATCTAACCTCTTCTCTCGATAATGGTAAGATAATTGTTGCTGGTTCGGTGTTATCGATTGCCATCGAATTTATAATTAACTCTCTCTCTCTCTCTTTGAATATCGTAATCGGTGTAATAAATATCGCTTAATAAAATATCTCAATTCGGTAACGAATATTAATTCCTCTGTCTCCAGACAGGAATACCATCGTAAATAAACCATATTTCATTCAATTGTTTCCACGAACTTAAACAACCGAACAAAGGTAAAATAACCTTTTTACTCTTACGTTGACATCTCCCTGTGCACAATGGGATGCTCAACTCGTTGATTGATATCATATCTTAATTAGGCTGAAACCAAGTAATCTCTACTTAGCTATCCGTCAATACCGCAAACCTATGCCAATCGGGCATATACATACAGCCTTAACTTAAGTTTTCAATTTCAATCTCACTCTAACTCTCACTCTCAGCGCGTAGGATGTCACAAAACATATCATGTAAAACATTTAACATTCAATATATAAAAACTCTCTTGATGGAACAAACATGTAATATTCTTTCAACAAGTTGCAAGTTGGCATTTCCGGGCCCTGGAACACTCAACCTCTTATTAATTTAATACCACATCTTGGTTCTTGAATAAATCTTTTTCAAAGGTAAATACAATCAAAAAAACTCTTGGTCAAACGGAACTTACAATGTTCTTCAAACTCACGCGATCTCTCGTCACTCTCTCACGCTTTCACTTATTTCTACGTCATGTCTTCGTCATCCCGTTTCATATTTCTGTAATGTTTCTAGTCAAGTTTGGGATATTTGAAACCAAAATATATATACTATTTACACAATCGTTGTAGATTCTCTCTTCTCTACTCCTCTCATCTCTCATTCAAAAATGGAAAAATATCACTTACAGTTTTGGGGACTTTCTTTGAAGTCTAAAAGAAATACTGTTGGAACAAAAACATTAATATACCATACAACAAACAAAGTCCACTTCTTGGAATAGAATAAAATCATAAACAACACACATTCCAACTACTGTTCAAACGCAAAAAAAAAAGAAATACAAAATACTCACTAAAATTGAAGGTCTATAAATCGAAACTTTATCTCGGACTTGAACCTCCATGTCGTATATCCCCTGGTTGGATACACGTAGTTCTATGGTGCTTTTTGAAAATGTGTTCGAAATATGCAAAGATATGAAAACTAGAAAATAGATCAGTTCATAAAGTTTGATTTATAGAGCTTCCTTCTTAGAGATCAAGCTTACCTTAAGATAAAGAAAGAAGAAATCTTTTTCTCCCAATTTTATATCTTCTTAATATAATTCCTTAATTTACATCCATTGCCATAATCATATCTTATATTCTTATATCTCTTCTAATTTACAGTTCTATGTCCATCCTAAGATGGGTAAAACTACATTACTCCTGTGTTACAGTTACAAAAACCTCAGTTTAAATACATTTTAGCTTATTTATAAGTTCTGTTAATTAATATTACAATAAGTGTAGATAATAGTTATTGTTCGTGTTAGGTGTGTGTTTGGATCGGATTGGTTTGTAACAACAATGGGATTTCACTGCTTGAATCTGATTGGTTGATATTCTCAAAATAGGGTGCGGTTGTGATAGAATTTTGGCTCTCAGGAGTTCGCAGGTGATTTCGTTGAGTGGGTGACGAAATGTTATTTCTTCATATTAATGATGATGAGTTTGTTTTAGAATTAAAACAATCTGTTGTTGTCCCTCCTTCTTTAAGGTACTTTGCAATAGAAATGTGATCAGTTTGTTTTCTTGATCAATGATGATTAGGTATTGATTGGTGATAATTAGATAAGGCACTTTTCAATAGAAATTAGGTAATCATCTTTTTCAGTATCAGCTTAAGAATTCAAGCATTCTTTAAGTCAAATCAGTCCTTTTACACGACAATAACTATAAACCCTCTAATGTGACGGAGCCTGATTTTCGAAGAAAAAAATTGGGGGCAAAATTTGTGCCAAAAAACGGCTAAAAAACGGGTTTTTTGGACTTTGTGAAAAATTGAATCGTTAATTTCTTCTGATTTTTTGCATGATAGATGTTTTTTTGCTCACGAGGGCTTACTTTAAAGAATCATCATACTAAAATCTTCATACTAAAATCATCATACTAAAATCTTGATCCCGCTAAAAAAAATTATAGAAATCATGCCATAATGCTAGAAAGAAGCCCCTTTAAACAAGCGTAACGGCTTATTAACCAATATCAATTTGTCTCATAGTTGCATAGCAATCTGTTTAACTCTCTAGGATAGTAAAAAAATTGTAAAAATTTAATAAACAATTGCATCAATCAAAATAATTTTTATGAAAATACCCTTTAAATTCTACCCGATTTTTTACGAATATCAAAATTTATTATTCTCTTTCAGATATGTGGAGTATTGGCGAGAGAGATTCACGACAACAAAAGATTTGACTGAATATTGTGTTGTTGTTAATACCAACACCAAGGAAGAAGATCTAGGTTTGTCCCTTTGTTGACTTTCTTTGTTAACAATATGAAAAATCAGTTTAAAAGTAGCATTTTATCCTCTTATTTTTGTTATTGCTTTTCCTTTTTCAGGACCGAAAGAAAAATACTTTTTATTGACCAATTATTTACCTGAAGACCTTGAAATTCGACAGAAGCTTTCAAATGAAAAATTGGTATGCGTTTTGAATTTTTTGACATCCCCTGTTTCAGTACCTTTTGGAGTATGTTGGAGTTGATGATTTATAACAGGTCATCTATTCTGCGCACACCACGCTCTTTTCTAAAGGAATAATTCGAATATGTGATGATCTGACCTGGTTTTTCAACTGACCTTTATAAACCCTGGACAAAGCTATTATCTGCCAACTTTTATCAGAGTTTTTTTGAAAGTGGTACAGGTGTTTTTTATATAAGAATAACTTCCATAAGAATATCAGGGTGAGATTTCAGAGTTAGAACAATAGGCCTAATGTTTAAAACAATAGAAAATAAAGAATATAATACTCATCCTCAGCCAAAGTACACTTGAAAAAGAAGCCATTGCAGTGTTAAAATTAACGTCAAACGGCGCTATATCATCAAAAGTATTATCTAGGGCTCTCAATGTAATTACACCGCTATTGAGTATTGCTACCATTAAGGTACCACTTTTCAAAAAAACTGCCATCAAAGATTTTATTGGCCGAGATTGAGAAACTTGGTCCAGGGTATATAAAGGTCAGTGGTTGTTCAGCCAAAACTATCAGCTTTTTGCTTAGAGATAAAAGAGATTAAAGAGAAGACGATCGGGTTCTAATGTTCATGCTTAATGTTGACGTTTGTTTTGGTGCGCAAATCTCCGTTCTCAAAAGTTCATTTAATATTAATTCTAAATCTGGATGAAAAAGATCAGAGTGGTCCGCCAATCTCGGCACATTTAGATGTGGAGCCATGGTCTTTCGAGTGGATGCATGCTATACGCGGAGTAATTGGAATCGGTTATCAACAATAACTTACTCTGTGGGTTGAGTAAGAAAGAGAATAAATTGTCACGAGGGGCTTTTTATTTGCTTTTTTATTGGTCTAGAATCACTGGATGGTGTTTAACCTGGGACATGAAAACATTTCAAATTATTTTGGGCTCATACAAAAGAATAATACTTTTGCAGACTTTTTGGTAGGGTAGGTTCCGGGAAAGTCAAAGCTGTCAGAATTGATGATTTATTAAAAGATATATAAATATCATATTTGCACTACTGCTATAGACTAGCTCATGAATTTACAAAATTATAGTGTTTAGTAAGGACAGTGTCGGGACATTTCATATCCATCGTCCGTCTGCGTCCGTTAATGTTCGGCACATTATTGTTTAATTCATCATACGTCCTCTTTTTCCTTTGCATGCTATGTTTCCTTGTATATTTTCCTTGTTTGTAATAAGCCACTGTCCTTTTTTGGTCACTCTTGCTACAAATACGACGATCATTGCTTGACCCCAGTTCAATAGCGAACTCTCAACCATCACATACTGGAACTCATTCAACAACATCGTCCACTCCTACAAACTACTATTACTTTCTTCTTTCTCGAATTAAGCTGTTTCAAAGACTCTGATGACACTTTCGATTGTTTTTTGAGCTTTTTTAAACCAGTATCTGTTAATGTCGCTACTGCATGACAGGTCAACAAATACTGATATTATGTGTGATTTATTTTTTGCCAAACGAATATTCACTTTATCCATTTCCTCACATTTGATGAGTTCGCGCTCGTGATGAACAGTGTTTGATCGTGGTAGAATGTTCTTCCATCCTCCTCCTTTACGTGGAGAATATTGCTCGCTGATTGCAAATTCTAATGACGTCATTATTAATGCTCGAGTGAACTCTCGGTCGCCCTCAAATATTCTGTATCTCAAAACGATATCTTCACAGTGAATTATTAACTCCATATCGTTTTATCACGTTTACGCCTTAGCTTAACCTGTGCTTTTGATTTAATGTACCTTTTTCTGTTCAGCTTCCTACTTTTTATTCTCATTCGCTGTTAAGACAGAAAGCCGAAGACAAAGCAATCATACATAATTCATTAACCTGCCATCGCCTGTAAAACAGGTTATCGTAATCATAAACCTTTGTTAACATAACATTTGACGCCTTGGATCGGAAATTGCCTATTTTTCACTTTCGTTTTTTTATTTACGCGACATCCAAACGAACCAAATATGGTATAGATTCAAGTTAAAGATGGCTCACTCATTTCTCATCATGTGGGCTTTTAATCTACATTTTTTTCAATCACGTGTAATTTTCCTTCTCAAACGAATTGTTACGAAGAAAAAGGGGAATTGTTACTCTGATGCTTGTTCGATGTATTTTCATCCTTTCTGAAGATTCTAAACTGGACACGCGTCTCCCATTCTGACAATTAGTCGGAGAAAAATGACGAAATTCTTAGGTTAGTGACGAGGTTTTCTCTGGCGAGAACTTTTCTGTTTATCTTCAAGTTTTCCCTGACGAAAAGTTTTACCCGACTAAGTTTTCCCCATTAAGGTAGAGTTACCCGTCAAACCTTTTGCTGAAGTTGAAGCCAAATGAAAAGTCTATCTATAACGGTATTGCTAATGTTAATCTCTCTGTAATTTGAATCTTTCTTTAATTCGAAGTAAACTCGTGGTTTCTTGAAAATTGGGGGAAACTGTATACCTTTTTTGGCTTGAGAAAAAATTAAAGGAGTGTAGCTTTTTACCAGTATTTTTTTTATACATCCAATTTTGTAGGTGAATATTTTGGACCAGCAACATTTGGAACGACAAGACAGCAAGTTCTCCAAGAAGTGTCTTTTTTGTAAAGTCATGTTTCATGGAAACAGGTAAATACTTTATTATAATCGCGATTTATCATAAATTCTAACTCTACTCTGTCTGTAGCAGACCCGTTATCTACAGAATAATAAAGATTCATTGCCGTAGAAAAATAGACTGTAGGAAAGTCGTTTTTTCGTACTTACAAATCGGGGAAATAAGTCGAAACGGGGATAATAAATATAATCGGGAAAAAAGCTGCAATATTAGTTATAAAGTAACGAATGCAGTTATTTGAGACTTGGCCTGGTAGTATGCGTGACAAGTCAATCCAAGTAATAGAAGGAGCACAAACGAATGAAGTGAACGTAAGGTAAACGTTACCTGTTAGCTGCGATTGATTATTTTAATAGTGTTTAGAAGAAGTACGAACGTTAAATGTGAGATCTCTCAAAACGACCGTTCAAAAATTATGTCATTTTTTTAGGTCGAAACTTTTCCAGCATATGGCTAAAGACCACGCCTTCAATGTTGGAAATCCTGATAATATTGGTTTGTGCATTTCTACGATATTCAGTATTTTTTTCCTGTTTCTTATGAAAAGGGAAAAATTTAGAAATGAGACTTTAAATTCATTTAAAAGGCCTTAAAGGGACCCTCCGGCCTTTTTTAAAGTTTCTCTCATAACACTGCTAACATAAAAACATCTACGAAAACGTTTCTCTTTTCCCTCAATAGCTCCACATAAGGAGATTATGAGCACTTTTTGTTTAACAAATAGAGAAAGAAAAATCAATAGTCGCCATCTTGTTTTAAAACGTAATTTTTAACCGGATGCCGGAAGTAATGGGTTGTGACGTAGATTGTTGTCACATAAGAAGTTGAAAAGCTTATTTTACAGTGAATTCCAGTAAATTGAACTGAGATTATCAAGAACGTTTTCATTTTTATTTGATGTTCTTTTTTTTTGTCCCTTCAAAAAATGAAAAACCTTGCTTGTGAAGCTTTCATATAACTTCATCATTTCATTTTCATGGGTGTTTTGCGATAAAAATCACGGGAAATACGAGAACGGTTGCAATATATTTTGCCTTTGAATATAGTTAGAGAATGATACGAGAAGCTGGCAGATTGGGCTCCAATGATATTAAATCATTTGTATTGGGCGGCACGAAGTTGCAACGAAAACGAAGAAGAGCTGACAGAGCGGTTTAACAGCGTGATTGTTCACATTGTTGACAGATACGAATTTCAAGGAAACCACTACACAAGTTAACCACCCCATGACAAATCACATCAGTATGATTGGCTAAAGGCAGGATCTAAACCACACGAAAGCCTTGAAGAAGATTATCTTTAACGCGGAATTCCAAAAAGGGTTTCGCAAGCTCAATTTAAACGTCTATACAACACACTTGGAGGTTCTCCATGAACTGAAGATAAGGTACCTACCCAAATCTATCTTTTACGAGCAGGATAAAATGGAATGTGGTATGATGCTTGCGGCCTTAGACCACAACCTTAATATCAATAGGTACCCTATTGATAGAAGCAAACGCTCAATCAGGGAAAGTTGGTAGGGTGATTCAAGATTGCCTATCACAAATACTCCCACCGGTTTGTGGCAAAGCAGGTCAAGAAGGAGAAACCATACGACTTCCTTCGAGACATTGCTGTTCGATGCTATCACACAGTCGTAGATGGAAATAGGAACTTCATGACGAAGAGAAAGCGGCTTCACGTTACACCTGCTGAAAGGCCTGCTAGAAAACAAACTATCGAACGATCTACAAAGTTTTCCAGAATGGCAGTGAAAGATAATCAATAGATTTCATTTTGTTTTTTTTTCATTTCATGAATATTTGTCTAATATTATTCAGCTTTTTTATTCATCGAGTTCTTCTTCCTCTTCGACTAATCTCCATGATGACATACGGCTCTCTGTGGTAGCTACCCCTGCCTTGAATCCTACGTATACATAGCACACAGGCTGGTAATCATCTACGGACACTCTTTTTTCTTTTGCTATGAGCCCACCAAGTGAAATGTTTATACGCAGCATATCAATAATTTCTGGTAGTAGCTTTGTCACGTGGAGGCAAGTAATCACTGAATAAATCATGTAAGCTGACCAAACCCATGTACAGATAAGATTTATCAAGAAGAAATTTAGTGAAATCTCTCCATAGCGTAATATGAATCGGCTTTCTTAATTATCTTGTGGCAGCAAATTCATCCTCCTCCAAGAAACCATAGGCCGTCATAACACTACATTTATCACATTTACACCAATCATTTCTTTCAGATCTCCCAATTATTTCTGACTGGTCTTGTTGATTTGTTCTATTTTCTGGTGTAGTCAATGATGTACTAGTGGTAGTCGTTTTCTCCCCGCTTCGCGTTGGCTGGAACTGCATACCCATTATTTTCCAACCGTCCATTTTCCTAGGTTAATATTTTTGACAAGGAAAAATTTTAACCGTTCACAGAAGGGAGAAGAATTGAAAGAAAGATAACTTATCACTAGACAAAAAAGAGAAAAAACTTGAAAAATCTGAAGCTTTCTCAAATTATAAAAGAAGAGAGGGTAACAAGTGACGTCACATACGCACCATTTCGATTCAGCTGTTTGGAAGGGAAGCTCGAAGAGATAATCTTTTTATGAAGCTTCGACTGTTTTAAAATTTCATTTATGGCTCTGTAAGAGATTTTTACTTTTTATAAAATAGATTTTCCTTCTCATATTCATAAAACGAAAATTCAAAGCCAAACTTGAAAAATGACCGGAGGATCCCTTTAAAGATATCGGGTGCACCAAAAAAAAGTATACAACTTTGTCGAGATATTGTGAGCTTCAGGATTTAAATTTTTTGTTCATTCTTTTTTTATAGAGGATGCTCTAACTTGAATTTTGAGCTATCATACATTAAATTTGAAAAAGTGGTTCGAAAGTTATTTCCAAAAAACTGATTAAAAACATGAAAAACAGCGAGCAAACTTTTCTCTTGACACTTACCTTCTTTACACATGAAAATATCAAAAAATGCAATTGTTTTCATCAATTTAATAATATGGTAAAATAGAACAAGCTATTCCCACGTGGGATAATATTTTTGGAAAGGCTGAAAAAATTTTTTGGAAATCTCCAAGAAAGGTGTTTTGATGCTATGTGTGTGCTATGTGAGAAAATAGATCACCATTCCTCGACTAGTTGCTCAAAGAACTTGGCTCTGCATTGAGTTTGCTGGTGTTGGAAATGTTCATAACGTGCAAATGAGATGGACAAACTGTTGGCAAAATATAAGATAAGAGAAAAAGGAATAAAGAAAAAATGAGATTGTGTTTTTGTCATTTTGTCTTAGTTATTGCTGTTTTTAATGATTTTTTGAAATTTCGACATGGAAAAAAGTCAGTTTTTTGGAAATAACTTTTGAACTACTTTTTCAAACTTAATGTATGATAGCTCAAAATTCAAGTTAGAGCATCCTCTATACAATAAAAAAAGAATGAACAAAAAATTTAAATGCTGAAGCTCGCAATATCTCGACAAACCTGTATACTTTTTTTGGTGCACCCGGTATATTTTCTAGATTTTTTACCTTTAGTTGCAGTTAAAAAACATTTAATTTATATTTAGTCAAAAGGTAATAATTCATGGTCTCTGTTCAATAGAAATTTAATAGTTCATTTTTTGACGGTTTTGAGTAATTTATTTTTTCGTTCATTTTAGTATGTTTTTTTATCTCGTAGACCAATTTTAATGAACCATTAAAATCTAAGTTCATTTTTCTTCTTTCTAATGAAAAAGGTTTGATCCCTTAAAAGTCATTTGACTTGAGGAATTTCACATTAAACAGGGTAACTTATTTCTCGCACACCCGGTATATATTTACTTATGAATACCTTTTTCTTGGGTTTTAGTACACGCCGGTGATTTCATTGACATGATGAAAAGCAAGTTAGATAAGTATGTCGCTCTTCAGCGCTCTTCAAAATTTATTATCTAATCTAATTTTTTGTTTGTCACCTTTTAACCAATATTTCAATTCTAAGTTATTATATACCGTTGAAAAGATAATTCTGAGCATATAAACAATTTCAACAACTTTTGAAAGGAAGATGACAATAAAAGAAGAAAAAACTACTTTTGTGTTATGGAGGTACTTTAATATAATTATTTTGCACAAAAATTGATTGCAACTGATCATCTTCCAGAGGCTGTAACCTTTGACGCAATCATTTATCTGAAATCAGGAAGTTCAATATTCTCAATCTCGTTAAATCTTCGTAAAAATAATGTTTGTTTGAAAAATAGCTCCTGTGTAAGGTTGTTAATTGTAGCTAGGCATACCCAGAAACTTTGGATGTCGATAACTTTTGAAAGAGTAAACGAAACTTTTCCTAAAGTTTCCTAATTATCATCGAAGGGTCCCGCTTATACGTATTTCATAGAGTTCCTTTCCAACTAAAAAATATATGCCGTCTGTGCTTTAGAGCTTATTCTATAAATTCCTCAAAAATATTTTTATAAAGAAAAGCCTATGATTAAACAACCGTAAAATCCACACCTTATACAATCACTTTTCAAAGCAAAAGTTTTTTGGCTTTTTAGCTGGTTGGTTGATATATTTTTGTTCAATAATACCTTTTTCAGGTTCACTTGCCTGTTTTGCGAGAAGGAGTTTAAAGAGTGGAGCATTTTGAAAGATCACATGCGCAAGAAGGGACACAAACGTTTAGATCCTAAAAACAAAGAATACGATAAATACTACGTCATCAATTATCTGGTATGCTCAATGGGCTTTTCGAGAGCGAATTTTGCCTGTGTCGCCTAAAGCCTTTTCTAGAATATCAACCCCTATGTATTTTTGCCGAAACTTTAGATACAGAATCATTAGGTCATTCTTTAGCCAACTTGGATTTCTGATTTTGCTTGAATAAACAACCCCGAATTTTTTTAGCTTTGGGGCAACTGCTCTCTTACCCAGAAAATCTGACCTCATTCTTCACTTCATTCTGTGTTTTAATGTTCATTTTTTATATTTTTGAAACAAAACTTCCTTCTGACGAACTGCATCTTTTATGATTTCACAGGAACCCGGAAAAGACTGGAAAGCGCTTCAGACGGAACCGGAATACGAAAAAGAAGCGGAAATACCTGTTGCAGAAGAAAATATGGAAAAGTAAATATATATCAGACATCTGCAGAGTATATCGATAATTGATTTAAATATAATTGATATGAGCTTGAAACATTATTCCTATCTTTTACTGCGATCATCTTCTTTCACTTTTCAGAGAATGGGAGGACTGGATCGAGGATGACCCAACTCTTTCCCTTTGTCTCTTTTGTATGAAGACTGACAAAGACGTTTACAAAATCCTCGATCACATGAAGGTACTTTAAAAAAAGTTTTTTCACAGTTTTGTTTTCCAAAATAGGAAAATTCTTATGTTTCGTAATACACAGCCGACATACTCGTTCAGAAAAAAGTATAAGGTTAAGCCACTTAGAGAAAAAGGCCGCAGTTTCAATAAAGAGGCTAATTCAAATAATCTAGCCGAAACTTTATGGGAACTTATCCAAATGTCTTAAGATTGGTAGCTAATGTTTTCCCAGTGATATCAACCTAGAGTTATGCAATAATATGCTTTTTACCATAGTGTGCAAGGAGGTTCCAGGTCCACCTGAAAATTCAGGTCCCACCTTATCCTAAAATTCCCACCTTCAGCCCAGACTCCCAGATCCCAGCTAAAAACAAAAAAAATATACTAATTCGAGGAACAAAACAAAACTTCTTTACCATAATATGAAGATGCAATATATTACATATGTTTAACTTTCCATTTGCCTATGACCTACATTAGGGGTAGAACTGGGTAGAAACCAATCAAGTAGTCAGACGGCTTAGAAGTAAGTGTGAGTCGTTAGATATAAGTTTGTCGAGTGTCGACTTGAACAGGGAGATGTGATGGCCATTTTGAACATGACGTCACATGGCTATTAGCAAAGTAGACTCAGTTGGCGGAGGGCGGCCACCCAGCCATTCGAATACTGTATATAGCGCTTTTCAAACAAAAGTTAAACCGCAATTTAACCTGTGTTAAATCCAAAATATATTAATATGTCTATTATATACATTTATGAAATATATAAAAAAGATATATCATAAAGTCATAAAATCTGAAAATAAGAAATTTTACTTTAACTTTTTCCAAAACACCCAAAGTCCCACCTAAAGAAATTAACTCCCACCTTAACTTGTTTCTCCCACCTAAAACCTGGAAAACCCCAAATCCCACCTGAAAATTTTCGACCCAAATCAGCAAACCCCCCCCCCCCCCCCCACTATTCTGGGGGGGGGGTGCACACTATGAATTTACTGTGTTGAGGATTGTTATTGTGCTTACCTTAAGGGAACTGATTAAATTTAATCCCTAAGAAAATGAAAGAAATTTGTCCAAAAATGAACCTTGCTCAAACGAAAACAATCGGAGAACAATAATTCAAGAAAACCATAACGTAAATCAAGTAGATGATGTTGAAATAAAGATCAACGAAATCAGGATCTTTTATTGCAACGCCGACACGCTAACACCTGAGAAGAAGCGACAACTGGTGCTTGATGTAGAGAAACATCATCCCCACATCATTGCGATATGTGAGGTGAAACCAAAGCACGGTGGACTGCGAGAGCTACACGAACACGAGCTTAAACATTATAAATGTGTCAGTCATACGAACATGACCACTGGCATCGGTCGCGGGATAATTATTCTTGCTCATTCATCGATCAAACATTTGGTCACCGATGTCAACCAATCAATGAACCAAGTCAATTTCAATGAAGTATCCACAATCGAAATTCGTCTATCCGGAAACGATCTCCTGGTCTTCTCCTGTATCTATCGCTCCCCTACGAACAATGACACGTCAGCTGAAAATAACAACAAGTTGAATCATCTAATCAAAGATATCGCATCAAACAACAAATACTCTCATAAATGCTTTGTCGGGGACTTTAACTTCCCAAGAATCAATTGGAAAAATTGGACGACGCCACATCTCGAGGAAAGTAAAGAAGAAAAATTTCTTGATGCCCTTCGCGACTCCTTTCTCCACCAAAGTGTAGAAGAACCAACCAGGTGCCGTGGGACTGACGACCCATCTTTAGTCGATCTCATTCTAACAGGTGAAGCTAACCAAGCTCTATGTCTAGAGTATCTCAGTCCTTTGTGTTTAACTTAAGCGATCATAGTTGCTTGACCTTCACTATCAAATGTGATGCTGTATTGAAACCTAAATCAGAAAGATACAAGTACGAGGACGCAGACTTTGAAGCAATGAAACAAGATCTCAACTCTGATGATTGGTACAAGCAATTCCCGGAGATGGCTGATTCTAAGTCAACCGAGGAGCTTTGGCAGCTTTTCCGAAAGAAGATTTTGGATATACGAAACCGTTTTGTACCCATAAAGATCATCGGTGGTCAAAACTGGAAGAAGAAAGGTAAAATACCTATTGGAGTTCAACTTCGGAAAGAAATAGCAGAGAAGAGACGCCTCCATCGGAAATGGATGAAATCATCGCCCGAAGAAAAGAAATACAATCGAGCAAAATACACCCCTGTAAGAAACAGAGTGAGCAAATTGATGAGACAAGCTCACAGGAACTACGAACAAAGAATTTGTGATAACGCAAAGACCAAACCGAAGATCTTCTGGTCACATGTGCGTAACAAGATGAAATCTTCTAGTACAGTTTCATCACTACTTGAATCACCAAATGTCAAAACCTCGTTAAAGCATGAAGATCACGAAAAAGCTAATATACTTCAACGACAGTTCTGCAGTGTATTCACAAAAGAAGCAGTAGGTGAGCTTCCTGCATTTGAAAAGAGAACTGATTCATCCATCACAGATATTCATATCTCTGAGGAGATGGTACAGAATCAATTGAAAGAGCTCAACCATAATAAGTCATTCGGTCCAGACGAAATACACCCTAGGATACTAGCGGAATTATCTGACTATCTGTCTCTACCCTTGGCTGTAATCATGAACAAATCTTTAGTTGAAGGCTCATTACCACAAGATTGGAAGGTGGCACATGTCACACCTATTTACAAAAACAAGGGACCTCAGAATTTGGCAGTCAATTATCGACCTGTTAGTTTGACATCAGTAGTGTGCAAATTAATGGAATCAATACTGAGGAAACATATCATGAAGCACCTTTCTGATCATAATCTTTTATCGAACAAACAATATGGCTTCATTAACAACCGTTCAACCGTGACACAGCTTTTGTACTATCTGGATAAATGTTATGAGAGCATCTCTAAAGGAAACGTTGTTGATAGTGTCTACTTCGATTTTGCGAAGGCTTTCGACACTGTACCCCACCGTCGACTATGCAAGAAACTATCAGCATATGGCATCAACGGTTCAATCTTAAAATGGATAACGTCATTTCTAACAGGTCGAACTCAATCAGTAAAAGTGAACCAGTCCTTCTCGACTACAGACCCTGTAGTGAGTGGTATTCCACAGGGTAGTGTACTGGGACCAATGCTGTTCGTGCTATACATCAATGATCTTCCTGAAAAGGTCATCTCATTGATCCTACTGTTTGCTGATGATACCAAAATCTTCAAAGAAGTCAATTGCATCGAAGACTCTGTTTCCCTTCAGAATGATATAGACACACTTGTAGAATGGTCGAAAGACTGGCTATTACTATTCCATCCTGAAAAGTGTCACGTTCTGACGCTAGGAAAGTTTGGAAACATCAAACATGCTCATCCATATTCCCTAGATGGACGTCAATTGGAACACGTCTTTGAAGAAAAAGATCTTGGAATCCTCATTGACTCAGAACTTACATTTGAAGAACACATTGCAAAGCAAGTCAAAAAAGCAAACGCGATACTTGGCATAATCAATCGAGGATTTGTAAATATGAGTACAAGTACATTTAAAACATTGTATTGTGCGTTTGTTCGCCCGCATCTGGAGTACGCTCAGTCAGTATGGTCTCCGTTTCTACGTAAACACGTAAATCTGATTGAAGGAGTACAAAGACGGGCAACAAAACTTGTTCAAAAATGTCGTGATATGTCTTATGAAGAACGATTGCGTGAATTAGATCTTCCTACGCTCGAGTTTAGAAGACACTTTTGTGACATGGTCCAACTTTACAAGCACATCAACTATTACGAAAAAGATACCATCCCAAACAAGATAGCCCGTCGAACGCGACCAAACAGAAGGCACAACTTTGAGATGATTCCAAACTTTGGAAGCGATGGACTCCGTGGTGTACAAACGAATTCCTTCTTTTATCGAACTATACCAACCTGGAATAAATTGCCAAAAGATGTCGCTGAGGCAAAGACAGTCAAAGTCTTCAAAGAAAGACTCAACACTGCATGGAGTAAAGAGCCGAAAAGATTCGACACAAGACAATTGTAAAATACGTATAATCACGATCAGTTCCAGAGGCCCTCGTGCGCCTAGAACTTTGTTACATTATAATAATAATAATAAAACCACCAAAAGATTTTCGAGCGTGAAAATTACTTCCTGCGAAAGTTACAGTAGTTCTCTTAAGGTATACCAAACTTTATTAGTCCTTGGGAGGCCTGGGCTGGATACACTCTATAAAACTAAGATTCACTTAGAAATTGAACGTTCCTTTGCCCTGGGTTCGACGATCCATGCCATATGCAAAGAATTAAATATCATTCCTCTTTTACATGTGTGCGTAGATTTTCGATACATTTGATCATGCCTTAAAACTCAGGCAAATTTGAATTAGAGGCAAAGCTAAATTATACAATATGTAGTCGTAAACTTATTTTTTATACCCTTTGTGCCATACCCAGCTGACACACTTGGGTTCATGTATCCTAATGATGATATCTGTGCTAATCTGGAATCTAATTCTGGATTTTGTCCATCTAAAATCTTTCTTATTTCCCTTCAGGGTGAACATAAATTCGATTTGAAAGATGTGAAATCGAAATTAGGTAAAAAATTATTTTTTTTCATTTCAAAGAAAAGCAGTTTGTTGACTATTCTGAATATTTTGACGTGTTTTCCAACGGTTCTGGTGGTTGTTCACAAGACAACTTCATTGTAATATACAAATGAAAAAACGTTTTCTTGTGTTTTTTTTTTTAGAACTGGATTTTTATCATCAAGTCAAGATAGTCAATTACGTGCGTAAGCAGGTTAGTAAGCTCAAAAAGTAACTTAAGACGATGTTCGTTAGCTTTGAGCAAGATAAAATCTGCCAATAACTGAGGGCAATATGGCCTAGATTTATCTGCAAGGGGTTAGAAATTACTTTAGCTTAGGCGTACAAACTTTCGCGAGCAGAAACTTTCGCGAGGACGAAAAATCGCGAAATTCACGACATTTACTTTCGCGAATTAAACGGAAAAATATTTTTCGTGAGCATAAACTTTCTCGAATCAAGAGGTAAAATTGAGAATTTTCAAATGAAAAAATGGCTTAGAGGGACAAACACTTCCTTGATTGGCTTGAAACATTTGTCCTTTGATTTATTAGTCTTTTAGCAGGCTAAAAAGTGCCATAAAATTTACATTTTATTCAAATTTTGAAGTTTTAGAGATTTTCTATTTTGTCAATAATTTTTCGCGAGCATAAACTTTCGCGAATGGCCCTTCCTAGAATTTTCTAAGACATTTACTTTCGCGAAAGGGCCAAAATTCGCGAAAGTCTCTGCTTGCGAAAATTTGTACACCTAAAGTACCTTGTATAACTAAAATTGAAGGATGAAGGATTTTTTGTCTAAGCAAACCCAGACACCAGTCGACAACAGTTTTGTATTCGAAAAGCCTTCTCTCGACAACGAAAAAGAATCATTTCTTCCCTCTAGGTTTACCAGTGTAGATGTCCGATGTGTTTGCGAGAGTACGATGGGCAAGACGAATTACAATATCATCTTGCCGATGAAAATCATTTTGGACTACCGGACGATCGAAGTGTTTGGGATCAACCAGGGTTAGTATTATTCATTTTCATCGTTCCTTTTCATATTTCACAAGATTTGATGTTCCATTTCAGAAAAAAATACACCAGTCACTTTAATGATTCTGGCTAGTTTACACGGAAGACTTGAGTATGCTAACTTTGATCAAAGAAATGATTATCGGTATGATGATCAGAAAGTTTAAAAGAATTATTCAAGAAACGCCAAGATAAATCTACTAGAAATATTAAAAAAGTCGTATGTAATCTTACTAAAGTTATGTCAAATTTTTCCTACTTGCACAAGTAAATGTGGGAAACTAAAAGTGTTACTTTCTAATCCTGCCACAATCACTTTTCTTGAATTCATTACTTTCACAAAAATATTCATTTTTGGGTTTAAAAATATACGGAAGAAATAAGTGTAAATCCCAGTAAACTTAACGATGTCCAGATATTGCGAACGGCCTTCTCTGGCAGTTTGTTTTGCTTCTTTTGTTCAGTTATTTCTTCTCAACGTTTGACGATGACAGTTTGCTTTACTTCTTTTGTTCAGTTATTTCTTCTCAACGTTTGACGATGACAAGTTTGTCTTACTTCTTTTGTTTAGTTATTTCTTCTCGACGTTTGACGATGACAGTTTGCTTTGCTTCTTTTGTTTAGTTATTTCTTCTCAACGTTTGACGATGACAGTTTGCTTTGCTTCTTTTGTTCAGTTATTTCTTCTCAACGTTTGACGATGACAGTTTGCTTTGCTTCTTTTCTTTAGTTATTTCTTCTCAACGTTTGACGTTGACGGTTTGCTTTGCTTCTTTTGTTTAGTTATTTCTTCTCAACGTTTGACGATGACAGTTTGCTTTGCTTCTTTTGTTCAGTTATTTCTTCTCAACGTTTGACGATGACAAGTTTGTCTTACTTCTTTTGTTTAGTTATTTCTTCTCGACGTTTGACGATGACAGTTTGCTTTGCTTCTTTTGTTTAGTTATTTCTTCTCAACGTTTGACGATGACAGTTTGCTTTGCTTCTTTTGTTCAGTTATTTCTTCTCAACGTTTGACGATGACAGTTTGCTTTGCTTGTTTTGTTTAGTTATTTCTTCTCAACGTTTGATGATGACGGTTTGCTTTGCTTGTTTTGTTTAGTTATTTCTTCTCAACGTTTGATGATGACGGTTTGCTTTGCTTGTTTTGTTTAGTTATTTCTTCTCAACGTTTGACGATGACAGTTTGCTTTGCTTCTTTTGTTTAGTTATTTCTTCTCAACGTTTGACGATGACAGTTTGCTTTGCTTCTTTTGTTCAGTTATTTCTTCTCAACGTTTGACGATGACAGTTTGCTTTGCTTCTTTTCTTTAGTCATTCTTCTCAACGTTTGATGATGACGGTTTGCTTTGCTTGTTTTGTTTAGTTATTTCTTCTCAACGTTTGACGATGACAAGTTTGTCTTACTTCTTTTGTTTAGTTATTTCTTCTCAACGTTTGACGATGACAGTTTGCTTTGCTTCTTTTGTTCAGTTATTTCTTCTCAACGTTTGACGATGACAGTTTGCTTTGCTTCTTTTCTTTAGTTATTTCTTCTCAACGTTTGATGATGACGGTTTGCTTTGCTTGTTTTGTTTAGTTATTTCTTCTCAACGTTTGATGATGACGGTTTGCTTTGCTTGTTTTGTTTAGTTATTTCTTCTCAACGTTTGACGTTGACAGTTTGCTTTGCTTCTTTTGTTTAGTTATTTCTTCTCAACGTTTGACGATGACAGTTTGCTTTGCTTCTTTTGTTCAGTTATTTCTTCTCAACGTTTGACGATGACAGTTTGCTTTGCTTCTTTTCTTTAGTTATTTCTTCTCAACGTTTGATGATGACGGTTTGCTTGGCTTGTTTTGTTTAGTTATTTCTTCTCAACGTTTGACGATGGCAAGTTTGCTTTGCTTCTTTTGTTTAGTTATTTCTTCTCAACGTTTGACGATGACAAGTTTGTCTTACTTCTTTTGTTTAGTTATTTCTTCTCAACGTTTGACGATGGCAAGTTTGCTTTGCTTCTTTTGTTCAGTTATTTCTTCTCAACGTTTGACGATGACAAGTTTGCTTTGCTTCTTTTGTTTAGTTATTTCTTCTCAACGTTTGACGATGACAAGTTTGCTTTGCTTCTTTTGTTTAGTTATTTCTTCTCAACGTTTGACGATGACAGTTTGCTTTGCTTCTTGGAAGACGAAGACGATGATGAGGAAGAATATGATGAAGATGAAAATTACGTGGAAGACGAAAATCAAAACATCACCAAAAGCCCGAAACCATATTCACATGAAACGTGATATATCAAAAAGGTATTCGTCATTTCATTATTACATACTTTATTAGAACAGTGCTACATAACATGAAAAGCATCCTCCAAATCTCACCCTGTCCTTTATTTCGTTTTTTGACTATTCTCATAACTATGATTCTAATAGATCACGAGTGAACCTTGTTCATCAGATTTTTTTAGATTATCCATAAAATATTGTATTTTTCAGATTCATTGTGCACATACATAAGATATGACAACGAAGTCGTAGTTGGATGGTGGAGCCGACTCCTAAAAACCTGATTATGTCTCATTTAAGCATGATTTCAAGATGGATTAGTTAGTTTTTTTGTAGTTACCTCATGTATTATTGTCTGTTTTTTAAAGTTTTTTTCCTAGGAACTGTTCTTTAGCAGCCATTTGTTAGCAAAACATTTTACTATCCCACTCTATATCGAGCTGTAGACACTGTCATATCAGTCATATTAGAAACGAAACTGGTTTAAAAATTGTTTGTTTTGGTGGAAAAGGGAATAAGATAAACTCGAGATACTTTGAAATGTAGTTGTATTGTTTTTAGTTATTGTCAATATACCCTCATATAAAAATTTTCATTTTATGAACCATATATTTTTTATCTACCAAAAATTTGTGTTGAATAATACACTTTGAAACGAAAAAGACGAGTATCACTTCGTTTTATTTCGTAAAAAAGAAGCTCCATCATCCGATGTCCAATAAGTGAAAATCCTTTCCAACACTTTGAATAGCCGAGGTAAGAGACTCACTTTTGGAAAGGAAAGTGTGAGTCCCGAAACCAAAAAGATATAGCCTGATGATATAATAAGACGAATCTTCTGTAGAATTCAAAACAAATCACTTGTTCCCTTAAGCAAGTTTCGTGACCGGCGTGATTTTCAAACGAACGCTCGATTGAAAGTAAAATTTTCTGTTAGATTCAATTCGTTGTCCGAAATAAACCGCAATCATTAATTGTGTTGATATTATCTAGCAAATCAAAGTCTCTCACTCTTTTTCTACGATTCTTGATTAAATATAAATCTCGCGTAAGAAAATAAGCCTAGTGATGAAGATTATTATACATATTTTCCATAGATTTGATCAATATTTTCGGTGCCATGACTTTTTTTGAACAAATATTTGTGATTTATACACTTAACTCCTTCAGTAAACTGGATATAGCTGAAATTTATTTAAGGGCTCTGACCATAATCGTAAAATTGATTTTAGTATCTGAACATGAAAGTTATATTTTAGATTCTTTAACACTTTTAACAAAGAATTGCCTTTATAAATTCCTTTTTAATCAAATCCCTTAAGAGTAATTAAGAACTTAATTGCAAAAATGACGTTATGAACTTTAAAAAGACGTTAATAATATGTTGCATCACCTTCTTTTATAAAAAGTGCTAAGTTTTAATGGGTAATTAACCTTTTTGTTTCGAAGTTTTTTCAAACTGTCCGCAAAGAATTGAACTATTTTAAATTTTGCGGAAAATTTTTCTAAAAAAATATGTCAAAAGTTATGACTGTTTTTTTGAGCGAAATCCAGATGAAAAATTGATGAAAAACCACTATTTTCAAGATTTCGAGACAAAGAAGTATTTACAAAAATTTTCCGCAAAAATTTTTATTATTCAGTAAAAGATACACCATCTACTGCGAAAAAATTTTCAAAATGTTTTTTCTTCGCCGAAACTAAGCTCTTCAAAGTTGAAATACTCTTCCTCGCAAAAGTCTTCATTTTCTTCTTCATCAAAATTTTTCGATGCAATTTTTGAATTTTCAGATTCAGGAATAGTTTGTCTAACTGAAAATGTATAACATGCCATAGTTTTGTTGGTTACATCAGTCAGAAAACACATTTTAAACACGGCAATTATGAAAAATTCACTATGGTCAGAGCCCTTAAGGGTTTTTTCACCTCGCGGCACGTCAACTTCTCTAGTCAAATGCAAATGCAATTTTCTCGGCTTTGTCTTAAAGCAAAATAGTTCATGTTGAAAAACTGCCACTGCCACCCAACCTCGTCCCCGTGTATCCCAGGCTTTATTTTTATTTATATGTTACTGATTGACGCCAGAGAATATTATCTACCGTTATCAGTAAGCATCAAATCAAAAAGTTGATAATACGCAGAGAACGAGGTTGGCTGCCACCTTTTTTAATTAAATCTTCAAAGATTTTATTTGTACATTTGACAAGTGCAGTAAGCATGAAACTCGGAGTAGTGTACTTTTTTATTTTGTGATGAAAGATAACTTTTAAAATTTAAATCTTCAAACCTAACAATTTACCCTAAGTTTTTGCGATTAAAAGCAGACCAATATAGATTCAGAGATCCACTTAGGGTTCTAAAAGTACCTCTATACCTTGAATGAAGTTCATGAATCAGGTTGTACCTAATTGAATATCACCCCAAAGTTCTATTACCTTCGCGAACTTGGTGTCCAATTCGCAAAAAAAGAGGGCTGTGCGAACTACGCCCTTGCCTTCTTTAGGAAGTATTTTAAAAAGGGGCGTGATGAGAATGCAGCATAATGACAGGGCTTACGCCATGAAATTGAAAGTGGGGGCTAATGAATATAGAGTCTAAGGAGGCGCAACCAAAAATTATTACTTTGCAAAAAAATTGGGGGCCATGGCCCGGTGGCACAGGCCCTGAATGAGTTTAAAATAAAAAACCCGGAAGACCCAAGCAAAGGGGCTAGAGTGAGAGATGTATCTTCAACCTTTCTCAAGGAATTAAAAGCAAAAAGTGAAGCCTTCAGTTTGTCGTCCCACATTTGGAAATTTTGTTTGAAAAACGTGTTCTGAATGGGAAATAAGTGGCTTCATTTCCAAACCAGGCATTTCGAATCTAGCCCCTTCGGGGCTTTGAAATCAATGTGGTACGGCAGAGGTGAAAATTATCTAATAGCTATACTTTCTAACATCAAAACAAAATAAAGCGCGGGAAACGGGTCACGAAGGACATGATAATGGAATTGATGGGAATCCTGCTGGTTTTTTGACGAGTTTTAATCAGTTTTCAGAATCGATGCCAATAATTTTAAACTCACCTGATTATCATTTGGGAGCAAGATTTTATTTTAGACAGTTTTAGACGATCTATAAAGACCATAACAAACTTTAGAGAGCCGTCCATTCATTTGACCATTGACAGTCTGTTTGTCTGTCACAAACGTAGCCTGGGAATCCAAGCTCATAATCTTAGAAAAAACAAAAATTACCTCACCTCACAAAGTTCTAAGATTATAGAGCTTGGTGCAGGTAGATTAGTCTGAAGCAGAATGTTATAAACAGTCTGTGTGTGAACCCTTGTTGACAGACTTTCTGAACTTTGGAAACCCAGGCAAACACACTACTTAATCAACTTTATACCATAAAAACTCTTTTACAAGCTCTAAAGACTTTCAAAACTACTAAAAACCACATCAAAACATCAACCACATGTATTTAGACTTCCATCCAACAGCCATTTTGTTTCGAAATGAATCGATGTTTTCATTTTCATTTGTTTTCCTTTTTTCTGCAGAGTCCAGCTTTTTCCATAAAATTATGCGTGCGCATCGAAATTATCAAAATGCGCGCGAAAGTACTGCTAAGTAATACGCCGAAAGCTAGCCAATCAGGCCGAACCTGCATATTGCAGGGAAAAATCTCCCTGCAAGCGAGTTACCTGCGCCAAGCGTTAAACAAGCAGCAAAAATATCATAAACTAGACTGTGATTAAAGTTTAACGCTTGGATTCCCAGGCTATCACAAACGTTGATATTCAGAAAACTTAAAATTTCCCAACATTCATTTCAAGCATTCACTTCCACAATAATTTATGTAATTACTCTTTCGGCCAGTCGGGTTCAACATATACGCGTGTTTTTAGTCACATGACTGTAGTGCCTACTAAAACGATCCAGGACCTGGGATAAGTGTCAAAGCAACACAGCAGATTATTCTTAAAGTAAAGAAATACCTTTTGGCGTTGACAATCAAATGAAATATTATCGTGAATTTGGGTACCTAACTTGCATCAGTGGAGGCTTACATACATACCGTAACTTGGTCTAATGTCGACACCCCTCCTCTAATTCCGACACTTTTTTTATCAGCTGAAAGGTTGAAACTGTTTTTCTTTGCTTAGTTTGGTCAGAGAGGAATAATCTTTTTTCAATCAGTGATTCAAGCTTTCATATTATTCCTTTCTCTAAAGAAGGGTGTCGGAATAGACCTTTTTTCAAAGAGGCAACCCTGTTGAATAATTATGTAGTCCAGCCATACAAACAATGATACAGCAATGCATAATTACTGTTTCATGCATATTGTAATAATTATGCATGGGTGTATCATTGTTTTTCTGCTGGACTACATAATTATTCAACAGGGTGGCCTCTTTGAAAAAAGGTCTATTAGACAAGGGATGTTGATATTAGACCAACTTACGGTAGCCCTCAAACAAAGACCTGGCTGGTCATTGAAATACAAATATAAATCAAAACAAACCTGACTTGCAAAATTTGCGTGGTAATCTCCTAATCATAAGTGATGTGCATAATTATGTTTGATATCATTATTAAATTTAAGGTTACAAGTCCAGCAGCAGCCATCGAGAAACGTCCGAATTGTTGCCATCTTGAAATTTATGATCTTGCATGATTTTTATTATCCAACCACTCTGTTTTATCAACCCGCGGTTCTGTCGGCAAGTTACTTGCCAAAATTACTTGCGCTACAAATATGAGATTCTAAAATGGTAGAGTAGAGCTGTGACCTGGAAGCGGAGCTGTGTAGTTCATTTGTTTTGAAATTTTGCTGCTTTGGTTGTCAGGCATGCATCATCTGATGACTATGCAAGTTTCCCTCCACTGATGCAAGTTACTCGACTTCACGGTACATTATATTTCTTTAAAGGGACTCCTGGGTCATTGGAGCTTTTCAGAGCATGATATTATATAGATCCAAAAACCCCAAGTTTCAACTTTCATTGGGCGTTTTTCTTGCGCTTCGTTTATCGCGCAATTTTTGTGTCACACAAACTATCTCGGCCTTTCATAATGATTATGCATTGCCAAATTTGATTCTCCATTGTTCTTACTGTCAAGTCAGGATCAATGGTGACGTCACCTAAGAATAAAAAAAAAAGGATTTCTTCAGTTTTATGCATATATTAATTTGCAAGATATTCTATTCGCTGCCCGAGTGCACTTTTCGTAGACAAGTAGGAATACCTCTTTTTACTCACGGGATTGATGGTAATTTTTCATCTTCGTTATTTTTTAAATAAAGCACAACTGGAAAAAAATGAAACTTCAGAAAGTTGCGTATTTCCAGGGAGTAAGCGGTTCTGACAATTGACAAAATTGATAATGAGAAAATCAATTTTTAATTTTTATGACATCAATGATGGAATCATAATCAGTTTTGTTTTTTTTTTTGCAAAAATCAGCAAAAAAACAATTAGGTTACACATCAGGTTAGAAACTACATCATAATACCCTTCATGTTCAGTCATTTGTTTGGTCATTTTCTGTCGCCTAATGCAATATAAAAATTATGGTAATTTTCTGTTTTTGAGACATGCCATAACTTACCCGAGTTGCCAATCCCAAACTGTAAAAGACTACGACTCCAGTTTCCTTATCAGCTCTTAACGCTGACCAAATTTCAATTGAGCATTATCGAATCTCAATCCACCGCAATCAATTGCAAAATCTCAATCAAACCAATCCAATATTACCTAGAATTTGGCCGTTCGATTGAAATTTGATTGCGTTTACAATCGAATTTCAATTGTTCGAAAATTGAATTTCAATCGTTTGACTGTGTTTTATCTGGTTTAGTGGGTTCATTCATTAATTCTGTTCAATTAAGATCATCTGGCCTTAAGGACTATTGCAGATCAAATGAAAGCATCAAAACAAAAACCAATTTTTCTTGAAGGGAAAAGAGCTCCCTTTTCAAAGGAAAATTCTGCCCGCCCAGATTTCAGATAAATTTTGCCCGTCCAATTGACTGACCAACCTATCTTTTGATGATGAAAATACTGAAGTTGAGCCCAGTGTGCTGCACATATCCGACTATATATTATTTTACCCTTTGAATATTGAGTATATATACCCAACAATTTTAAGAGCTTGGATAATTTTTTCCTGTCAAGATTATCCAAGTTTAGATACTAATATAACTTTATACAATGTCTAAATTTGTCATTTAATACTTTCAAACATCTTTATTTGGAAAGTTTAAGATTTACTTCTTAAGCTTATTAAACAATTCTATAAAAATAGGGCTTATACTGTGAGCTTAGTAAGACAACCATTGAGCATAAAGATTAAGATTTTTTTACTCCTGATGACTGACATAAACCATTTTTCACTTTTTTCTCATTTATCAAGTTATATAATAATAATCGAGGTCAAAATGGCACAAAAGTTTAGATTTCCATTTCCACCTTACAAAATTCAAGAAGATTTTATGAGCAATTTATATGAAACCATTGAAGCGGGAAAAATTGGAATTTTTGAAAGTCCCACTGGAACAGTAAGTATGCCTCTTAAATGAAATAGATTCAAATCCTGAAATGTCAATCAAATTTAGCTCATTAAATTTTATAAAGGTAATTGTTTCAGTTAATTTTCAAATTTATATTACCACCAAAATCTTATTTTGCTTATTTCGTATATTAATACACTATTTCTAGCCCCACAGTAGAATTGCTTTCAAATTTAGATTTTTCAAGACAAGGATTTTTTCCTGTTTTTTAGGGAAAGTCACTGAGCTTGATATGCGGCACCTTAACATGGCTTGAAGATTATAATAAGAAGCAAAAGGAAGAACTAGAAAAGATTCTCTCTGGAAAGAAAGAGTAAATCTATTTTTGTTACTTAATTCATACCCATTGCTAGCACTAAATCATAATATTTTGAACTCTAAACATTATTAGGGTGAGATTGAAGAAAAAGGGTCCGTCAAACCAAAAAGCCTTTCTACAGGTACTCTGTATTGACTATGAGAATAATGGTCCATGGTACGTGCTATAACGGTTTTAATACTACATTGGTGTGATCAAAATAGATAGATAAAAGGTGTTTTGCTCAAGGCCATGTTAAATAAAATGTCAATTCTATTTTGGAATAATTTTCTTTAAATTTTACAGGGAAAAGCAGGACACAAATGATGGTATGTGATGATTCTTCTTATTTTTGCTTGTTTTTCAAATTACATTTTCCTTAATCTTTGTTAGCATAATAATTTTAGGATAACCTTAAAATAATATAAAAACCATAAACATGTTTTTTAGAACCTGACTGGGTCAATGATTTCTTTGAAGTGAAGGCTGCACAAGAACTGTCCAAAAAGATTCAAGTAAAATCTCTTCATTTATTCATTGGCTTAAAAATTTGTAATAAATCTATTTATTGGCTCGAGGCATCCAATAATTTTTTTCTGCAATTTATGTAACTCAATAATTTCAGTAAACTATGGTGACAGAGTGCTCTATGAATTAACTTTTAGCCAAGTATCAATTTAAAAATCATATTCTTTTTTTTTTAAGTTTAAAACATTATAGTCTGTTTCACGCGTTACAGACGATCTTAAGATGGAAATAGAATAAATCAATTAAGTCAAATAGAAATTTGTGTTATTCTACCATATTTCAAGCCCTTAAAATTTAATGTAGAGTGATCAAGATGGTCGAAAGAAAAGGAGGGAAAAGTTGCAACGCATTCAAAGAGAAAAACAAATGAAAAGAAAGGTACTGATTTTATGAATTTATTTAACACCTCGTTGCATATTTTGATCGTGAACGCTTTTATATTTGATTGTCAAATGAACTGAATAATGTTTGATCTTGAGATTCATAATTTCTTACCAAAACAATCATAATATAAGCAAAAGTTCTATCAAAACCTTTCACTCATTAGGACCATTGCTTTAGCTTCAAGTCATTGAAAACCATCCATGTAAATTTTTCTTAGCTCACTAAGTAGTATGTTGTTTTTTAGATTAGTCTACTTAATTCCAAATTATGTGCTAAAAAAGATTTTTAAGACAATCAAAGCAGTGGACTTTGGACAACAATCATGCTATTTTATAATGTCAACCGAATTCTTCCTCGAAACTGGCATCTTGATAAATTCTTTGGAATTCACTGTCTTCCTATAATTTTGTGTGAAAACTTTTATAAACATTGAGACCACTGCTAAATCAGGTATTGTTTTAAAATCAATAGATTTTTGGACCTACCCCGGTGGAGGTCCTATAAATTAACATTTGTTCGTTCGTTCGTTCGTTCGTTCGTTCGTTCGTTCGTTCGTTCGTTCGTTCGTTCGTTCGTTCGTTCGTTCGTTCGTTCGTTCGTTCGTTCGTTCGTTCGTTCGTTCGTTCGTTCGTTCGTTCGTTCGTTCGTTCGTTCGTTCGTTCGTTCGTTCGTTCGTTCGTTCGTTCGTTCGTTCGTTCGTTCGTTCGTTCGTTCGTTCGTTCGTTCGTTCGTCGTTCGTTCGTTCGTTCGTTCGTTCGTTCGTTCGTTCGTTCGTTCGTTCGTTCGTTCGTTCGTTCGTTCGTTAGCAGCTTTTCTCGAGATTGGCTCATTAGTTTTTTCTAATTTTTTGCACAAAGATGCATAACTATAAACCCTCGAATGTGACGGAGCCCAATTTTCGAAAAAAAAAATTTTTGGGCAAATTTGGGCCAAAAAACGGCTAAAAAACGGGTTTTTTGGACTTTGTGAAAAATTCGATCATTAATTTTTTTCTGATTTTTTGCATGAAAGTAGGGTACCATCATAGGTAAAAGATGGCTCAAGCAGATTTTTGCAAAAAAATTTTGTTGGCTTAAAAAACGCATGTTTATCTACCGGGTGCGCCACAAAAAAGTTTCTCTATTTAAAACTAATTTTCTAGGAATCTAAAAATTTTAAAAGAACAATTTCTATTTTATTGGAAAGAAGAAACATAAACTTAAATTTTGATGGGTCATTTATTAAATTCGATTCATTAGATCAAATGTTATCCTCAATTGAATAAAAAAGTTACTTTCAGAAAGTGCTCGAAAACGTCGAAAATCGACCTATCAAATTTTTAGATTAAAATTGGCAATCGCAATAGCCTTTACATGATTAAAAGCATTTTTCAGTAATTTAAACTCGTGAATTTCGAAACTGAAAGGCCGAAAGGGTTTAAAATCTTTATCAAAATCACTTTAATTTACCTTAACCGAAAGTTTCCTCCGATTTTTTGTTATAGATTGGATAAAGTCTATGTAAGGCCGGATATATCTCGAAACCCATATTTGATGGATTTTTATGAATTTTACCAGATTTTTTGGCCTTTTTGAACAAATGTTCCTCCTTGTATTGAAATTCAACCTTCCTTTACATATCATAAAGTTATTTAAACAGCATTATCATTTTTAATGACTGAAACGAAGATAATGATGTATCACATAATTATGCTTCTGTTTAATTTGATAGGTCAATTTTTAACGTTTTTGAGCACTTTCAGAAAGTAACTTTTTTATTTAATTGAGCATAACTTTTGATTTAATGAATCGAATTTAATAAATGACCCATCAAAATTTAAGTTGATCTTTCTTCTTTCCAATGAAATAAGAATGGTTCTTTAAAAAGTTTAAGATTTCTAGAAAATTAGTTTTAAAGAGAGAAACTTTTTTGTGGCACACCCGGTATAAGAATCGCTATTAATAAGCATACATCAATGTTCTTTCCAATGGAGATGCATTTTAAAAGCTCCAATTAACGATAAGGAAAGGAAATTTCTGGAAGCCTCATTTATTGCTACTATGGGACCATCATTAAACAACCAAATAGAAACAAAACAATTACAACTTTTTAGAAAAGGCATCACTTGATTTACTCCACGGAATAAAATAAAATTTTATTACCCATTATGTTTTTTAACGAATTTTTTATCAAGCGCTTATTAATGACTTTTTTATTTGTAGATAATTAGGCAATTTTTTTCAACATTTTAGATACAAATTTGTGATTTTTTACCATTCTTGTATACTGACGATGGCGTAAGCCGAAAAGCTTCTATAGTTTTGAAGTAAAACCGAAACATTCGAAAAAAGAACGTCTCATACAAGACTACCACATTGAAGGCTACTCCGAACCCTACGAAACAAATGCCTTTATTAATGTTGGACGTGGAATCATCGTTTTGACACATAAATCGATCAAAAATGTAGTCGAAGTGACACCCAATAGTGAATTTCAGGAGGTATGCTTGCTGGAAATCAAACTCAAAGGAGCGGATTCTTTGCTTTTTGGATGTATGTATCGAAGTCCAACCAACACGCCAACATCAGCAAAAAACAATACAGCGCTTAACCTCCTTCTGAAGGAAATAGCAATGAATAAGAAATACAGTCATAAGTGTATCGTCGGAGACTTCAACTATAAAGATATCAATTGGGAAAACTGGTCAACTCCTCACGATGACACGAAGGAAGACGAACAATTTCTCGAAGCTTTAAGAGACTCCTTCTTTTACCAACACGTCGATGAACCAACAAGAGCTAGAGGTACCGATACGCCATCACTTATTGACCTGATTCTGACAAATGAAGAAAGCCAGGTTAGCAACATAACCTATCTTTCACCACTTCATAAAAGTGATCACAGTGTTCTATCATTTACGTTCGAATGTTATCTTGAAACAGAATGCATTATTGAAAACTATAACTACAATAAGGCAGATTTTGAAGCAATGAAAGGACATCTTGAGAACTCTGACTGGGTTACAGGTTTCCATCAAAAAACAGGAAATGCAAACGTAAATGATTGCTGGAAGATGTTGCGAGATAAATTATTCGAGCTTAGGAATCGGTACGTTCCTCGTAAGGGGAAACATGCCTACGGAAAAAAGGGAAGTTTTGCAATCGATCAAGATATTCAACAAAGCTTAAAAGAAAAACGTCGCCTTCATCGCAAATGGATAAGATCAGTAGGTACAACTTCGGAACAGAGAAATAGAGCTATTTACGCTACTGCGAGAAACAAGGTTACAGGAAAGATCAGACGAGAAAGAAGAAGACTAGAAGAACGAATTTGTGGTCAAGCAAAAAGAAGCCCTAAGAAGTTTTGGAAGCATATCCGGAACTCAATGAAGACCAAAACGGGAATTTCCCCTCTTCTCCTTGATCCAAATGATAAATCATCACTTCGTTTTACTGATGAGGATAAAGCTGACATCCTACAGGATCAGTTTTGCAGTGTTTTTACGAATGAACCTGCTGGATCACTACCTGAGTTTCCATCACGAACAGACACAGATGTAGCATTCGAACTAACAATCGACATGATCAAAAAAGAACTGAAAGATTTGAATCCTAATAAATCGCTAGGACCTGATGAGATTCACCCAGTCATGCTGAAAAAGCTGGCCTTTTACATAGCCGGTCCTTTACATACTATCATGGCCAAGTCCTTCGTAGAAAGTAAACTACCTGATGATTGGAAGACTGCACATGTGTCCCCGATCTACAAGAAAGGAAAAAAGAACCTTGCAGGAAATTACAGGCCCGTTAGTTTAACATCAGTTGCGTGTAGAGTAATGGAAAGAATCCTAAAGAAACAAATAATGGAACACCTCACGAATGAGAAATTGCTATCAACCAAACAACATGGGTTCATGGGTAAGCGATCGACAGTGACACAACTACTTCACTACTTAGACAAATGTGCAGACTCCATATCCAATGATAAGGTTGTTGACGTAATCTATTTCGACTTCGCAAAGGCATTTGACACCGTTCCACATCGCAGATTACTAAGAAAACTCGAAGCGTATGGTATCAGAGGAAGGGTACTTGGTTGGATGAAAGCATTTTTGTCCGATCGTTACCAATATGTGAAGGTCAATGGAAAGTTATCTAAGAAATGCCAGGTGCAAAGTGGTGTACCACAAGGAAGTGTCTTAGGTCCACTCCTTTTCGTTATTTACATCAATGATCTAGCTGAAGTTACCAACTCAGAAATGTTTCTCTTTGCCGATGACACAAAGCTTGTTGAAGAAATAAATAACGCTGAAGATGCAATTAGACTTCAGCACGATATCGAGGCAATGGAAAAGTGGTCTGGTGACTGGTTGTTGAAATTCCATCCTGACAAGTGCCACGTGTTGACACTAGGGAAATTCTGGAACATTCAACATGCACATCCTTATGAGATCGCTGGCTCTGTCCTAGAACATGTTGATCAAGAGAAGGATCTTGGAGTGATTATTGATAGTGAATTGAATTTCGAAGAACACATCTACACCAAGATCAAGAAGGCTAACTCGATCGTTGGATTGATTAACAGAAGCTTCGACTTCCTTTCTCCCGAGATGCTCCGCACACTTTTCATTGCATTTGTGAGACCTCACCTTGAATACGCGCAAGCTGTTTGGTCTCCACGACTGATCAAACACTCTGATGCAATTGAAAGTGTCCAACGTAGGGCCACAAGACTTGTCGGTGGTTATAGAAACCATTCATATGAAAAACGTTTACAAGTCATGAACCTACCCAGCCTCAAGATCCGGCGTAAAATCGGGGACATGGTGGAAGTATATAAACATTTTAATGTCTATGATAAATCTTCCCTATGTCAGAAACTCGTTCTTCGAAATCGACCTCAACGTAAGCACAATCTCGAATTAAAGAGGAATTTCGCTGAAGACGGCATTAGAGGATACCAAACGAATTCACTTTACTATAGGAGCATTGATACTTGGAACAGTTTGGCAACCAATGTTGTAAATGCACCGTCCGTAGGGAAATTCAAACTAGAATTGACAAACGAATGGAAAGATAAGATCTATAAATTGTAAAGATGTAAGATTGTTTCATAGAGGTCAATAGACCTGAGAAATACACTTCTATTAAATAAATAAAAAAAATTTTATGTAGTGAAATAAATTTTGATTTTTTATAAACTATGGCGAATGGATTAAACAATGTTCTTAGTCAAATTATTCAATTTTTTTATGAGATAGATGTTTTTTTTGCTCACGAGGGCTTACTTTTAAAGAATATGTGTGTTTAGACATGAAATTTTGGTTGCTTGGCGTGTTTTTATAGAAAAACTGGCCAAATTCGATATTTTTTTTATAAGCAAATATCAATTGCTTAGGTATTAGCTTTTCTCGAGATTGGCTCTTTCATTCTTTATGATTTTTTGCACAAAGATGCATAACATATATATATATATATACCAACTGTTTTTTTGGTGATAAAAGAGAATTAAAAAAAAATATATATATATATATAAACCCTCGGATGTGACGGAGCTCGATTTTCGGAATAAAATTTTTGGGGTAAATTTCAGCTAAAAAACGGCTAAAAAAGGATTTTTTGGACTTTGTGAAATATTGGATCATTGTTTTTTTCTGACTTTTTGCATGAAAGTAGGTAAAAGATGGCTCAAGCAGATTTTTGTAAAAAAATAATTTTTCAGCTCAAAAACGCATCTTTATCTATATGAATCACTATTAATAAGCATACATCAATGTTCTTAGCCAAATTACTCAATTTTTTGATGGGATAGATGTTTTTTTTTGCTCACGAAGTTTTGAATATGAAAGAATATTTCAAGAGCATGAAATTTTGGTTTCTAAACGTTTTTTTATAAGAAACAAACGACTAATTTTGATAGATCGTCACTTTTTGTGTTCTGAATGATTGTTTAATGGTCACGCTCACGTAGATATCAATCATATATGTGTTAAATGCATAACCAGGTAGGTCCATAAAAGTATCACTTGTCTTTATTATTATTGTTGTTTTCAATGACAGAGAGAAGCAGAAAACAAGAAGAAAGTGAGCACCAACAAGGAAGGAGAAGGACAAAAGGAAAACCAAGAAGAAGATGAAGACAAGGATTTGGTGCTCGAAGAATATTTCAGTGATGAGGAAAAAAGAAAGAAAAACTCAAACAACGATAGGTATCATATATCTTGAAGCACAGATTTTGTAATTTTATTAGCAAATTAAAAATTTGTTTTTAAATTGTTTTAAAATTTTTTTTCTTGTTGATAGATTTTCACATTCTGATGATGACCTCTTGTAACACGGTATAATCGAATGAGACTCTCCATTTTCATCCTGAAAGATATTTGCAATAGTTTAAATTCCTTCCAACTTTTAGCTCTGAAAGCGAAGATGAAGTTGAGAAAAAAGAAGAGGATGAAAATAAAGGATTAAAGGTGAGATAATCTGAATACTATTATGCATTAAAGGGAGGTTCTTATATCATTTTTCTTACAAGAACCAGTAGATTTTCAATGAGGTTCGGCTGTTCTTGATTTTTTGTACTTAGAACATCAAATTGTTCTTGTTTTGTTCTTATCTATATGGTCAAATTGAGGTATTTTAGGCTTTATGTACCTAATTTTTACTACTTTGACTCCTAAATTGCTTGAAATTGGGTAATGTCAGGCTCAGCATTGTTCTTGAACTGTTCTTGTTTATTGGCATTTTTGAGCCTTATTGTTCTTTTAAAATTGTTCTTACACAAGAAAAGAGTGTATTTTTTAGTCAAAAATCACAATCTATGTAACAGGAAAATATATTTTCTCCTATTTTTGTTTACATCCCAATATTGAAATTATCTTCAACAACAGAATGCTGCTAAAATTAATAATACAAAAAGTTGCATGGAACCCAAACGAATTTACTTGACATGGTATACCCATTGTCCTTTTAACTATATTTTGATAAACAGATTAAAACAAAAGTAAATTTTATTTAAGTTAAAAGATACCATCATTCAAAAAAAAACACTTCATAAGAAATTGGTATGCTTTAGATTCCACACATCGATTTGAGCTGGTTTATGTAAACCATCACTGAAATACATTTTCACATTATAATCTTGTTTTGCCATGGTATTAAGTGTAGAGTGTTTTTCTTTCCCATTCAAGAAAACTGAATAGAGGTATTGCCCATTACTGATATATCTTTGCTGGATTTTCACTGAGTTTGTTTCATTCATATTACCAATAGTGAATTCTACTGCATGCAACGAGTTTCCACTGACTGATGAAATAATACGCATCCGTGTCTGTCCAGTTTCAGGTGTTTGAAAAAGTAGAACTCTTGGGTTTTTATCGATGGAAGGACCTTTAAAATCAAAAAGTCCTCCCCATCTATCAAATCGATCATAGGCGCGGAATTGAAATTCTAGGGACCATTCGGGTGATAGAACATCGATGGTTTGAAATATTTGTCCTTTCATTGGTCTGATAACTAAAATAGATAAAGAATTGATTCAACTTTTTGAAATCTTCATGGCAACATTTTAATATTCCCTTAACTCTATTAACCCCAACCTTTTTTGATTTTTGTAGCCCCAGGGGAGGGGTAGAATTTTTTATCTAGAAGAGCTATGGCCATGGAAATTGGTACAGATGTTCTCCATAATGACACAAACTTCCAGGAAGAAAAGAAATTGATGATTGACGAAAAAGCGACGACGTCATCACAAAATTTCCACCTGTCGGAAAAAAGCAAAAATGTATGGTTTACAAAAATGTCGTTCACAGTCAAAGTAATAAAGAGATTATGTTTGAAGATTCAAAAAGATAAAAGATTTTTCTTTAATATAATTGCCAGTTTTGTATTTCCCATTATGATTTTTTGTTAAAATCCATGCTGAAAATGAGTAGAATTTTCAGAATTTGATGACGTCATAAATGATGACGTCATCATTTTCAAAACTTTTTTTTAACCTTTTTTAAATCGCATTGTTAATACCTATCACCTGTCAAAATTTGAATATGATTGGATCAATACTCCAGAAGTTATCGCAATTTTAAAATTTTGAGTTTTAAGCGATTTTAGCTTGGTTTTATGTCATGTTTCACATTAAAGTCATAAAACCTGACCTAGAGGATCTATGACCCTAAAAATTTGCACAAGTACTGTTAATAAGATCTTATTAAAAGTCAAAAAGTTTGTAATCGTTTCAAAAAATTAGATATACACAAAAGAACACTAGCGTGGTAGATTCTACCCCCGCCTGGGGCTAATAGGGTTATGGCCTTGAGAGAAATCTCTTTTTTTATAAGCTTTCGAAAGCACAACAAATTAAATTTGCAGCTGGCACACAACGTTTTTTCAAGGTTCATCTAATGTAACATTCTGGACGTCGAAAGAAGGGCATGTCAGCTTAGAAGCAACCATACTTTTTTTACCTTCTTTATGATAGATTTGGGGCTGGATTCCATGATCGTTCGGTGGTATGCCAAGAGGCTAAAAATGATGTGAAAAAAATGAAATCAAACTCTACATACATATTAAAGGCTAATAAAAATAATTAAACGTTGAGATTTAAAATCTGAAAAGTTTCAAATAAATACAGATATAAAAGCAACGGTCATTGTTTTTCTCAGGGGTTTCAACTAATGCACGTTTGGTAAAAAGTGGATTTTCTCTCTTGACTTACATGTTCCAGTGATTCAATTATATGGATGCTTTGAAGTAGAAGAAGGAGCTGAACAAAAATTACTTTCAATTCCTTTTTTAACCCATCCATCTTTCTTGGGTTTACTTGAAACTATTGATTCTTCCAATTCTCTCAAATTTTTTAAATATGCCTTTCCCAAAAACTAGATATTTGAATAAATAATTACTGAGAATACTGTGATCCCTTTTACTCATCAAAATATATTTACATTTTCTTTTTAATTTCAACCAGTTGACGATTGGTGCTTTTAACTCCTTAAATCAAAGGGAGGGAGCAATTTACACTTTCTTTAATGTTTTTTACATTTCTCTAGAAACATTAAGTAGTTTTGGAACAGCCTATTATTAAAAAAAGTGTTGCTTTTATAACAATCATCACCAAATATACTTTATTTTTCAGCCTTTTAATATTCGAACTTGAAATTCATTGAAATAATGGCTTCTTTTTTGAAATATCAGCCAATCAAATTGTGTTATTTTCATTGTAATACCTTAGCCTTTAACTGTACTTTTATCTAGAGACCTAAGCCACGATGCCATATCTTTCTCAGAGTAGAAGACAATCTTCCCTTTTTAAAACACTCTGTACAGTCTAAATTATATTTTTTGTTTTCTTTGAAGATATTTTACTGCAGTAGAACACACTCACAGTTATCACAATTTATCCATGAGCTTCGTAAATCGCCTTTTGGTGAATCAACAAAAGTTGTTGCGCTTGGATCAAGACAAGTGAGTCTCTTTTTTTTTGTCTCTGATCAAAGATTCCAGTAATGGTATCCGGTCTGATCGTTTTGACTTTTTAAAACATATACACGTTTTTTTATAAGAACAAACTGTATAAGAACATGAGGCTTCGATGGCCAAAATGTTAAAAACAAGAAACAACATTTTAAGGCTTTACATAGCGTCAGCCCCCCCTGCTGGTTGGGGGGGGGGGTTACACCCTAAATTTCTCCCAAAAGAGGAGGGGGCTGGAAGTACACCACTTTTTTGGGGGGACCTATGTACTTGGGGGAGCTAAAATCTCATCACTTAACGTGGGGGCTAAAATAATTCAGCTTAATAGTTGGCTTCAATTACTCAAATTGAAGCTCATGAATCTGAAAAATTTTCACGTGCGGCGCGATATTTTTGTAGGAAGTGTGCACAATTATTTATCTTAAACTTAGAACTGAACGCATTTTACATTGGAAAAACCTTTTTTACTGGATCAATTTTTTGAAAGTATCTAGGGTCAAAAGTCATGGGTGCTAACGAAAAATTCATAAATCTTTGGGGGGACTTAAAATTCAGGGGGGACCTAATTTTTGCCTGGGACCTAAACCCAGGCTGACGCTATGCTTTACTAGAGACTTTAAACACCCAATTTCTTAGGAAAATGGACAAAAATGCTCAAAAAATGGTGAAAATAAGAAAATTTTAAGAGCATGTTTAGGCTTAAAACTCCTAAATTTAAGAACATCCGAAGGCTTCAAAATTTTTGGATGTTCTTTTAAATGAATCGTGTAGTGCTTTTAAGGTAATTATTTTTTTTATTGTAATTTTCAGAATTACTGTATCAACGAAGAAGTTCAACAGCTGAAATTTTCCAATAAAATCAATGAAAAATGTTTAGATTTACAAAAGAAAAAAGCTGGTAAGATTCAAACATCCCCCTGCCAAATAATCATAAGATCAATTGTTACATAAACCTTCTTACTTTCGAAAACTACCGAAGTTTGTTTTACTTAAGTCTTCAGAGAGGTTATTGCGCGAGCACCCTAAGGACGTTTGTTCATTTCTGAAAATAGGGGCGTATCTAGGATTTTTAGGACCCTGCAATAAAAGATTCAGCCATATTTAGTGTCTAAGGAGGACCCACCATGGTTTGGCCCGATGGGGCAGAAAATATTTGAATTTCGACCCTCTAGATTGGCTAAAACAACCACCTTATTATGCCCAATGTACCTTGAACCAGAGATAAAGATTTAAAATTGCATTCAAACACAAGATAGTTTTTCATTACTTCTCGGGCTAAAGTGTTTTCAGAACCAAAAAAAAACAGTGGCCTTTACAGTCGAGCTAGCTTGGTTGAATTGAATATGAAAACAATGAAGGAGGAAAGGAAAAAGGAGGGTAAAACAATGGCAATTCATTATATGTCAATAGCAAAAAAATCATAAAAATTATGAAGTCTTTACACTTTACACAACAAAGTGAAAAATGATAAAATAGCACACAAAAGAAAACATGAAAAAAATTATACAAAACTCTTTATCTGATCGTTATATCCTCACTAAAAGTACCTGAGAAAATAAACGTATATTGTGAAACAGTAAATGAAAAATAGGTCATTCACCAATTTAGGGGGGGTTACTGATTACAATAGAAGTCTGTCTCAAATATTCAAACCTTTTCTCATCCAGGGTTACCACTCAGACATCAGATCCTTTAACCTAATAGCATTAGTTGAGGACTGATTGCTAACGCTACACACTAGTGATCGTATCACGAAGCTTACACCGACCGCATCCTTTTATTTTTATCTTCAGAGAAAACTAAGAAAAGTAAAGAAGAAGAGCAGCCTGCAAAGAAAAGACGCAAAAAGACCACATCCTCAGGATGCCCATATTACAGCCACAAGAAATTCGCGGAATTCAAAGAACATTTGTTGGTGAGTGCGAAAGTAGTATCTTACTTGAATCAACTCATGTTGAGAAATCTTTGGTGGTCTACCGGGTGAGGTTTGGTTAGCTAACTGGGATAACAATGTGAATCTTTACCCAAATCATAATTTTTTTTCACACCCAGGACAATGTGCAAGACATAGAACAGTTGACGTCACTAGGAAAAGATCTTGATACCTGTCCGTATTACGGAACAAGGCATTCTATCGGAGACGCTGAGGTACGGATATTCTTATAGATTTCCTTTTTGTCGCCATGCAGCAATTTTGGCTCATCTCAAATGGTATTATATGGTAGTTTTGAAATGAAATGCTTACAATTTGTGGAATAAGGAAAAGAATGCGGCCATTAATATCAAAAGTTCAAGCTTAAGTTTAAGCAGTACCATGTTCGATTTTGGTCAATTTATTTTCCAGGACTTTTTTCAATCTCTACATTACATACACACTTTTAAACATTTTTAGCTAGTGGTGTTACCTTATCAGACGTTGTTACATAAATCGACACGAGAGACAGTCGGCATCAACCTTAAAGATAGTGTTGTGATTATTGATGAAGCTCATAACGTCATTGAAACCATCAATAATGTACATAGTGTAAATGTATCTTTAAGTCAGGTGCGAGTTTTTATTGACTGTTTCATTACGCTATATTTCTGAATGAAACATTGTAGTCGAGTTTCGAACCAGTGGATATCTTCGGGCGTTAGGCGAAATGTATACTGTGGATATACGAGAGTTCAGAGTACCTTTTTCTCAAGACAAACTCTTTTAGGGTTACAAAAACCAAACCACCTTTACAAGGGTAACTGAATTTTTTCAAGAATATCGAACAAATTTTTCTAATGGTTAGGAAAACCACTAAAAAAAGTTTGTTTTTTTAAGTTTTGGTTTTGAAATACCCGTCACCTTGCAAACCTAGTTCCTCATTCATTGTATTGTTCGGGCATAGATAATATCCTCTGGTAATTTTGATCTATAGATTTAAAATCATAAACTATTGAATACCATTGTTATGTTTTTTTTCAGTTAAACAATTCAGTGAGCCAACTTGCACAATACAGAGAAAAGTACAAGTAAGTTCACAGACACTTTTTCCAACTACAGTTGCCTTATTCGATCTTCAATGGACCAAAAATTTTATTCGAATTAGGGAAAGATTCAAATTACAGAGAGCTAATTTGAGCCAATTTCCAGCTGAGGGACCAATATTTTACTTTTATATTTTAATTTTAATTACAGAAAGATTCGAATAATAGAGATTCGAATTAGAGAGAGCTGAATTTCTATAAGATAAAGTTTTACTGCAATTTGCCTCAAACATAAACAAGGGTCTTCCTTTCCGCCTTGTGCGCTCACACGTGCTTAGATTTCCATTGTGATTTGTTATCTAGAAAACGTTTAAAAGCAAAAAACTTGATGTATATCGATCAAATTCTATTCGTATTAAAAGCCATTATTACGCACCTCAACTCAGGTAACATTTGGTCGACTACATTGTTTTAATAGGGTAAAAACTGGTAGATATTGGGCAAAGTAGGATCGGGTCAAGGCGTTTTAGTCTAGATTTTAGTTCTAGATTTCCAGTCTAGATTTAGAACGCCATGGATAGGGTCGCAAGGAGCCTTCACTCCCTGTGAGATTTCTTCTACATGCTTACTCAAGACATATATCCTCTATTTCGCACCGCTGTCTTGGCGCTCTTAACTCTTCAAAAGCCGTCTAATGCAGTGTTCAAAGGTCTTCCGTCTCACAGAAGTTTAAAAAAGCGAATTTCGTAAAAACCAGCCAAATTTGAAAAATCTGGCCAAGGTTGGAGTGTTATTAAACATGGCCCCCGGCGTGCGCTTCGAATTGAGGGGGCAAAAAAATATGTCGCCCACCATGGTTGGGCGACGAAGAAAATTTTCGACTTTTTGCCCTTATTTCACCCCTCTGAACGGTATATATAACATTTTTCGAGGTAAAAAAAAAATACTTTGCCAAATATTGGGGGGGCCATGTTAAACCCCATTTTCGTCTGACAGGAGAATCTCTGCTTTGACCACTGCTAATGAGCCCTTTACAATTTTAAAATATTAAAAGAGAACATCCATATCTATTCCAGAATCATCAATTTAGGTATGGTAAAAATTAAGTATCATCCGTAATTTTTTCTTGATGAGAGTGATGTGAATTTTTATTTTAGAAGAACAAGAAAAGGGCAAAGAAGGTAAGTTATATTGGACTGAGCCTTTCTTTTATGCTTGGTTGATAATCGTTTGAACCTTTTTTAGATCTATTAAGCCCCACTTTTTATATTGAGTACAAAGAAATAACATATCTTAAAAGTAATTGTAAACTTTTATCTTAACAAGCTTTTCGAAGAACCCTGATTACAGCGTTAGAGTCTCCTCGTGCGGGGAACACAAGTTTGTTCGAGTTGAGGAAATTTTGAGTTATGGAGTAAGGTTTATAAGGTTTTGTTAACTGAAGAAGGGACCATAAAACTTGTTCCAGTTAAAGAGACTCAACTTTTCACGTTTTCTTTTCTTCATAGCTGCTTATATGGCAACCATAAATAATTTTCTTTGCAAAACAAAAATCGATAACGTCAATTTGTTCAAGGTAAGACTTGCGAGGGGGCTTTTCAATTCAGTGTTCGTTATCAGATCATTATATTAATAAAGCTAAAATTAAGGAATGACCAGTTCAATTATAGGTTACCGTATAAGTTCCTCTTGTTATTTCAATTATTTTCCAGATCTGCCGTTATTGCGAGAATAGTTTGATTGCAAGAAAGGTAAGTTACCGGAAACTCTCATACTCCCTGCCTCGCTCAAATTTTTAAACCCTTTCACTTTAAATCAAGAGTGTTTTAAAATGGTCAAAAAGCAAAGTTTAGCTAAAAGTAGACTCTAATCTAGTCACCATGCAGCAAATCATATAATATTTGTTTTTATCCATATTGCACTCCATCGTTTACTTTTTTGCGTCGAATCTGGTTACAATCTTTACTTTCTAGATGAACGGTTTCATCGATAAATACCATGGCTCGGTCAACCAGACACAATTGGAAGGGAATACAACGTCTTCTTTTCTAATGATCGAGGCATTGCTCAGTGCGCTTACAAATTATGATAAAGATGGGAGGATACTCATCACGAAATCAGGTAAAAAAAATTCAGATTGCTTTATTGTTTAATTAAGGAGGCCCCCCAGCGTTAAGTCTGGTCGCGTTATCACGCAATTTTTTGTCTTCAAAAATCGATCACGATCACGAAAATCAGCTAAAATTTGGATAATCACGCATCCCTTTGAAAAAGTCCCAATCATGCATCGTGGCTCAAAAATCTTTCAAATCACGAACACGTTTTGACCTCTGATCACGCAATCATGAAGAAAAAATTTCCAAATCACGTAATCACGCTAAAAAAGGTCCCTATCACGTCATCACGAAAACCGCTTGGGGGCCTCATTAAGCTTTAGCATCACATGCAGTAAATAAATTATAAGTACACCTATCTTTGGAGAACTGCGTTTTTTTTCGACGAGAGAAAATCAAGTAAGATACAGATAAAAGATCACCGTAATTGAAGCAATTTATTACGTCCGCCAATTTGAAAAACCCTCAATTTGGAAGTAGCTCAATTTTTTGTTTTCATTTATAGCGACTGCAAGTAAGAGTGGGTTGAAGTTTCTTCTATTGAATCCTGCTGTCCATTTCGCAGAAGTTATCGAAGAATGCAAAGCCATTGTGTTCGCTGGTGGAACAATGGAACCGGTTAGCTCTTCTGTTTTAAAGGTTTTGTTTTTCGAATAAGAGTGATATCATTTCCTTACTCATCATTTTTAATTCACAAGCTTTTTCACATTAGATTGACACGGATGTGAAGCAAGATTGGTTAGAAACAGGGAAAGAAAAACATTTTTTGTATTAGCACAAGATAACAATATACAGGAATTGTCCTGATATTAAACATGTTTCTGATATATGAATCGGGAACGGGAACACTTATGTAAAAATAAAACCATTTAAAACAATAAGATGCTAACCGAGATAACCAGATAACTTTTTCAAAGTTTTTTTAATTTCGGTTTATTTTATCACCAGTCTTCAAGTTATAACATTTTATTATAAGATTCTAAAATTATTTTCATTATTTGTTTTTTAGGTATCAGAATTCAAAGATATGCTTCTTTATTCAGCGGGTGTTAGGAATGATCGCATTCTTCAATTTTCTGCCGGTAAATAAATACACACAAGGCTTTCAAATTAAGAATGTAATTATGACCGTAGACTCAAATCTCAGAATTTGATGAATTTTTATGTTTTTAGTTATAGAAAAAAGGCATTTTTTTTAAGAACAGACCAACCAAGAATATTTCAACTTATAATTCAGGAGAAAAAAAGATTAACCGATTATTAACCTACGGTAGATTTACCGGTTTCTTAAATCGTAAATTTTCTATCTATTCTCTAAAATACATAATAGCTTGCACCCATGAACCTTAAAGTTAATAAAGTCTCCTGTTTTAGACCACGTGATACCACCAGAAAATTTGATCGCACTAACACTTGGTAAAGGGCCGTCTTCAATTGATGTTAATTTCAATTTCCAGAACAGAAACAGAAACGATCTGGTATGTCATGACAAATATCTAAAGCTCATAAAATGATCTCGGCTTTAACCCATCAGAAGCATATTTTATTCTAAACCCCTTATCAGTTTTTGGGAAGAATGCTTTTTGAATTTATCCTGTTAACCTAGTTCTTTTTCACGATGACACTCTAACTACAGTTGAGTTTTTTCAGCTCGAACCTCTATAACCTGAATATCTTCTTGACTCGAACAATATCTCGTCCCTTTAGTTAAAAATTCCTATAAACCTTACTACATAACTCGAATATTTTTTTGCGTGTTCGAGTTATGGAGATTCAACTGTAATATCATGCTGATAAATTTGCGCCTACAAGGTAAGGGCAGGTTGGCTGTGTCCTGGTTGTGTATTAGAATAACATGTTTTTTTTCTTATAAGCATAACGTCTATAAGCATGTACAGGCTCAGTTTTGGGTACCCAAACAATGGCTCTATTGTTTAAGAACAATAGAATGTTAAGCATAATGTGAGCCTGATATTGAGATGTATTTTACAATTTCTAGATAATTCTTATTACCTCGCATTTTTCAGATTGACGAGCTGGGACGTATTCTATGCAATGTGTGTACAGTTGTACCAGGGGGTGTGGTTTGTTTCTTCCCTTCGTATGATTACGAAGAACTCGTTTACACTAGACTGTGGTCCACTAGTACCCTTCAACGTATCGGAAAACGCAAAAAGGTAATAACTTGGGTTAAAGGGTCGACCACGGTTACCACCACGTTGCTCGTGCGGATCAAATATCCAGAATCCAACATTCAGAGAGTCTAATTTTGACATTTTTGTAAGCTTTTGAGAGACTTTCTTGCCCTACCGTTCACGCTTATTACATCACCTTTTGTGTCCATTTATTCCTCCTAGAAGTCGAGAAAATCCGCGATAAATATATTTGATCGCTTTGAAAATCTTCTTTAGATCTTCCGCGAACCAAGGAAATCAGGACTTACAGAGAAAATTTTACAAGATTATACCAATCATATCAAAGTATTTTTATCATTTTTTTGCACTGTTTTTTAAGATTTAAGGTTTAAAGAAGCTGGCAAGTGGAAAGGCTCTGGAGAAAATGATATGAAAAGCCAAGGAAGATCAGAACTTTCAGCATTTTCATCTTTCTGCACCCTAACATAATATGGTGTTTCCATCAATGTGTACATTTTACCAAATTCAGCAGGTCGATCCTATCAATATCACAAAGAAAGAACGATTACTTATCTTCAATATTAAATAAAATAACATAAAATTAATCTCTTATTTGTAGAAAACTCTTGGCAAAGAAAACTCTGCGACGACTGGAGCACTTCTTTTGAGCGTGGTTGGAGGGAAAATGAGTGAAGGAATCAATTTCTCAGATGATCTGGGAAGGTTTGTTATTTTGTTTTTATCACATTTTATAATAATTCTCCGACTAGATATGAAGTGTCGATTTAGACACCCCCTCCTCACAGACCCGGTAGAATTTTTTCAGCAGGTGGGGGTAAAAATAACGGACTGAAACTCGATGGGGATCGATATTCCCTTATTTTTTATGACCGGGGATTTAAATTCTTTTGTTTTCAATTCAGAAAATTCAGCGAGGATGGTAAAAATAACATAATATTTGGTAGTGAAAATTGGTTTATTTTATTATTTTCAATGGGACTAAATTTGGAGTATGATTTTCCACTGGGGACAATATTTTGGCCAATTTTTCAAGTGGGAAGGGTTCCCAGTGGGTCTGTGAGAAGGGGGTGTATTTAGGTTTATTTTTGCATCTTGAAAATTTAGAAACTCTTCGAAACTTGATGGCAAAAGTGTAGGAATTTTGCTATTCTCAAAGGAAAATGCTGCTAGAATTCAGTGACACCCAGAGAGGGAGAATCATTTTTCAATCATTTTAACAGAATTTTAAACAAAAAAATTTAATATCGCCTTTGTTAGGTGTATTGTGATGGTTGGTCTACCGTACCCGAATAAAAATTCGCCAGAATTAATCGAAAAGATGGAATTCCTTAATAAAAACATCGGTGTAAGTTTTATATATTTCTGGGTTTTGATCTTATCACCAGTCAGTTTAACATATCCACACCATTGATTTCAAAGCTCCGAAGGGGTTCGATCCGAAACTCGAGGATGGTAAATGAAGCCACTGATTTCCCATCTAGAACACGTGACCCTTTGTGTTTTTGAAGCAAAATTTCTAAATGCGGGGCAAACTGAAGTCTTGCTTTCAACTACCTTGCTATTCTTTGAATTTAATAGATAGTATTATAAAATATTGTCGGTAGTGCTTTTGATTTTCCAAAGAGGGAAATTTGTCTTACAGTTATCCATCACTACGCTGGGGACTACAGTGTGTCCCAAAAAAAGGAACAAATCATAACTTATGCCATATTTTATGACTTATATGCTTATTTCAATCTCAAAAGCCTGTTCAATGATCTTGGAAATTGAATATCTATTGATTGAACAGAGACTTGATATCTTATTTCATTTATTCTAAGCCTATTCTATTTTACTTTATATAAAAATTTGTCCGCTTTTTTGGGACACATTGTAGTGTGGAGCATTACTAGAAACTTTTGGAACTTGTTGCTATTCGGGACGAAATTATTAGAATAAGGCTCTTAGACCTTAAAGTTAGAACTTAAAAAATAAGTAACGAAAGATTACAATACACCAATTCGGTTTCTCGGCTTTCTCATATCCCCCATTATGGATGATTCAAAATTTGTTCAAAATCATTTTTGATCTATTCTGGTATATTTGTTTAATGCACCTCTTTATTCGCTGATGTCATATTTCGAATTTAAATGAAAAGATTAGTAACTTTGTCAAAAATAGGAAGTGCTATATCCCCATCAGTCAATATTTATCTACCTTGAAATACGATTCCATAACATGAAGACTGATACCATAGTATGAATACACAGACACTACATTGTGTAATTTGAATCATGAAAAGTTTAACCTTTGTCAAGAAAACGTGACTGTGAGCCTGTATTATTCATCTATACGACTAGTTTGCTTGCCCTTCATAATTGAAAACAATCCCTGTTTCATTGATTCGGTGTGTTTTGCTAACGAGGATAAGAAAAATGTTTTCCACTTTTATAATTTGATCCCATGAAGAATTTCAATTTAATATTTCCAAATTAATAGGTAAAAGGGGTCTCATTTTAGTTTCTCAAAAGGGGACAATTTTTAGCCCTGTCAATGGGTAAGGGGTTCAAGACATCCCTCTTCTCACAGACCTACTGGGACCCATTCCCACTGGAAAAATTGGCCAAAATATCGTCCCCAGTGGGAAATTTTACTCTATTTTCTGTCTCCGCTGAAAATAATCAGATAGATAAGCAAATCCTCACTGCAAAATATTGTGCTATTTATTCCATCCCCTTTGAATTTTCTGACTCGAAAACAATGGAATTCAAATCCCCAGCCAAAAAAGAAACATAGGAATATCTATCCCTATTGAGTTTTGTTCCGTTACTTTTACCCCCACTTGATAAAAAAATCCCACCGGGTCTGTGAGAAGGGGGTGTCATAAGGGACCAAGCAGGTTAGTGACACCGTGTGTGTTAACTACCGACAAGTAAATCTCACCAACATTTCTATTTTGGTTTCAAATGATTTGTTTGTAACATCTGTTTTGAGGGTCAATTTCTTTCAATTTTAATAAACGAATATATTTTTCCCTTTTTCAGCCGAATGCGGGTTCGGAACATTATGAAAACATTTGCATGAAGGCTGTCAATCAATCTATAGGTAAAAGCTGAAAGTGGGAGGGTTGCTTTTCGTATTTGTATGTATCAAGTATATAACACTTGACTCTGAAATGAACTTATGACGAAATTGGGTAGCATCTACGTACTTGGATACAAATTGGGTTCATTTTTGAAAAACAGTTTTCAAAGTTTACGATGAAAGCTATTTAGATATTTACAGTATACCCATCCGATCCTTGAAACACTTCATTTTAACTTGCCATATTCCCACTTCAATAGTCAAGTTTTGGTTTTTCAAGTACATAGGCGCCAATATGCTACTGCCTATTTGTTTATTTAGCTCATAACTTTGTTATCAAAATAAAACATAACGCGAAGCCACTATCTTTCCTTCCTTTTCATTCCAAAGTAGTTTATATTTTGGCTTGTTTTTGTCCTCTCATTTGGCTTTCAAGCTGACGTCAATTCAGTAAAGAGAGGCCCCTGTGAATAGAATGTTTTGTGGTAGATAGTATTGACAATTTCGTCATACTCATATCCTTGTTTGAATTTAATTTGTGTACTTGATATGTAAATCTGATTAAAGTGTTTGTCCATAACAGTCGAATGTTTATTTTGTTATTTTGCAAGTTCCAAAACTCAATGACCCTTTATTTGCAAGACATAACATGGTATTAGTGACAGTAATAAAATCTGGCCGGGGGTATTATTAGTTTTGTCATTTGGCGTAATGTTCCCTTTATCAAACACCCTTTGTCACTTAGTGGACAGGTATATTTTCTTCTCTGTCCTACCTGTAAATTTCATTTTATCTTACATTTATTTCCTTACTTGAAAAATGTTATTTTTTTTCATAGGCCGTGCTATACGCCATAAGAACGATTATGCTTGTATACTAATGGTAGATCAACGATACTCCAAAACATCCGTAAATAAGAAACTACCATCTTGGATTCGAAAACAATTAGTTACGCATGATCGCTTTGGACCATGTCTTGGACAAATTAGTAAGGTAAAAGCTCATACATTCCTTGAATTGGTGAAATTTTTTGCCTACAATATGCCGAGATAAACACTACTGTTGACGTGGCTTCCTTAAAATGGTTTCCTTTCTCTATCCATATGTCTCTCCTGACTATCTTTTATCGACGTGTATGGAATTTAGTGTCTACCATACTACAGTTTGTAATTACAAGAATTGCTTTTAATTAAAAGATGACCTAGTATACCACGTTTTTTGTCCTTTTAAGAATGAGAATACTTGCATGCTTAATTAATGGAGTGTTTTATAATTAATCAATTATATTATCACCATGGAAACTTGTCAACCCCTATTGGTTGCTTCCCTAATGCTTGACCTTGGTTCAATTTTTTTCAAAACATAAAACTCGAGAATATTATTTCATTAGACCAGCCTCGTTTTGAATTTTCTCAATTTAAAATAGTTAGAAACTTCGCCTACAGTAATGTTTTGATGTTTTGAATCAATTTTGTTTTTCAGTTTTTCGCTGGGAAAAAGAAGTTGAAAAGTTGATGTGTTTTGGATATCGTCAAAGAGACGGTTTGAATGCAATGCCTTTTCATCATGGTCGTTTTCTTTGACTAATGACATTCAATTTCTATTTTTAAACGTACACTGTATGATTTGTTTTGTTGGTTGTCTTGGTGATAGAAACCACGGATTGATTCAAACGCAAACGAAATTTTTTATGAGATTTTTTTTTCTATTCTGTGTCCGTATCAAGGAATTTTGAAGTAATTCAAGAGAAAACGAATGATTATTTCATCACTGTTCATCGATTTCAATTGAAGCAATGCAATCTTTCTACAAACCCAATCATAAATTTTTTATCGTTTTTCGATTCAGTTCGTTTTCATCAACATCATCGTCATTTTTAAAAACCCTATTTCGTAGGCCCCCGGATTATGTTTTAATTTCTTCAGAAATTTTCAATTGCCGATCCAACCATCAAACTGTGGTGTTTTTTCTTCATCTTTTTTTCAAGGCAGGATTATAAAAAAATCAAAAGAGGGGATTTTTTTTTACGGTTCTGATTTGCATTTATGATTATCTCTCCATCCGTAGATCGCTTTTGTTTATAAAGATTTTGAAATGGATTCTGTACCATTTTGAAAAGATATTTATTTTATAAATTATTGATAAGGCAATATCTATTTCCAATTTTTAAGTGTTCCAATTAATATTTTTCTTTTGAAAACAGAAAAGAATTATAAGTATGAAATGAGGAAGATAAGGAAACCCTTTCCATTTTCAACTCAATTACAACCGTGAAATTTTATCTTGAAATACGATCGGGTTTTTTCATTTGTAGTAATATTAGTTTATATAAGGTAAGGAATTCGATTTCATCTATGGTATGATACTTCAATTTCATTGGTTGGTTGCTTTTCCTTTTTCTTTGTTTAGCATTGTTCTCAGACAATCAAAAATCATCCCTACCGTGAGAAGATACTCAATGCATGAATACTATTCACAGGTAGCCTCGTTTTCAAACAAATTACTGAATACTCTTGTTACCAGACCTCTAGTAAATGAAAATTTTACCATTAAGATATTTTTCATGAAAATTTTATTTTATGTACAAAATTTATATTTTGAAATAAATTTCTATAAATAGTTCACTCTCCTCGTTTTAATTGCACCACCTGTTAGGTTTTGTTGCCCTTTTGGTTCATTCTCAAGCCTCTGCAAGCTCTTTGGAGGAGAGTAGTACTCATCATTCAAAAGGAAAAACAATTTTAGGGTCGTTGACACATTTTCTTGTCACCATGGAAATTTGACAGGTGGTCCGATTGAAATTTCGAATTGGGATAGAATATCAATAAATGAGTCCTATTCATGTGTCCTTCGATATTTTTGCAAAATCATCTCGTTAATTATGAACGACTTTTACATACAGTCAAATCGAGAAAAGAAATTTCAATTTTTCACTCTATTTTTAAATTCACAGTTGATGTGGAAGGTTTTTCTATCAATTTGTGAAAATAAGAGGGTGAAAGGAAATCACGAGATAAGGGGGACTGTCACCCAACTCATTTCTTGGACTTAAAACTCTCTTTGGATTGTAAGTTACTTTTCTTTTACAATATTTTAATGTAAAATTTATATTTTCATTTGACTCGTTTGCCAAAAAAAAAAAATTAAGATTATGTCTACTATAAATGAAAACTATTCGAAAGCTTGTTTGATTTTTTTAGTACATATTAATATGAAAATCGAATCTTTCATTTTAGGTAATTTTCAAATTTTCACGACGGCACTAATACTTTACCCCCTCATTTTTCTTTTCCCCATTGAATTCTATATTTTTTTCACGATATAACAAGAAAGCGCTATTTTGTTTATTTTCATTTCGAAAGAATCATTGTTTCTTAATATGTCACTTTTTGATGAAATTGTGTGAAAAGTATCATTCTTTTTTTTATTCGATTTTGCTTCGCAAGTGAAAGTTTGTTATAAACTTATTTTTATCTTGAGTTATGTTTTTAAAGAGCTTTTGAATGATTTCTTCCTAGCGTCAAAATGAATATCAACTTTATTGTGCTTGAGGGACTAAAGAATTTGCAAAGGTTGACGTAGGAGCGTTAAAAAAGCTGTCAGAATATGCCAAATATTTTCAATAATGCAATGGGAAATATTGCGAGTTGCGGTATTTTTCCTAGTAAAGACGGGGGTTATTTCGGTATCAGATATTTGATGCCTATTAGAGGGTAATTTGAAAAAAGAGAGTCAGTATTTTTGTCATAAATGTCACGAAAAAAATATTTTTCTTCATTTCGTTTTACATTCATATTCATATCATAAGAAGAAAATTATCAAATTCTTATCAATATCAAACTGACATGACGACAGCTCATTTCTATTGAAATCATAGAAATCATACAACACAAATTCTCATTGTTTGGATGGAAATTTTCATCTTTGAAAAACAGAATAAAACATTCATAATTCATAAATGAGGTCTTTTTAAAACGTTCAATATAGTGACCAATATAATAAAATTATGAAAAATTATTCTTTTTTTCGTGCATCAACCGAACCCCCTGTCGAGAATTTTTTATCGGTGCCGAGTGGAGAATTTGATGTCGCCATTTTGAAAAAAATCTGAACAACAACAAGACGACTCCAAATTCGGAGAAAATCATTGAGCATAATTTTTCACTTTCACATTCAAATTGAAAACCACTTTCACTTTATGATTTACAGAAGACTCTAAGCTACACAAAATGAGCAGTGCAACAAAAAGAAGATCCACTAAAAATTTGCAGGGATCACAAACGAGTCTGACGAGGCAAGACGAAATGGAACTTCAAAATAAATCAAGACCTCAATCATCTGCCTCTCGCAAGGCTTGGGATCAAGATGGACCAGGCCAAGACGACGTGGACTTCAGTCCAAGAAATCAGCATGCTTTAGACTTACCAAGTGGTATGGCTGCTGAACCCTACAGTATGCAGTCACAGATCACTCACGATGTTCGTGCTGATGCCAAAAATGAACCAGTTGATTGCTTCACACGTTTCAAGAAGGGAGTCAGAGGTAGTTTATTTTAGAATTTTTTTTCTTACCTTACAATATAAGCGCCAGCTTTACTTTTTCCCAGACATACTGGCAAAAATAATAGTCGTTTTACCGTACTGTGTGCAAGTGTGTCTCGCATGGCATGGATAATAGACAGTTTGTTTGTATGGATGTGTCCCATCATTTTGACTTTACTGGTCAATTCGGTGTCCGAATAGTTTTTTGGGAGAACGCCACGGTCTATTGCTTAACTAATTACTCCACACTTCAGGAGATGCAAGTAAAACAAGCAGGAAATCAGAAAATACCTATACAGTAAATAAGTTTTATTCAAACATTCTCCCGAATTAGCATGGGATAACTCTGCGAATCTTCCCGCACAATGTGCTATAAAGTATTAGTTTGAGTATAAGTGTTCTATTTCCGTAATACAGAGCAGATATTTTTCTATTCTATTTGGTTGAGTTGCAGGAGGCTTTAGAGGCTTATTCTCGCAACTATAGACGCTTACTAATGAGTGTCCCGTCAGCACCTTGAACTGACTACCCAATTCCCCTCACATGGCATGGGTTGACCTGGGCAAAGGAACGTTCACGACCCTGGACACCGCCGTACATTGTGCGGTGGAGTCCGGTGGGTGTACAGTGGGTGTACGGTGGTATTTTAGGTTAGATCGAAAACACCGTACAACACCACCGTACAGAATCCCTTAGTGTGACATTGAATAGCATCATTTCATTTACCTCGACTAGGGAAATTTTGACATTTTCCGTACGATTGTCCGGTGGATGTACGCATGGATGTACGCACTTCCCACCTTACAATGTACGGCGGTATTTTTCGTGTACGGTGGGACATGAACGGTGGTAAAAATAGGTTAGGCTCCACCCACCGTACACCCACCGGGCGCCCACCGGACTCCACCGCGCAATGTACGGCGGTGTCCAGGGTCGTGAACGTTCACTTGCCAAGTGAACAGCCGTGAGTGGGAATCAAACCCTAGCCTCATGCACAGAAGCCAAGGTCGACTACCACTATACCACGGCACCACAGATAATTTCCGGTCCAAACTGGTGGAGTATATGATTAATATGGCGAACGCTTTCGCGTTCTCGTAAATAACTATTTTTTACATTGTGTCATGTGAGATGTTAAAGTTGGGCAGAAAAAGAAAACCAAATACTAATTTCACAACTACCATATATTGTACCGTAAAGTTGGTCTAATGTCGACATCCCTTTTCTAATTTCAATATCCTTCTTTAGAGCTAGGAATAATATGAAGGTCAGAATCACTGATGGAATCCTCAACTGATTGCTAAGCAAAGAAAATTAGTTTCAATCAGCGATTCCGGTTTGATCATAAAGATATTAAAGAAGGCTGACAAAGTTAGAAGAGGGATGTCAACACCCAAGGGGCACTGACCTTGACGGCTGACAGGACGCAGTGCACAGAACACAGTGCCGCTGGAGTTTGGAGAGTAGACCCTGTCAGATGAGAATTTTCGGAAAATTCGGACCCTGTCAGAACGAAAAATCAAAATTTTTCTTATTTTCACCCTGCAAAGTGGCAAAAATCACTGAAAAATGACTGCAAGTAGACGAAAAATTTGAAAAATTTATAATTTCCACCCTGAAAATTGTATATATAAAATAACCAGAAGTCGACCCTGTCAGATTCAGATTGTGAAATTTAGTAATTTTGGAACCCTGTCATCTTCAGAGCCTAAAAAAGTAACCCTGGCCAGCGGCACGTCCCCGTACCTGATTTTGCCTAGGTACTTTCACAATCAAAGTCCCACTATATCTTTATGATAAAACCCCACCAGGCATCACTGTACGATATACAATGGCATTCAGGGTCGTCTAATTTCTTAGTTAGAATGAGTTTTATCATGGCTCCGCACCCCCCCCACTTATTTAGGGGGGTGTAAATCTGAAATCAGCCTAAAAGTGGGTGGGGGCTGTCTCATTTTTAAACTCAGGGGGGGCCTAAAAAAGTGGGGGGACCTGAAGGGCTGCACTAAAGTTCTGGGGGCTAATTACAATAATTAAGAAATTGTAAAAATATTTTTTTGTTTGGTTTTAATGTTCTGTTTTTAAATAATCTACCGTTTTATTTTCATCTGCGTGCGAGAGGGGGTGGTACACACACCACAAAAAGAAGACATATTGAAATCGAAACAATTTGGTGCCAAATTATTTTTCTTTGCTGGGACCTGAACCTTGAAAATACTTTTTGCAGGGACCTGAACCTTTAGATTTCAACTGGGACCTGAACCTTACTGAAAAGTGGGGGGACCTAAAACTTAGGGGGGACCTAAATTTGTTGGGGGGACCTAGAACCCCATTCGGAGCCATGTTTATAAAATAGGTCTTTTCCTAAAATTCACAATGCCATGCTGAATAACACAAATTGTTGTGTTTTTAACCTTTCCGGTATTTTGCAAAAAAGCTTGGTCTCTAGTAAACAAACCTGTTTTTACCTGTCTTTCCTTAGCCTAGTTTCCATAACAGTTTCCATCTAGGATGCTCGACTAAATTTGAGCATGATATCTGACATTGACAGCCTGTAATTGAACCCCTTATAGGTTTTGGCAGAATATTAAAATAATCTTTGTTAGGTTACATGTTGACACATCTATCAATTGGCAAATTGGAAAAAATTTAATTCTTAGTGTGACATTGAATAGCATCATTTCATTTACCTCGACTAGGGAAATTTTGACATTTTCTGCCTCTGAGACAAAATTAAAACCTTTTTTTTTAATTTTGCTTCAGATAATATGGTAGATAGTTAAAACATGAAATTTTGCAGAAAGTGTATCATTACCAAGCTGTAGCTAATGAAAAAATAAAAAAATAAAAAAATAATTAACACTTGACTTGAATGAGGTGTATGCAAAAAATGATTTTGGACAGGGCAGTAAAGATTTAGTTCAAATCACCCATTTCAAGCTTGAAAGATTTTTTTTGAAAAATCCAACATTTAAGGTATAATTATAAAACTTAGAAATAAAACTCTTACTATTTAAAAAAAAGATGTGAATTTGCCACTACTTGCACATTTTGATCCCTTGCATTTTTCTTGAAATTCAAAAAATAAAACTAATTCTTCTGAAGTCCCAGTTTTAGGATATTTTATTAAATTTTCCAAGTGCTGGAAAATCAAGTTTATTTAATAAAAGATTATCCCTAATTTCAAATTACAAGATTGTAAAATCAAAATTCAAAATCAAAGTTTTGTGTTTATATTGATTTTTTAGATTTTTAATTTAAGAGCTATATGTTTATTGTACAAGTAACAGGATATTAAGGAGGGACTGAGATAATTAGAATAAGACAATGTGTAGACTCGAAAATAGAGGCTTTTTGTCAAACAACAAAAGTCAGGGACCTACTGTATCTGAAACAACTTTGAATTTTTGTTAGTATGTAACTAAAAAGAAGATTTGGATTCAAACTATACCAGCAGCTTACCTAATCAAACTCATAGCACTCATCTCCTATTCTTATATTCTCTTTTAATTTGACCCAATGTAAAGCCAACTTCAATCTGGCGGCTCTGTTAAACTGATGGAATCTTATCGAACCACCCTTCCACTAAAAAACAACTACAAACTGCCACTATAAAAACTTAGAAAAATACCTAAAAATTCTTCGAAGTTGAGTTTATATTTAACCGAGCATACGAATAAACACCAATTCAAAACTCCTTATTTTTAGGCCTTCATAATAAGAATGAAAGAAAGAAAGAACCATTCTTCAGCCATTTGAAAAAGTCCATTTTTTGATTTAGCATTTGAAATAACTTCCTTTACTTTTGAATGATTAAAATTTTCGTACACTGTACAGGCCATTTTCAGAATCTGAAGATTCACTGTCAGGGTCTTCAAACGTCCCATTGATTCAAAACACTTTTCTTTATTGCCGTTGCTTTATCAAAAAAATGATAAAAGGCCAAAAAAGCCTGTATGTGGTAGCAATTAATTTTTCATGTGACCCACTACTTAAAGAAATTTTAATATGTTGGAGTCCTGAGTTATTTGAAGATTTATTTAGCCTTTTACTGAATTCTCATTGTATTGTAAATTTTCATCCTGCCAAGTCCTTTCCTTTCCTCTTTGTAAAAACCAGCGGACCTTTTTTATTAAAGTTTTGAAATTTGTTTTTCGTATGAAATTGAGAAAGTGAGAATCATGAAAAAACAGTAAAAGTTTGACACCGTCCTTGTGAGGAGGAGAGAAGACGTTTTCTTCGTTGTTCAGTAAAATCATAATTTTTTGTGACTCTGGAAAGTAATTTCTAAAGATGCCTTTTGTACCGAGATTGCGCCCTTCGAAAAGGGTGACTACCAAGAAAGTTTCGAACCACCCTCGTTCGAATCTGAATCCAGAGATTTCGATGAACCGTTTAAGTTCATCTTCGTTTGAAAGATCATCGAGTAGTGAGAAAAATACGGTGGTTATGAAACTGGATAACACCACCGAAATATCCGCGTTTCCAAAATCTTCAAGTAGAGGACACGCCTTCCCAAGATGTTAGTAGTATAAAGATCTGTCAGGTTTTGACAAATTAATGCAACTTAGCGAGAATCCTCCATCTTTGGAGTAAACGTTTTAAGTTTTAATTCGCAAATCGAATGTTTTCTTCAACAATGGCGAAAATTACGTAACCTAATCAAACTGAACAATATGTTTGGCACTTCATCCGTATTCATTGTTTTTCAATTCAGCCAAAATAACAAATACAAAGCCTCGATATAAATTAAACATAAGGTCGAAAAATATTTCTTATCACATTTTGTTTATCTCTCTCTATAGGTTTATGGCGAACTCGATTAACAGAATCCAACAAAGAAGATGATCGTGAATTCCAAGTGAAGACAACTCTTCGTGAATTGATCATCTACGTCGCCTTCATCGTCATCCTCTGCATCTGTATGTTCTTTTCCTCTATCTCATCATCCTATTCAGAAGTAAAACAACCTCTATTTTCACAAGCACTTAATTCTCTATACTATATCCTTGATATCCTTGATATTCTGAATTAACACACTCATCTTATGTGAAGCCAAAGTCCCCCTACGACCTTCTTTTTCATCCGTATCGTTGAAGAGTTCCCCACCTTATATCTCATCAAAATAGCACAAACGTCATAGCGTCAGCCCCAGCACAATTTACATTGAATAACCCTTTTTTTGTGGAACAAACTTTTAAAAGTGTCGAGGGTCAAAAGCCCTAGGGGCTACCAAAAATTTCATGAATTTTTTATGGGGGAAGTTAAAACTCAGGGTGGACCCAATTTTTGCATGGGACCTAAACCCAGGCTGACGCTATGAACGTTCGACTATTTCTTTCCATTTCAGTGACTTTTGGAATGACTCATTCAACCATGTACTACTTTACCAAGGTCATGAAAGGTATGTCGCACGATTAACAAAACCATCCCTAGTTTTCTACAAGAATCGAAATTAAATTTTTCTTAAGTGTCTGAATGATTTTACCCTTTTAATGAGGATTATATTATATGTTCACTGAATATTTAGAACCATTTCCACTGAGCTTTATAAACCAATGAGTCACTTTCTCAATCCCGGCCAAACAAAATACTTTGATCGGAGTTTTCTTTTTGAAAGTGTTACCCGCATCGAGAGCTATGATTTACTTAGTTTGTACATAAGTGATACAGCGCCGTTTGTCGTGATGCAGTTTTAACACTACAATAGCTACTTTGTGGGTATCACTCTCAAAAAAATACACCGATCAAATATGGCGGATATAGCTTGGTCCAGGGTTTATAAAGGTCAGTGACCATTTTCCTTATTTTACTTACGTCACAGACCTGTTTATTGAAGAGCCCGAGTTCGAGAGTATGACCACCATGAAACACTTCTGGGATGTAAGAATCGCATGCCTTTCAAACGCATGCTTTTCTCGCATGAGAAAGATCAGTTAGTTTAGCCGGCATGTCAATAGATTGGTTATTTAGACAGTACCTTGCATGATTTTGTCCGTTTTTCTTAGATCTTTTTGTTACTAACACTGGATTTGATAGTTACACAACCATGAAAGACTTCTGGACTGTAAGTTAACCATAATCTTTAACCAATATTGACTAATTCAAACATGTTCCTCCGAATATTTCTTTTAACAACACTTGCATGAATTTGTTGCATGTTTAACCTATAATTTGCCATTCCGGAATGTTTTACCAAACACTTTGATTAGCTGATACAAATATCTATTATCGAAATTTTCTCCCAAATTATGAATGTATTTGTTAGTGCTCTGCTGGTTCCACTTGTCGACCCAGGCAATCAAAACAACTGAATTTTACATTGTACATTGAATTTTTATATTTTGCTTGTATGTGTAGTTTGCAGACGACGGTTTGATGAACGGTCTGTACTGGGAAGAATACTACAACGGAAAACCAATCACCAATAATGATGAAAAGGGATACATCTACTTTGAAAACAAATTATTGGGCAGGCCCCGGCTTCGGCAGGTTAGGGTTAGAAACGACTCTTGCACTGTTCCTGATGACTTCAAGAAAGAAATTAAGGAGTGTTATGCTCCTTATTCTGAAAGTGTGGAAGATAAACGTGCTTTCCGTGTCATGAACGGCTCTGCGTAAGTCATTTTACTTCTTCGTCTGTAATACGTCTTTGAATTTGCCCATCGGTTGCTAACTGGCTTTTGTTTGATTGGTTATTGAATCTTTGTTCAAATTATATTACCGTACATCCTGTGCCCAAGTCCAGGAGTTGCCATAAAGCCATTATGGTAATAACCGGGAGGGCACATTGCTATACATTGTCTTTGTTCAAATTATAAATTTATATTTTTCGAATTATACAACTTCTATGAATAAATCGAAATTCCTCCCTTTTTAATAAGATCAATTAAATTTACTATGAAATTGTAATTATTCTTTTCTTTTTGTTCAGATGGGAATATTCCACGGAAGACGAGTTGAACGGACGTGGTTTCCGTGGGCGCGTCACTACATACGGAGGCGGTGGTTTCACCAAACTTTTAGCTGGTGAGAAAGCTCCTTCAAAGGACATCATTGCTGAACTCAAAGCTAACTTGTGGTTAGATCGTGGTACCCGGGCTGTTTTCATCGATTTTACCGTCTACAACGCTAACATCAATCTCTTCTGCATTGTCACGTAAGACATTTTTTACATTTTTTGTTGATACCTAAACCTCACTCACCTCTAAAGTTTTTTTTTGAAATCACTAGTTTGTACAGTTTCCTACACTCAGTATTTGAACCATATGATTGTTTTTAACACTTCTTCCCTTCACTCTTTCAGTTTGCTCTTGGAATATCCGGCTACTGGAGGATGTATTCCATACTACAAATTCCGAACATTGAAACTTCTCCGATACGTCACACCCATGGATCAATTCGTCTTCGCTTGTGAATGTATCTTCGTTCTTTTCCTCCTCTACTACGCCATTGAAGAAGTGATCGAAATCCATAAACACAAATTGGAATACTTCAAAGACTTCTGGAACATTGTTGACATTTTGGTGGTATTGATGGGTATCGTGTGTGTTGCTTTTAACGTCTACAGAACCATGGAAGTGGGAAATCTCTTACAAGACCTTCTCGATCATCAAGACAAATATGCTAATTTCGATACTTTGGGTTATTGGCAAGAAACATTTAACGATTTCATTGCTGTTGCTGTCTTTGTTGGATTAAGGTAGGTTACTGCTCACCCTTTTATTAGGAATTTTATCTTTAGTGGTCTGCAAACTAGACTAGAATTGAGGTAAGTTGATCCAAATGAAAAGAACGCAATGACTTGACGGATTTTTTGTTCCCCAGATTTATAATCGAATTTGAGTATAGCGTGACTCTTTCAGTTTATTGAAATCTCATTTAATTTCTTTTTTGTAGGTTTTCAAATACATCAGCTTCAACAAGACTATGACACAATTGCAATCTACTCTTGCACGTTGCGCAAAAGATATTGCCGGATTCGCTGTCATGTTCTTCATCATCTTCTTGGCCTACGCTCAATGGGGTTATTTGATCTTCGGAACACAAGTCCGTGATTTCTCCACTTATCTCAACAGTGTGTAAGTATACTATTTTATTCTTTCATTTCATTTAGAACCTGCTGTTTTAGAGTCTTTTGTGACTTTCAGCACTTATGTTTATCACTTAACCTGATTGATTTTCAACATTTCTTTCATTAGTCAACCGTGTCGTGGGTTCTTAAATAGACATCGTTCCATTTGGTGCTTTTAGGAGAGTTTAAACGAATCCCTCATTTCTGTATTCAGAATATCGGGAAGCCCCGAAGTATAAACTAATTGGTATTTTAAACCTTTTTTTATCTATACTAAGGTTATTTTCTTCTTTTTCAGTTTCACATTGTTCCGTATCATTCTTGGTGATTTCAACTTCCGTGAGATCGAAGACGCCAACCGCTTCTTGGGTCCACTCTTCTTCATCTCTTACGTCTTCTTCGTTTTCTTCGTCCTCATCAACATGTTCTTGGCTATCATCAATGATACCTACGCTGAAGTCAAATCCGACTTGGCACAACAAGAGGACGATTTCGCTTTCGGAGATTATTTCAAGAAAGGATACGATAAGATGATGAACAAACTCTCCTTCAAACGTGAGAAAATTGTTGACATTCAAAAAGCTCTCCAAACTGCTGACACTAATCAAGACAACAAATTGGACTTTGAAGAATGGAGAACTGAACTCAAAGCGTAAGTCTCCAGCATATCACCAACTTGTCAAAAGAGAAACAAATTGAAATTTTATGAAATTACTAAAGCAAAAGTACTTAGAGAAAATACCCGCTTTGCCTTATTTCCTACTTACTTCAATCAGATTTAATTTAAAGGTTAGAAGTATCTTTGCGCCTTAAAACCTTGTATACAATCCTTAAACTCATCGTAAACAATTTCCACTTTCACCTTCTTCCTATATTTTAGTCTTGGTCACGCTGATGCGGAGATTGAGGCAGTGTTCGCCAAATACGATGTTGATGGTGACCGTATCTTGAACGAAGATGAACAACGAAAAATGCAAGAAGATCTCGAAGGACAAAAGGTATGTCAACCCCTTCTAAGAAATGGTGGTATTTTATAATTCTAAGAGAAGAAGAGCAAAGTTTGTATGGCAAGTTTTTTAAAAGGGATGCTTAAACTTTTATCCAAACGATGCAAACTGATTAGGATAACTTTGATTTCAGAAAGCATGGAGAGGGTTGGAAGTTAAATTTGTTTTGTAATTCATTTTTTGAATTGAAATTTTTACTCGTGATCAGTCGTGATCAGAGGACACCGAAACTTCTAGAAATATATGTTTACAATTTCTACAAGTTTCTTGATATAAATCGAAAAATTCACTGCATTTTTGTTCATCCAGGCTGAATTGAACGAGGAAATCGAAGAGGTTGAACGTGCAAAGGGTGATGCCTCTCGCATCAAGAGCAAGATGAGCGTCCGCGATGATGACGATTCCGATAACGAAAGTGAAAGTGGTGGTGGCACTCGCATCCCGTTCGAAGAATTCACTGTGTAAGTTTTTTATTCGTTTAAAAAAATGATTTTCAATTTTTTAGAATTTGAATTGCTCTTTTCAGAGATTTTGTTCATCCTATTTTAATTGTGTCTCATTACTTCAATTTACTGACCCTAGACTTAAAGGATCTGTGTTGCATTTCTAATCAATTTTCTGAAATTTTTTATTTTACAGTTTGAGCCGAAGAGTGGACCGTGTGGAACACAGCATCGGAAGCATTGTATCCAAGATCGATGCCGTCCTCCTCAAACTCGAAGCTATGGATAAAGCCAAGATCAAGAGACGTGAAACCATGACCAAATTGTTGGACAGCATCTCTGAACAATCGAGTCAAGGAGGAGATGATAATAAGCGAGAACGCCTCGAAAAACTCGTCCGTGATGAGTTAGAAACCTGGGACAGCGAGACCGCTTTGAAACGACCTGCTAGCTCCAACAAAAAATCCAAGGGGAGCTCAGTTTCAATTAAAGTGAGTAATTGACTTCTTTTTCATTCTTTCACTTTTTCTTTTCACTTTTTGGATAAAAGAATGACGCACATATATTCTTTAATAGTTTTGAGTCATCTTATTTGCTTGAAATGTCATTCACGAATTCATGTTTTGATGGGTTTTGCCCAACGACAATTTTTTCTTCTTTTTCTTTTGTCTAGATAGACCCTTAACTCAACTAACAACTTGTGTTGATTGTGACCAAGTGTAAAGAGAGCCGAAAAAATCACACTCTTCTTTCGTTCAATTTGTAGGAGGATGCTTCCATTCCAAAATAAAATCCGAATCGAGCTGTGAACGAAAGGATATTAAAAAATATATATTGGAAAAATTTAATATACTTTAAAATGCACCTGCACGACCAAGGAATTTTCTTTCGTTTTGTTTTTCATTGAGAATCAACCAACCCTAAAACTAAAGAATCTTACATGTTAAAAACACACATTCAAGGAAAAAAGTGGCAGACATTTGGATAATATTCCTTTCTTATTCTATCTCGCTATGAAGGATTGAAATAAAACACGTTATTGCTGACCTCATTTTACATCATTGATCTAATTTTTATACTATCACCTTTTTCCCCCACTACGTTTTCTGTGGTACGTTCTGTGTCTTCCTTTTTCATAAAAAAAAGCTCCACTTCTTCCTCTCGCTATGCTATAAAGGCGTTCACTTTTACCCAACTTCTCCTGAATATTTCTTAAAAAGAAAATTTTATTATTAAAATTAAAAATGTATCAATTTTGAATGTTTTTTTTTTTTTGAATCTAGAGATTTTAATTTCACCATTTTCATTGTATATAGAATTATAATTTTACGCTTCAGAAATTTTTACTTGCATCAGAAAATGTTTTCAATCTTAAATCAGGGTAAAGGTATAAAATACCGAACAGTCGGTCATAACGCACAGGAAGTATTGAAGCAATTGATGTATATTTTAAGATTTATGTATATTTTTAAATGTATTTATTAATTTTTTTTGCCCTCTCCTTTTTTTGTTATGTTTTTAGAAAAAAGGAAAATATTGCGATTTAGACTCTGCTTGAAATTCTTCAAACTGAAATCCGAATAAGTCGAGAATCTTTTTGCCTCATTTTTTATCATGACAATGATCACTTAAAAGATCAGCACTCGTACGTTTTTCGTTGAGATTTTCTTCTTCATTTTTTGCGCAATCTTTTTTTCCTCGGGTCAGTTGACAAAAGAGAATATATTTTGTAGTGGTTTGAAAAGCGAGTCGCACTTTTGCTTATAAATAAATAAAAATACTGTTGATGAATATATTCTATTGGAATGTGTATAAAAATTCAAAATCCTCATGTTTTTTTTTTCATTTCTCACCTCATCCAATTCCCTAGTCTAGCAAGCTAGATGACTAATTCAGATATAGTAGAAATAAGCAAAAAGTAACGAAGGGAACAATTTTAGTTTATACAAACTAAATCCCGTATTATTATCAGTATTATTGGTATTATTAGTATTACACACATTATAAACGACTCCAGTCTACCAATTCCCTTTTTTTTTCGTTCTAAATTTGAACTTAAATACTGAACGAATAAAACAAGTCTGACCTCGACCCAGTCCAGTCTCAACAACTCTTCACTTCATTGCCAATTAGATAAGGCCTTAAAAGTTTTATTTTCAAATGAGAGTAATATCGTTTGCTTACAGCACCTGACCCCAAGAATGTAGGTGAAATTTGAATCAAACCTGAAAGATGTACATTTGCATTTTAAAAAACATTGAATGTTTTCAACGAAACTTTGAACTCCCGAAATCCTTTCCCAGGGTTTAGTTTCATTGCTTTTGATAGATAAACTAATTTTTTTGGTCCTTGAAGTTGACTCCCATTTTCGTTATAACCACCAGAGTGTAGGTTTGGTTTTATGACTTTAAATCTAGTAATAGTAAAATGTTGATATTTTTCCAACTGGATTAATCATAACAGCAAATTTTAGAAATATTTTATTGCGAAACAATATTCTAAAGACCATTTTGTTATTCTGAAAATATGATTTTTTTCGATTTTCAACCCCCAGAATGTAGGTGAAAAGATATGGTTGTTGATAGAGCGGAATTTTAGTATTCACCGGAAATCTTTGTTCTCTAAGTGAAATTTATGCTTTAGAAATATATTCTGACAAAGATTTAACAAAGATATTAATTCTATCGTGCTACAAATTAGGAAAAGTAAAAGAAGAGACAAGAAAGTTGTTTTTATTTTTTAGGTTGAAAATTTTGTGCTGAAATATGTGAATAATGTAACAACACCCCTGCCTCACAGCCCAGGTGGAAATTTTTCCCACAGCGGGGACAAAAAATTCTACTAAAGTCCCAATGGGGATAGAAATTCTATTGTTCAAAACATAGGTAAATTTTCTGAGATTGAGCTTGGGTCCCAGTGGGTCTGTGACCCGTCGTAAAAGCTCAAAATATCAACATCAATCATCTCTTAGGTACTCTTGTTAAAATTTTCCTATCATCATAACTTAATTCCAATTCGATTTAGAGAGGATTTATTTTAAAAATGCCTCAATTCGGGTTGTATCCAATCAACTTCGATTCAGATTTTCATATCAAAAATATTAATTTAAGTTAAAATTTAATGTCTAGAAATAATGAGTAATATGTAACAGCAGTGCCGTAGCAACTGGGGGGGCCCCCCAATAATTTTTTCAAAAATAGTTATTTTGCAAAATGCAAAGTTTTTCTTTTTTAATTTGTCATAATTGTCTTTTGTTATGAGTGCATTTTCAAGCAATCTAGAACTATCGTTAGGCCTACAATACTGAAAAATGAGAAACCTACATTCTCGGGGTTTACTACATTCTCGGGGTCAGATGCTGTACTCATCAATTTTAATTTACAAGCTTTTTTACATTGAATTTACACGTGTGTGGAGCAAGATTGGTCGGAAAGAAGAAAAGAAATACAATTTTTTGTTTAAGCACAATATAACCATAATTTTTAATTTTAATTTTTTAATTTATAGAAGTGTATTTCTCAGGTCTATTGACCTCTATGAAACAATCTTACATCTTTACAATTTATAGATCTTATCTTTCCATTCGTTTGTCAATTCTAGTTTGAATTTCCCTACGGACGGTGCATTTACAACATTGGTTGCCAAACTGTTCCAAGTATCAATGCTCCTATAGTAAAGTGAATTCGTTTGGTATCCTCTAATGCCGTCTTCAGCGAAATTCCTCTTTAATTCGAGATTGTGCTTACGTTGAGGTCGATTGCGAAGAACGAGTTTCTGACATAGGGAAGATTTATCATAGACATTAAGATGTTTATATACTTACCATGTCCCCGATTTTACGCCGGATCTTGAGGCTGGGTAGGTTCATGACTTGTAAACGTTCTTCATATGAATGGTTTCTATAACCACCGACAAGTCTTGTGGCCCTACGTTGGACACTTTCAATTGCATCAGAGTGTTTGATCAGTCGTGGAGACCAAACAGCTTGCGCGTACTCAAGGTGAGGTCTCACAAATGCAATGAAAAGTGTGCGGAGCATCTCGGGAGAAAGGAAGTCGAAGCTTCTGTTAATCAATCCAACGATCGAGTTAGCCTTCTTGATCTTGGTGTAGATGTGTTCTTCGAAATTCAATTCACTATCAATAATCACTCCAAGATCCTTCTCTTGATCAACATGTTCTAGGACAGAGCCAGCGGTCTCGTAAGGATGTGCATGTTGAATGTTCCAGAATTTCCCTAGTGTCAACACGTGACACTTGTCAGGATGGAATTTCAACAACCAGTTACCAGACCACTTTTCCATTGCCTCGATATCGTGCTGAAGTCTAATTGCATCTTCAGCGTTATTTATTTCTTCAACAAGCTTTGTGTCATCGGCAAAGAGAAACATTTCTGAGTTGGTAACTTCAGTTAGATCATTGATGTAAATAACGAAAAAAAGTGGACCTAAGACACTTCCTTGTGGTACACCACTTTGCACCTGGCATTTCTTAGATAACTTTCCATTGACCTTCACATATTGGTAACGATCGGACAAAAATGCTTTCATCCAACCAAGTACCCTTCCTCTGATACCATACGCTTCGAGTCTTTTTAGTAATCTGCGATGTGGAACGGTGTCAAATGCCTTTGCGAAGTCGAAATAGATTACGTCAACAACCTTATCATTGGATATCGAGTCTGCACATTTGTCTAAGTAGTGAAGTAGTTGTGTCACTGTCGATCGCTTACCCATGAACCCATGTTGTTTGGTTGATAGCAATTTCTCATTCGTTAGGTGTTCCATTATTTGTTTCTTTAGGATTCTTTCCATTACTCTACACGCAACTGATGTTAAACTAACGGGCCTGTAATTTTCTGCAAGGTTCTTCTTTCCTTTCTTGTAGATCGGGGACACATGTGAGTCTTCCAATCATCAGGTAGTTTACTTTCTACGAAGGACTTGGCCATGATAGTATGTAAAGGACCGGCTATGTAAAAGACCAGCTTTTTCAGCATGACTGGGTGAATCTCATCAGGTCCTAGCGATTTATTAGGATTCAAATCTTTCAGTTCCTTTTTGATCATGTCGATTGTTAGATCGAATGCTACATCTGTGTCTGTTCGTGATGGAAACTCAGGTAGTGATCCAGCAGGTTCATTCGTAAAGACACTGCAAAACTAATCATGTAGGATGTCAGCTTTATCCTTATCAGTAAAACGAAGTGATGATTTATCATTTGGATCAAGGAGAAGAGGGGAAATTCCCGTTTTGGTCTTCATTGAGTTCCGGATATGCTTCCAAAACTTCTTAGGGCTTCTTTTTGCTTGACCACAAATTCGTTCTTCTAGTCTTCTTCTTTCTCGTCTGATCTTTCCTGTAACCTTGTTTCTCGCAGTAGCGTAAATAGCTCTATTTCTCTGTTCCGAAGTTGTACCTATTGATCTTATCCATTTGCGATGAAGGCGAAGTTTTTCTTTTAAGCTTTGTTGAATATCTTGATCGATTGCAAAACTTCCCTTTTTTCCGTACGCATGTTTCCCCTTCGTACGAGGAACGTACCGATCCCTAAGCTGGAATAATTTATCTCGCAACATCTTCCAGCAATCATTTACGTTTGCATTTCCTGCTTTTTGATGGAAACCTGTAACCCAGTCAGAGTTCTCAAGATGTCCCTTCATTGCTTCAAAATCTGCCTTATTGTAGTTATAGTTTTCAATAATGAATGCATTCTGTTTCAAGGTAACATTCGAACGTAAATGATAGAACACTGTGATCACTTTTATGAAGTGGTGAAAGATAGGTTATGTTGCTAACCTGGCTTTCTTCATTTGTCAGAATCAGGTCAATAAGTGATGGCGTATCGGTACCTCTAGCTCTTGTTGGTTCATCGACGTGTTGGTAAAAGAAGGAGTCTCTTAAAGCTTCGAGAAATTGTTCGTCTTCCTTCGTGTCATCGTGAGGAGTTGACCAGTTTTCCCAATTGATATCTTTATAGTTGAAGTCTCCGACGATACACTTATGACTGTATTTCTTATTCATTGCTATTTCCTTCAGAAGAAGATTAAGTGCTGTATTGTTTTTTGCTGATGTTGGCGTGTTGGTTGGACTTCGATACATACATCCAAAAAGCAAAGAATCCGCTCCTTTGAGTTTGATTTCCAGCAAGTATACCTCCTGAAATTCACTATTGGGTGTCACTTCGACTACATTTTTGATCGATTTATGTGTCAAAACGATGATTCCACGTCCAACATTATTTAAGGCATTTGTTTCGTAGGGTTCGGAGTAGCCTTCAATGTGGTAGTCTTGTATGAGACGTTCTTTTTTCGAATGTTTCGGTATTTTACTTCACAAATTGCAATGATATCGGGTTGTTCTTTTGAAATCATTTCATTTAGTTCTTTTCTCTTTATTTTAGTTAGTTGGTCTGCATTAGTATATAGTATGTTAAGGTTTTTTCGTTTGTTAGTTTGTTCGTTTTTCTTCTTTGTTACGTCTTTTTTTTGTGTTTGGTTTATTGCCGATCTTTGGCGTTTATCTTCTTTACACCGAATCCGTTTTTTGCAAAACCCTGCACTCTCCATACTCCATCTTTTTCGGTTTGATTTCGTGCCTTAGCATCTTCTGCCGCCTCTTTGTACTTTTTTCTTTGAGCTGGAGTTAGATCTTCGCAAATGCTCATCCCCTTATAGGCATCAATAACCATAGGGAGACACCATTCTGATATGAAATATGTGTCTGATCTGAAATTAACCTTCTCACAAACCTGGTAGGATTTTTTCAGCCAGTGGGAATAAAAAACGGACTGAAACCCGACGCGAATTGATATTCCCATATTTCTTATGGCTGGATTGTCTCTAGTCACTTTGTTCCATAATTGCTTGGAAAATAACAGGCAACACTACGCAACACTGTACACTAAGCCAATGGACTCAAGAATTGTTTCCATAAAGGGCCAGTGACAGCAGAATAAGTTTTTTTTTACTTCAAAGACAAAGATCTAGAGATATTTCAGTCTCGATTTCAGTGGTAAGGGCACAAAGAACACAACTTCCAGCCAAAGATGTTGACTTCAAAATTTAGCTGTTTCAGATTACTTCTCAGAACTAAAAACCTGCACTCCTGGGGACCTGGGGACCTCTTGCATTCTGGAAATTTACTGTCACCTTCAGTCATGAAAAGTACCCTGAACTTTTCTTGGATGGCTGTGAATACATTTTTCTATAAATTTCAAGATTGTCATTTCTTGGATCGTGAACGGGGATAAAACTTGTGGTGGGGTGGAAAATTAAACGAAACTAAATTTTGCACACTTCTTTCTTTATTCTATACACCCCTGTTTCACAGCCCTTGTTGAAATTTTTCCAATGAGGATATGAGGATAAAAGTTTCTATCAATATCCTAATGGGGATATAAAAATTATGTTTTTCCTAGCTTACAAAATCCAGTGGAGGATAGTTTTAGAGTGCAATTTATTCTATTGAATTTCAAATGAGGATAAAATCATAGTTAATTTGACATTAGTAAAACATAGGGTATTTTTTCCACCGGGGAAGAAATTTTGGCTAAATTTTCCAGTAGGGCCGGATCCCTGACACAAGAATGTTTATATAACTCTTGACACAAATTTTATGACTTCTTAAATTTTTCAATATATCTTCTTAAGTGAGGTCAGTCAGTATGATAACCATGTGTTTCTACGTTCAACATTATGTTTTTTTTTTTTTCGCTAGTGTTTCCGTACTTATTGCACCTATACAGGATGGCGTCAACCAACTCTCGTGTATTTGAGACAGGATACAGAATAAATTTCAGCATCTTAATTCGCATGAGATGAAAAGAATTTCGGCTTAAAAATGTCAATTAAATAAAGTTTAAGAGATTAATGCTCATAAAAGGACGAAAACTTGATAAAAAAGATTTTAAAGATTATACCTCCGCCTAATCTAACAAAGGTATCGTCTTATTGCAGTATTAAGAGGGACAATATAATAAGACTTCTAGCAACGGATACTCAAGCTTGATTTGATTATCAACTCTCTACTAACATTTAAAAACAATATCTCTACAAACCCAAACAAATTTGGAGCGGAGCCTGAATAGTCAAATTATCAGTTTAAAATTAGAAACTATGTTCGTGATAATTTAGTTTAACAGATTTGAACCGAATTAAGCATTTCTATAAAAGAAAGTATTTTGTTATGATGATCTGATCAAAATCGATTCTTGAAAAGTCTATTCTAAGAATCTGGAGAATGTCTGTTAAAAATGTCAGGTATTTGTCAATATCAAAAAACACCCTGGGAAGTTTGTCAACAAAAAATACTGCAGTCGATAATTCATCTCGTAGTAATCTCTTAGAATCTTTTTACATTTGCATAATATTTTAAAAGCATCCTCTGTACATGTCACATAATATATAAATAAATTCTCTCTTTAAATCTGTTTTTCCACATAAATATAAAAAATAAAAGTCAGACCAAAAAAAAATATCGCGCCAAAAAAAATGGTTAGAAACGTGTAACCATGACTTGAACTAGGCTCGCTTCAGTAAAGGACGTTACTAACTAGGCTCGGTTTGAAACGAGCAAAATTTTGATTGAAATCCTGGTTACATGTTCAACTCAAATATATGTACAATAATAAATTGCAGCTACTAAAAGCTTCAATTCCTAAAGAAAAAAAACGGTTCTATCTCTATTTTAAATGTTATCTTTTGGAGGCATGGAAACTAAAAATCAAGTCAGTTTGCAGTGTTGTCATTGTTACTACGTGCATTTAGAGCAAGTCAGCTTGCAATGTCTTGATATCGTTGATTGCGTACAGAATCCAAGTCGTTTATAAACTGGGCATAATTTATTCCAGAATTTGTCATTTTTGCATCCTCTCTGAACTGGTTTGGCGGTGTTAGCTGAAAACAAAAAATAAAAAACTTAAATTGACCGCTGTTGCACATTGTGAGTCAAACATTTTCAGTAGCAGGACTCTGAAACCCCAATATTCAATGGGAATATATATCTTCAAAAATGTTCGGATATTTGTGATTGACACCAGGAACAAATTTGAACTCTTGAAAAGATAAAACACTTACGACATAAGCCACAAGTAACAGGGCACATAGCAGAAACGATTTTTTCATGACAATTTTTCTTCCAGTTTTTACATTTCATGTGTCGGTGATCTTTGCAAGCTGAAAAACGAAAAAATAATTCATTAAATAAAAATCTTCGAAGAAATATGTGGGGAATGTTGATGGAGATTTGTCTAGAACACATTCCACCATTATGCAAGATTGAGCGTATTGATGCACTAGTTATCTTTTATGCGGTAAAGAATGCTTTTGATTTCAAAAAATACTCATTATCTGAGATGGTATGAGTAGATATGACTAATCCTCGAATACCATGCACAGCGGGAAAACCCGTACGCTCACTGTATGTCTAAAGGGTCTTCTTTAACATAGCTTTCGGTCAAATTATTTTATATTGCATGCAGTAACGCTGGAGCCAATCAGAATGAAGAGAATTCCTCACCTGGGCACCCTTTTCCATTTGGTCCAAGAGCAATATTCTTTTGGTCCCAACAACATCCATATTTTGTGTTGACCATGTGACATGGGTTGGGCTCATGAACTTTTTCTATTGGAAAGAAAAAAATGAAAAGTCAAAAAGATGACAAACATGTAATATATCGTCTATATCGTAAATTTAAGCAAGATGAGATCGAAATAACTTGAAAATCTTCAAATCTTAAGGTAGCCTCTGTATGAATTAAACAAGGATGTTAAAGAGGTCCATACCTTGGTTGTGATTGTTGTATTCAACCGAATTTTCATTTGTGATGTCTACTTGGTTGAATTTGTGAACGATATTCTTCACATCGTTGCCAAGGCTCGCTGTAATGAAAGAAATGAAAATGTAAACGTTTTACCACATTCAGTACATTGGAAAAGAAAGAAATGAAGCGGGTTACAACTCTTCCTTATTCAACGTTCAAGCACATTGATGTCAGTTTTATAGCGAGCTACTAAACTAAGGACTGAGGGCAATGCTTCCTATCTTGCATTCATTGAAAAATTGATTTAAGAAACCCTTCAATTGAGCATTTTATGTTTAAAAATCTGAATTTCATTTCCGGTAAGAGAGCTACCACATACATGACATTCAGACTGCTTAGACTGCTTACCTTCTTCGAAAGCTGTCACAATTTGAGTTGCAATCAAGCATAAAGTACAAAATAAAACCAAACTCGATTCCATTCTTCTGATTGTTTATATTCGATATTCTAATGATTTGTAGATTTGTTGCCGGGCGATCTATAAGAGATACCACAAAATAACTTCTGAACGTCTACACGTTTTGACTGACTTTACTGATTTGAAATGAGTGTACAATACGCGCGTTCATTTATAAACCTTTCGCTATCATCATGTCATCTCTCTATTGTCTTTTCAAATAAAAGACATTTTTAACATTCCATGAGCTCACTAATACACAGTACACTGCTTATGATGATTGAGCTTTCATTAACATTTTTCAATTACTTCATCTGATAGAGAAAAGCGCACTTGTTATCAAACTAAATACATTATCTAATGTAATCATCATTTTTTCTCAAAACCAATAGCCAAACTATTCTTTTTCACCCATATAGGGTAAAGACCCTGTTTACTTTTCTCACCCTAGCATTTCATTACACAAGTACTTTTTCAAGTACAAAACCAACAAGTCGCAATTTTTCGACACCCCCTACCGAGATATCCCACATTACGTAATTTGTGATGTCAGAGGGCCTGGCGCTAATTAGCACACCCCCTGGAGTTTCCCATCATTACGTCACGTTCCTTGTCACGCATGATGTAATTTCAAGAAAGCCTCAATTTTTATAAAAAGGTCAAAAATCTATATCACATTGTGCAACTTCTTGATTAGCGCTCATTAGATCATAAATGTACGGAAGGATTTGATGAATGCGCACAAGAAAGCAATACACTCTTCTCGAGATACATAAATTTATTGTTGTCCTCGTTTTCAAACAGATTTCATTGCTATAAAATTACATATTCACAATGATAATTGTGTTGTTTACACCTCATGAGACATTTTGAATTTCAAGTACTTCTGTTTTAGAGTTAATGTTTGCCTTTTGGGAATTTAAATTGGTTTAAATGTATAATTTCATAGCAATGAAATCTGTTTGAAAACGAGGACAACAATAAATTTATGCATCTCGAGAAGAGTGTATTCTAGTTTGAGAAAATCTTTTAGCTTACAATTCATTTTTCAAAAAATTTCATTTTGCTAGTGAAAATGATTTTGATGCCCAAAGACTTTCACACTGGGTAAATCTCTCTTGTTTTCGACTTGCTTTACTATAATGTCGAAAAATCTTAAACTTTACCCTGGTAGACCCTTAAGTAGCCTATCAACACAATTCAAGAGCTGACGGAAAATACCACAAGTTTTTCAATGATTTGTGGCAACCGGGCACATACAAAGAACACGACCTTACTAGACTACACGTTTTTTTTTTATAAGGAACACGTTTATAAGGAACTCGAGGCTGAAAATGGTTCAAAAAATAAGGAATTGTTAAGGAACTGCCCAGGCTGAGAATAAGTGGATTTGAAAATAATGTACCTTATTGGGACTAATTTGACCAAATTTTGATCTTTCAAGGGGCAAAAAGTTCAAAATTTCCTATGTAGTAAGGAACTCGATAAGGAACTTTGAGACTGAAATTCTCTGTAAAAATAAGGAACTCCAGGCTCAGAGCAAAGTTAAGGTTCCTTAAAAAAAAAAACGTGTATACTGTAGACAAGAACATTTGGAATCTCTCTTGTGGGCCACGTGGAAAGATGACTGCATTCTATCCACTGAGCGCTTGACTCATTAAGATAATAAAAGTAAGTCTTAAGGCCGACTTTATGATCAAATCCATTTTTCAAACAAATATTTTTCATCGAAACACAAATATTTAGAAAACAATCACCCAAAAAAACAAGCTGTCACGATCTTCTAGACTTTTATCTAGTTCTTTGGTCAATAATCATTTCCGATTTTTGTTGAATAAATGCAGGTCAAAAATCTCACTGAAAACTGAAATTTCGAAATTTAAATATTCAATATCCCATAATCTTCAAGCTGTTAGGAAAATTTTAAGGTCAGTAAAAGCAGACCACAATGAGTCATTTAAATCATTCAGTTTGTTTATGAACATAAAAGACAAGCTGTGGATCAGTGCATAAGTCAAGTGAGTTTGTATATTACAAAAATAAAATATCGGGAGAAATCAAAGGTAATTTGTCATGCGTTTTCTTTCGATGCGTGTGTGCGATAAAAACATCATGGTACCACACGTGGGTATGTATCTAAGGGAAAGTGAAATTTCATCATGATGAATCAAGATAAAATTAGCAATTCTCGTGTAGGTGGAATTCGTTAAATTACCATGGTTACCGGAAACGGAAGCAGTTTGATATTCTCAGACGCAATATTGCCATAGCAACGGTCAGTTTCCAGATAAGTGTCAAACTATTTAAAACATTCGAAAGATTTTCCCACTTGCATTCGCACGGGTGAAAGAAATTTTTGGAATGACTTTCCATATAGAGAAAAAATCAAAATCAAAAATAGCTGATCGGAAATGAATCCAGCAGGGTAAAGTAAGTATATTGTAGGGAGAGAATGTTGAAATTAATAAAATATGTCAAACATTGTAGTCATTTTACCATATATGGACAGAAAGTTGTTGCGCAGAGAATACTTTTATCTTAGATGTGTTATTTCCATCATTTTTTTCCAAATTGATAACAAACATACAGGGAAAGCACAAATCATGGTTGATAAAGATCAAGGGGGTTGGGTATGATACAAAAACTCGTAAGCGAAAAATTGTCTTGACGAATTTTTGACGACGAAAACTGATTAGAGGAGGAGGCACGTGAAAATTTGAAACATTGGTCCAGACAGGATTAATCAAAAATTGACGTTTGTAATTATTAAAAACCTATGATTTGATGCTGGAAGAAACTTTTTAGAAATTAATTGCTTTTCTAATCTGCAGATAGGTGATTAGATTTGAGATAAACAAAATTATTTCGTCCTTTTTAAAAAAATTCTAAGTAAAACGGTAACATTAACATCTATTTGATGTGAAAAAAGGGATCGTAAAATCTTCACTCTTAACGGTGTAGCTTAAACTTTTATATATACGTCTTTTCCTGCTTTTTTTAACCCTTTGAGTGCCAGGGTCCTTTTTTCTAAGTTTTTTTTAAAAAATCGCTAGTTCAAACTTTAAGGGCTTATATCTCCTGATCTAGAAGGAATTAGAAGCTCGTATATAGCTCGTTGGATAGCTTAGAGTCTCTTCTTTCTTTTGGGCGCCTTCGGCGCCGCCCGATTTAGGAAGGGCGTGGTGGGCGGCGGCCAAGGGGGGGGGGGTAGGTTAGGGAATTAAAGCAGTCAGGCCCGCTGCGCGGACCTGACTGAACTGATGAAAAGGTGCCCAGTGGTAAAATTTCAAATCAATTCACTAGAAGACAGAATAAAGTAAAACAGAGCCAAATTTGGAGGTTCTTGGATCACTCGTTGACCAAAAATAGTCAAAAAACGGTCAGAATCTCAAAAAAGTGAATTTTTGTCAATTTTTTGCATTTTTTTGACTTTTTTGCTTAAAATTTCGCTGGAAAGACTCACTTTTGAATTTTTTTTTGCTTGACCATAAAGGACAATCTAATTCCTACGAGTTCGACCAAAAATAACGATTTCTAACTCAAACTGGGCATTACAGGAGGGCTTCGCCCTCCTATATAGCCCATGTCGTATATATACGACATCGGCACTTAAAGGGTTAAAGAATAATATGAAAACTTTTACAAGATAATTACGATAGAACAATTGCAAATGAAGAATAATACCATTAGGACTGTTGAGGCAGAACTGAAGGGAAAGAGTCAACATTTACGAAGCAGAAGTATTACACATCCTTCTCACAGACCCACTGGGGAACCCTTCACACTGGAAAAATTGGCCAAAATATCGTCCCCAGTACAAAATTATATTCTAATTTTCGTCCCCGCTAAAAATAATCAGATAAACCAATCCTCACTGCAAATTATCATGCTATTTTTTCCATCCCCACTGAATTTCATGGCTCGAAAACAATGGAATTCAAATCCCCAGTCATAAGCAGGCTAAGCTCTGGATTAGTCGGCCCACTTTTAGCCCTGCCTATTCTAATTGCTAGAGTTGGCATAAAGTGGATCGAAAGTGCAAGTGGGCTGTCTTTGTTTGACTTTAGACGGCCAACTCTTTGCCGACTTTTGCGAAACAATAGTATAGCGTCATTGGTTGCGAGCTCGAAGTTCTATGCGCAAAATATTTTATGTCCGGTTTTATGGTGCGTGTGACCCACAGATATCTAAGCCCGAAGGGCTAGATTTGCAGCTTTAAGCTTTCTCCAGCAAAAAAAAGTGAAGCTAAAATTTGACTTTTTAAATTTCGTGCCGATGGATAGGATCTAGCATTTTGATTGTTTTCGGAGCGCGATATCAAAAAAATTAGGTGGCAAACGCTATTTCACATCTCTCAAACCGGTGAAATTGCATATTTTAGTCACGTGACTCTGGTAGGAAATCCTTCCAAAGATGAGCTTCACTTTTTGAACAAAGCTGCAAATCTAGCCCTTCGGGCTTTACAGATATCTGTGGTGTGACCGCGATAAAAGTAAACAAACATGGTAGACTCAGCTGCGGAATAATTATCCTCTCTCGTCGATCTATATCAAGTGAAGCAAGTTGCTGAGAATTTTAACTGTATTACAATTCAAGATGGGAATATAAAGCGAAACATTAAATTCAAAGATGTTTTTTTCCTCGATATACTAAAGGCACGTTTTGAATCGTTTAACGTCTCAATTAAAGATGAGTAAAAAGTAATTACAAATTTGTATCATTAATGAGTCGAATTACTTAATTAATGATTGGTTTTCGTTTTCAATAAAGAGTTCTTCCGTTCAATAATTGACCTCAACAAAAACTTGTGGTAAAACTCTCCGTTGCTTTTGCAAGGTTTTGTGGTTCAGTTAGAGACAGATTTGAAAGAAATTTGATTGCTTACTTCTCCTCTGCAATACACCTGTCAGATTAGCAGACTGCAAACTCTTTTGTCTACTGTATGTCATTTTTGAATGATTCTATTGGAGGCAAAGGTTCTGTGAAACAGCGTTGACTTGAATACTGCAAAACTCTATCTGATTTTTTAAAGCCATATCAAGATTGTAATTTTAAAGGTATTGTAAAAATATAGATTTAACGTATTTTAAGTGCTTAAAATACCTTGCATTATCTGGCGAAAAAGTCGCGTGAATTATGGAGGAAATCTGCAGACAAGTTGTCTTCAAATTGCAGTTCAGTTTATCTTCTCATCACAAAAGAATGCGTAAACCTAGGTAAGCCTGATGGGGAATTTCATCAAAGTTTGAAAGAATGTTGCAAATGAAAATCTTAATCTACACGAAAGATCAGACTGATCCCTTTTGATGACGTCATCAAAAATTTTCAATCAAAATATTTCAAATGTTTATCTTATGCTTAAATCCACACGCTATAAGATTACATTGATTACAAGGTTACTGATTGGCTGACAGGCGACCAATCATATTCCAGTGTTTAAAATAAATGCGAACGGGTCGTTTTTTGAGCTCTGTTGGAGTTCAAGTGTGTCATTGACATGTCTCCAAATGAGCAAACGTCTAAAAATGTGAAAAGCATGGCAATGAAATTTTCAAAATGTAGTGCACGTCTTTTTTATAAGAACATCCAACATTTTTGAAGCCTTGGAATGTTCTTTACTTTCTGAATTTTAAACCTAAAAATGTTCTTAACATGTTATTATTTTCGCCATTTTTTGAAAATGTTGTCCATTTTCCTAAGAAATCTGGTGTTTTAAGGTCCTCAAAGCCTTAGAATGTTCTTAACTTGTTCTTAACTTGTTCTTAATATTTTGGCCATCGAAGCATTATGTTCTTATATAGTTTGTTCTTATAAAAAACGTGTACTGTATTCACAATAGCTTCCAAGCAACAGTTCATTCGAATGAAAAATCTACTCTAAGTTCAAAATGCTATATTTAGAAAGTATGATGTATAAATGAAAATTAAAACGCTTAAAAAATCATCAGAAGCATATACTGTACACCCCATTAAGTAGAACGGTATCAAATCTTGTAAACTTATTTGTCATTCATTCAAATTCTATTAGACTGAGCACTATTTTTTTACCAACAAGATTAAGTATTAGACAAAACAAAACAATCTATGTGTCACCACTACACCCCGCTTACATCAAAAATGAAATTCTTTAAATGATTGAAATATAAGAAATACCTGAACTATGTGTCTCCCAAAACTCTTTGATTCAATCTCTGCTTAGGAGGTCCTCTGGAAAAACCAGACCAAATTCATGAGACTGGGTTTAATATTCAATTTATGAGAGTTTAGCAGACATATGGTTTTTATGGGATGGTTCTTTTGGACCAAATAATAAAAAAAGAAATCTGTTCTTTGCTATTTCATTAACACAACGAATCGAAAACTTCAAAATAAAATCTATTTTCAAAAATAAATTTTGTCTTAATATATTTAAAAATAGTTGTCAAAACTTGGATGTTTTATATTGATTTAAGAAGAACTATGCAATCGGTTGGTGACTGAACAACATTTGAACAATGAAATAATAAAAAAGTAATGGGGCTGGTTTTCCAGAAAACATCAAATAAAGTGAGAAAACTTGGTCTAAGGAGGGATTGGGGAGGGGTCAAGCTCCCACGTTCAAAGGCCTGACGTAAACCTAATTTTCTTACTATCCTCAAACAGCTTGCGTCAACAAATTCAAATACAATTTTTCGCACAAGTGATCCGGACCGGATTAATCTAAAACTGACATTTGTAGCTTAAACCTCTGACTTCACACTGAAGCTTCTTGATGATGCTGGTCGAAATTAATTACTTATTTTAATCTTCTGAGTCAATTAGAATTGAGGTAAGCAAAACGTTGTGAAACGGTCTAGACGATTTTATGTAATTAATCATTCGAAGAATCTTGATTTTCCGCATGAGAAAAACATCATTTAATAAATGTAGTTAAGCCAAGAGTTACCTAATATATGGAATAGGTTAACCATACCAGAAAGAATCGTGTTAACCGTGACATGGGTCTAATTTCCAACTTCCAGCAAAAAACCTTCAACTATAGCCCTGATATCGAAGCTGTAAACTATTTTTGTATTTTAATGTATCCTACCTAGACGTTTGTAAACCTAGGGTCGACAAACCTAACTTGTGCGTAGTCAATGATTTGATAAGGAACGAAACACATACTTTTTTTTCGATTTGGGAATGCAAATTGATTTGGAAAGACAATCTGGCAGTAAGCCAGAAACAGAATTTATACCTTTCCAAAAGAAATTTCTACTGCCATTGCAAAGAATAAAAAGGTTTGCAAATGAGTGAAATTGACTATATTTTGACCCAGATAGATGATATTCTTGTCGGAATTGGTCCACCGTGGGAATTGGTTTATTTTAGTCCAGGAAAACGAAATCCCGAAAAAAGAAGAAAGCTTCACAAATTTCAGAAAATACTCCAATCCAAAAGCACTTTCGACGAAGACTTTGCATTTGATCCTATTTTATAGCGGAATTTGGGATTTTATTTGGACAGGATGACGGAATAGGAAAAAGAATAATTGACGGAATGATATTCAGTTCAAAAGAGCCTAATTTCGCCTGCATATTATTAGAAAAGGGGAATGTGATGCAGAGCTATACTTTCTTAGAAAGACAAGGTAATTGTCTACTCGTAAATTTCCTGCCAACTAACGATGGCAATTAGCCTGGAGGAAGAAACTATTTCCCTGTCACTTTTGCACTATAAACATCAACCAACACCAACAAACCAACAATCATAATCTCTTATCATGATAATTCCAAACTTATTTTTAGTTTTCTCGAAACTGATACCATCTCATCAAAGGTAATGACCACTGTAGAAAAATAGCACGTATCACCTACTTACAAACTTCCTCCTTTGACAAAAGTTCGCATGCATTGGCTGATATGATAATTTAAAAAAATTCATTTCATTCAAACAAATCTGATATTTTTGGATTGCAACTAACTAGCTGTAAAAAAAACCCGAAATGTCACAGACCCGTTGAGACCTCCTCCTCCTCCAATCGAAAAAAAATGGCCGAAGAACTGTCTCTGGTACGAAAAACACCCTGAAATTTTATCGTTACTTGGAAATTACTTTGAACCCTCGTATATCGATTAGGAAAGACACTATGATTTTGAGAATCCCACTGGATTGTTGAGTAATAATTGAGGTAATTTGAAATCCTTCCCATGAAATCCCTCCAATCCATTGGTATTAGGCTTCGGCACTCACTTTAGCCTCATTGGTAAAAAAACTCACTGAGACAGGGGTGTAGAAAAGAATAAAGTATAATGAAGATCAAATTTAGATTTGCAAAGCTATCATAATAACTTTTTCATGAGATACGAGTGCTTGCGACATGAGCGAAGCAGTTTTGCTATCGTGTATATGTACCTTTAAATCTCACCTACGCTGGGGAGTGCAAATGAAAAATTACTATATATATCCAATCTTTCAAACGCAGAAATGATTGAGAAAGCCGTCCGCCCTTCCTTAGATCAAACATAGAACCGCGGCGGAGAGACCTGAAATTACAGATGGTTAAATTCGTTTTTTTCAAAAAGTGTCGCCTCTTGCGTTTAGATATACCAATTCTTAAAAGCTACGGAGATAATACACGTGGTTACCGGTACTAGATAAGCCTTATTTTTATCTCCTTAAGGTTTAAATTAGGAAATCTAAAGAAGAGATCGGAAAATCAGCGCGGGCTGGAAGCGTTCAAGAAGCGGCAGGTCCAAAATGCATAAAACATAATGCATATTGCATAATGCGTAATGCATAATATTTGAAAAATGTCAATTTTAGAGGCTATAATAAGGAGAATTTGAAAGATAATACTTTCAACGAAACAAATATACCATTTTCTACCAGAAAATAAAGGGTAGAAAGCTGTAAATTTGAACTTTGGATGATGAAGAAAATCCATGATCCACTGAAAATCACAGATATCTGTAAAGCCCGAAGGGCTAGATTTGCGACTTTTATCAAAAAGTGAAGCTCATCTTTGGAAGGATTTCCTACCAGAGTCACGTGACTAAAATATGCAATTTCACCGGTTTGAGAGATGTGAAATAGCGTTTGCCGCCTACGTTTAATCGTTCTGCAAATTACACAATACTATTATGCATTATGCAATATGAATTATGTTTTATGCATTTTGTACCTGCCGGTTCAAGAAGCGTTCAAATGGTGCTCATTTTTCAAGAAGTCATTGCATTGACTCGAACAAAGACTTTCGAAGGGCTTTCGAACTTTTCCAAATTCGAATGTTGACAACAAACATTTATTGTTGTTTTGAAAATAGAAATTGGTGTTTTGAAAAGAGATGGTGCTTGATGAAAAGAAACGAGGAAAGCAGCTGAACTTGCGGAATGAGAAGAAAGAAGATGGAATTTTTATTCTTTCATCGACAGGCAAGGCTCAACAGAGTTGTTGCTTCATTGCAAGAAGAGGATCTAAGCTGAAGAAATGAACTGTATACATATGGTGGGAAAGCCATTCCCTTTCGGTTTAGATTGAATCTTGGTAGTATGTTGAAGTGAGCATCACTGGACTTTTTGTATGTTTTGAATTGATGGGAATAAAAATATTTTGCGCCTTTGGATATGGCTAACCTGGAAGAATTTATTCCTCCTCTTATTCGGTGGAAGGAGAAATGTTTGTTTGTCGTTGTTTATGAAATTTTGGCTTGACCGACCCTCGATGATGTGGGATCTTTGGTAGTTTATTTTTTATGAATATGCATCGATGGTCAGAGATATAGAACGTCATTGACATGTGACTGTGTTATAAAGGATTTTATTGTTGGTAATGGTAATTAATGGTAATGACTTGTAAAATGTTGAAATACAACGACAAAACATGACATTATGTTTATGGATGCATTTTAACTGTTTTAAATTCCTGTGCTACAGCCGAGAAAAAAGTCACAGATTTTTTACTTTTTATGTGAAGAGTTTGCTCCTGTTTGTCAACAACTTAAGGGTAAAAAACTGCCAAATATTTTTCTCCAGCAGACTTAAGATTAAGAGCCTTTAGATTTCCCAACTTTGAAAAAATACACAACCAGGAACATTTAGATGTTTTGCTGAGTAGACTAGAATCAATGGAGAATTATTTCTAAATCTCCGCTTTTTGATCTCAGTTCTTTTTATCTGAATTTCTTCATTTTCATATCAGGATTTTACAGCCCTATATAATAGTTTTAATATGATTTCAGAACTTTGTTATATACATTTTTCAGAATTTATGATGCAATAATACTCCTACTGTCCTAATTATAGGTATGGTTATTGTAATTCTGAATATCGAAATTGCATAAGTTAACTTATTTCCATTAAATTCTAGTCTTGAAATCCTTTGTATTTGTCCTATACTGTCTCGATGGTTTATCGAGATGGTAGTGTTTAAAGTTTGTTTAATTTCTGGGATCTCTGTAAGGGAGACCTTTTGAATAGGCTAGTTAGAAGGGGATCATTTTGCAAAAGACTTTTATTGAAACTTTTTTGTTTACTGTATAGTCCACACCCCAGTCTCGCAGCCCGGTGGAACCTTTTTCCTTTGGGGCTTCTTAGTAGGGATAAAAATTCCTATTAAAATCCTAATGGGGATAGAAATTCTTCTTAAGGTTAAAGGGGTGTTTACAAAACATTGCAATTTGGAAAAAGTTTTCGAATGTTTTTATTCGAACGTTCGAATTTTGAAATTAGAAAAGATTCGAAAGTTCGATTTCAAACACAAGGAATTCGAAACCGGAAGTAAAACGAGTCAAAACAAAAACTAACAATAATTAAAAATACTTAAGGGTCGCGCTTAAGGGTGGGGCTTTTCAGCATCCCAAAATGCACTGTAAGGCTGTGTTTCTGTGAGATTGGACTGCAAGGGTCGAATTTTAAAATAAATTCAAAATAATTGTTAAAAAGAAAGGCTTTTACTTCTCGTTTGTTTGAATAAGTTTCTATTGTCTGATAATTACAGCTGGTATGAATAATTTTCTCAGTTTTTCTTTGAAACAGGAAATTTCCCAAGCTTCTTCTTTCACGCAGATTTACAGCTGAGAAATATAGTGCACTATAAGGGTTGGGTAAATCAAGAGAAAATGCACTGAAAGAAGTACTGGAAGTAAACGAAGTAAACGTCATAACTGTTTGAATAAATCTCTAAAGGGTTCGGTCTTCCTGGACCAGACTAGTTGTCGGTTTTCGCGGGTTTTACATTTACGGATCGATTATTTCAAATCTATGACCCTTTTGATTTAAATATTTTGCTTGCAACTTGCGAATCGAGTGACTTGCCTGGATCGCTTCGCAATTCTTATACATATACACTAGTTATTAGGATAAGCATTCCAGTGAGGCTTTGAGCTTTTGAGAGCCTTCACGGACTGTGGAGTTTCATTTACATTTGATTGAATGTATAGAGAGTATAAAAACGGATTGTTATTGTTGGCAAGATCTGCAAAAAAATTGTTTACGTTAAATCCAATCTTTTAAAAGGGTTTAATGCACTTTATTCATCAAAAGATTAATTCCAACTGCGATTAAGACCATCAAAAATGTATAATGACGTCATTGGAATCTATTTCAAAACGAGGCGGAGGCTAGCTCCAGCAGAGATTCAGATGATATTATAAGAGGCTTTAATATTCGAGATGTTGCAAGCTTGACACATCCACTTCAATTTTATTTTGCATGGAAATCACTGCTGCTTGATTCAAATTTCCTTGTACTCACTTGAACAGGACTATAGCAAGGTATTATTTTCTTGGCAAATCAATTGTAGGATTTTAGGTCAATGAAGAAAACGCTTGATTTAACAGTACTGAGAAATAAATTAGAAGAGCGATCCTGAAAAATTCAGAGGATCAGTTTTAAGGAAAATGTAGCCTGCACTGTAAGGATCTAACACTGAAAGTCAAATTAGTCCGAGTTCTATCTTGGTACCAAAATTATTACAAAGTTCTATATAACATCGTTGGAAAGATAACTCAAGGTGATTTAACCATTATATCTTTTCAACACAAATTATCCTCCATTGTGAATTCATCTATATAGGTCTGAAAGGCCGGAATACATCCTTTTTATAAGACTTGGAACTCAACCAAACCCTTTTCGAAAGAGTGATACAAAGGAATGTTTTTGAGATGGATTGAACTCTGTTCACATTAATAGCCTGGTACTGACTGAAACCATTCACTCATGTTGTTCTATATCGTGCGTCAAACTTGTGCTCTGTGTGTTTAATAAAGAAACAACCAATGAAATGATTACGAAATGTAAACAGGGTCTTATTTTCATTAAAAACAAGGTGGTCCTAAATTTGATGCATAATTAACTGCATTTTAAATTTAGAAGTGAATTATAAATGATATCATTTTTCAAATCAACATTTAATGAGATGAAAATAAATAAGGCTTTGTCAGTTTTGCGCAATTAACATTTCATGATTTGATAAGACGAAAATGGCTAAAAATATGTTTCCTAAGGCTAAATAAAACTTTATCATTGGATTAAATCAAATAATGTTCCCTTCCTTCTTCAACTTTGTATAAAGTTATAAACATGGAAGGGCATGGAAAAAGGTTTGAACATTGAAAGTACTACATTTAACAACTTGACTCAACTGAACGACTCTTACTTTATACAGGGAACATCTCTGAAAAGGAGGTTCCAAAGTTAAAAATTTTCACCTTCGTAAAACTCGGAGCCTAAAAGAATTCCGAAAGGTCGACACTCTTTTAAAGGCATAGTGTTAAAGAACACGCTTTTTATAAGAACCAGTAAATTTCGGTTCAGGCTGGGTTGTTCTTAATTTTTAAGTTTTCAGGCTTAAATTTAGAAATTTAAAAAGCGCGTATGTTCCGAGAAAAAAAATTAGCAAACCGTACTTTTTCAAACATTCCGATTAAGTGAGAATTTAGTAGGTCACGTGGAAAAGAACGTTCTTTCTCAGGACAATGACACGCGGTCGCCACTGATTGGCTAAGAAATAAGGTCATCTTTCTGCAATACTACAGTCACTACAGACATGGCATCTCTAAAGAAGAAAGATTTCTTAGTCAAAGGTATTGAAAATGTAAGAACGAATAATCCTAAACGTCATTCTGCTGACTGAAAAGTCGGAAAAAATCAATCTCGAAAGAAAACAAGAAAAAGACTTTCTGGAATCCAATTTGCAGAACTTTCTACCGATTTCGTTCATCCATTCATTTGAAACGAGGAAAAAGCAAGAAAGCGACAAAGATGACGACAAATTAAGATTAAAAAGGATTTATTGGGAGGGACTGAGAACGAGGAAATTAGATATCTGGATTAGCTCATCGAGAAAGATAGTTAATAGGCTTCAGAGAATTTTACTAACAAATACTGGGAACGGAACACGAGGGTGACGAACCTTCCTTTTTCTACACGGAGGTGTTTTCTAAATTTTTGATCAAAGACAGAAATATAAAAGTAGCTATGGATGATATATTCAACTTACGCAAATTTCTCTTCATAGACATCTCGAAAACAGGTGTCATTTACAATTTTGATTCAAGAACTTCTTTTAAATTTATTCCCTTCGTGATTAGTTGCCAGGTCCAGATTCTTCCTTTGATTTGTATTTTTCATATTAATTAATTAAATAATAAATCATAGTCTGAAACGAAATTTATAAAAAATATTACAATATCAATCAATCAATCAATCAATCAATCAATCAATCAATCAATCAATCAATCAATCAATCAATCAATCAATCAATCAATCAATCAATCAATCAATCAATCAATCAATCAATCATATTCAATCAATCAATCAATCAATCAATCAATCAAAACAAAATAATACTTTTTTGAATTTTATTTTTCAATTTGTTAAAATTTCGCCTATACAAATTAATAATATTTTGATATTATAGAATTTTTACATAATTCTTTTAAATCAATTTTAAACAATAATACTAAAATATCAACAACAAAAAAAAACAGATATTATCAATAGCGTAAAAGTAAATAATCCAAGATATAAACAAATTAAGCAAAATTAATTTCTAAAATTCAAATTTAGGCAAAGGTTCCTTTCGTTAAGTAAGACCGTAGAGACAAATTCGATTTGACTGTTTAATTAGTTGTTGTAGAAATAAAATCCAAAGTTTTCGGGAGACAAAAGAGGGAGAAGATATCAAAATCAGCTCATAGCCAAAAACTCAAACTGATCTACAACTACACAAAAAGTATTATCGATTTATCGACATAAATAAAATATATACATTATCTCAAGAAAAAAAGGTAGACAAAAATTAAAAAAAAAGATTTCCAAGTTACCTTTGTAATACAACTCGCTAGTCATATAAAAAATGTGCGTTTATATTAATTTTAGCATTATCTAAATCTTATATTTCTTATAGTACCTATAAGTAAAAAAATCATAAAATATAGTTTTTCAGCCCAAACCTAAATAACTAAATAGTTAAAAAATAAGGTTTAAACGAAGGGATATTCAAGTTTTTGCGGATCTTTATCTGTTCAACTGCATTAAAACAAAATGGTGTAATGAGTTTTCCGAACTATTCGCTTCCCAGTTTGAAATAAAGTCAAACTTTATAGGAGTTACCTAATACACAAAGAACTGGTGAATAACAGCCTTGTTGTATACGAAATTATCATACGAAAATAAGCAAAACGATTCATAAATCCCTTCACGAATCCATATCGCAAAGCACTCTGGGTAACGATTCAAAGTTTGTTCGTTCTTCATAAATCCCTTCACGAATCCATATCGCAATTCACTCTGGGAAACGATTCACTCTTCATCATCTTGGTCAACTTTCATATTAACCAGTAAATGTTCCATCACCACAGCTAACGTATAATCCATCGGATCCAATGCTCCTCGTTGCACCCATTTTGGGATAGTCATATTTGCATGCGTGAAGCCTAATTTCTCTAACACCCAATCAATACTAACTGGTTCCATACGTTTACCAGCCCAACTCAATAACGATATCCTGGGTTCTAATCGCCATATTTTGACGCGGAATTCACGGTATTTTTCCTCCTTCTTGATGGCTTGTTCGGTTTTGGTGACAGTTGCTTGGGGCTCATTACCAGCCTCCCGTTCCATTAGAGAACTTCGCGAACTCAATCTATTTGAAGACACTAGAAACAAAGTAAGATATTTTTTGAAAATGAATGTTTTCAATGTTATGTTAAAAAAATATCAAGATTGATTGATTATGAGAGTAATATATCGATTCATGTAAGCAGTATGACACTCTGCAAGGCAGACAAAGGTTTCTCCGATTTTTGCCACCAATGGATCTTTTCGTAAATTACATTACGAACATCACTTGCCTCGTTTTGAAATTATTGCCATGGTGATTACCTCCCAGCGGATTTTATCCCGGGGGGGGGGGGTACTAGGGTTGGTGAATGAGGGGTATGTGCGGACGGGACCTCCGAAAACCGACCCTTAGAGAGACCAAATTTTAGTGAAAAAGTGACCCTTAGAGAGACTTTTTCGAAAAGTTTTGTCTGATTTTCAAAAATTTCTACCCTTAGTGAGACTTTTTTGTAATTTTTTCTCTCAAAATCAAATTTTTTTTCTAAAAATCGTGATTTTTCCCACCCTTAGAGAGACTACTTTGAAATTTCCTGATTTTTGTAACCCTTAGAGAGACTTTGAAAGGTGAAAAACCCGACCCTTACCGTCCGCACATACCCAGCACCTATTTTTGCCTAAGTACCCCCCCCCCGGGATTTTATCAAAACTACTTTTTATCATAAAAAAGTCTCAAGGGACATAATCACCATGGTAATTGTTTGAATACGAGGCAAGTGATGTAATTTATGAAAAGGTCTATCAAAAGTCCAAAAGACAAAATTTTCCGCAAAAAAGGATAAAACAAGTGATACTTTTATGGACCTACCTGTTTATAAAACGAATGATAAAAGTTTAATGAAGGCAATGTAGAAACAAAAACTGAATAACTTAAAATTGTTGGTGCCAAATTTTTTTTTCGAAAAATGAACTTTAATTGTAATTACACTGTAATTCTCGTCTTTGCACAAAAAAATAGGACAAACTAATGAACAGATTTTTCACAAAGTCCGAAAAAACCTATTTTTGGGCATTTTTGGGCCCAAAAGAATATTTTTTTGAAAAATGAGCTTTTTCATATTTAGCACACTGTAATTCAATTCTACATCTGTGTACAAAAAATTAGGAAAAACTAATGAACAGATTTTTCACAAAGTCCAAAAAACCCTATTTTTGGGCATTTTTGGGCCCAAAAAAATATTTTTTCGATAAATGAGCTTTTTTATATTTAGCACACTGTAATTCTACGTGTTTGTACAAAAAATTAGGAAAAACTAATGAACAGATTTTTCACAAAGTCCAAAAAACCCTATTTTGGGGCATTTTTGGGCCCAAAAAAAATATTTTTTCGAAAATCAGGCCCCGTCACATTTTGGTAATCACCACTTTGCACCTTTGTACCAAAAATCACAAAATTGGTAACAGACGAACGGACGAACACAGGTTAATTTATAAGACCTTCAGGTAGGTCCAAAAAGGACAAGTTACTTACTTCCCAGAGAGGTTTCTTGTTCCTTCATGTAGCTTAGAATCAAATCATGAAGATAAAACAACAAACTGACATCCATCGAGACGTGGATGGCATCATCAAACGTCGACAGAAATGACATCTCCACAAAATGAACACCTTGAGCTGTCGGGAAATTCAACTTGGAAACACGTTTTCCATTATAAATGAGTCTTTTAGAGATCAATGACGTCATCGGTTGGTCATGCTCCGTTGTTAGTTGCACTTTCAGGCGCGGTAGAGCTAAAATGACTTCTGATTCGTTTTCATAGCGGACTTTAGGAGCGAAGGAGACTTTTCGTGAACCACCTTGACCTTTAGTGAGGGAATATTTTTCGCTAACTTCTTCTTTCTTAGAGCTAGAGGCTTTCATTGGAATCTCATCATCACTTGTGGTGTTTACGAAGTTCAACCATTCTTGAACTGGGGCGCCTAGAGCGGGTGGATTTCGACGCCCTCGTGAAACACGCCTAACCGTCGCCATAAAATCTGAAAAGCAAATGTATAGTAAAATCATAAAATAATAGTTGAAGTAAGAATCGGTGGAACCTTATACAAGAATGGTCCATGGATCTTTAATCATCCTCCTTTCTTCAGTGAATCAAATTCCCTTTTTTTCAATAAAGCTTTATTCTTCAATTCAATATTTGAGGCAATATCTAAAAGTTTAATAAAGGAATCAGACTTCGATCCTTACCATACATATTGACCGTAGATTTTCTTCGCTCAGTGATCGTATGTTTTTCTGATTTTCCAAGTTTAAAAGTCACATCATGAACACATGCAGCTCGCATCACTTGGCAACTTTTCTCCACAACTCGTGTCTCACTCGTGAACTGTAAACTCGGTTCGCACACTGTAAACAAGCCCCAGTTCTGAGTTCGGAAATTTGCACCATGAAAACAAGCTAGTGATGCGAAATTTCCACATAAACTCAAGCGTCCGCCGAGGACAACATTGCGGTCGGGAATGCGCGCAGGTAAGTTGTTCAATTGTAAACCGTAAAGCCCGTTCATCAGTTCGATCCAATGTTGATATTTCAAAACTGAAGGAAAAGTTTACAATTCTTTGGTTAATTTCGTTATATACTTAGTCCCTAAGAAGCTAAAAATTTAATTTTAAAGAATCTACATTTAAGTGAAAAATATCTGAATCTTTTAAATAACACACCATGTTTATTATTCATGTTTCAAATGGTTATTTCAAAGATCTGATTTTTAAAAGGTTACAATAAGGATACAAGCCCATTTGAGCAAAACAATCTGAATTTCGTTAGCCTTTGTTCAAAATAAGTCTTAACTAAGACTCAATACTTACTTGGTTCGTTTTCGCTTTCCATTTCATTTTCTTCGGGAACTTTCTGCATGTTGATGGATGAATAATATCCTCCTCCTCCTCCAGGTGTGTTGCTCTGACTCAACGTGTGTAAGGCTCGAATACCACTCCTATGTTGCTGATCTAAAAAGTCTTGCAGCTTGACTACCATCTTGGCAAGATCGGTTGCCGTAGATCTTGAAATAATGATTTGTAAGTCATCCCACCTCGTGTCACAATTGATATAGATTTCACAAGATTTGAGTTCCGCTGCATTTCCGCTTTCCTTAGTTGTGGACGTGGACACGGAACTGTTGAAAGAGGTATCGCCGCTTCGTGCTGATTCGCCTATAGCGAAAAAAAATTCATACATGAAAATAATTCGATAATGTAAAAGAAGGTTTTATCAGTGGCCAAAGCAAGGTTTTTGGTCTGAGACGGAAAATAGACTTTTCACAGCAAATTAGCAAATATACTTGAAATTTGGTGAATAATGCAGAATTTTGAAACCTCTTTATATTCTTCACTGAGACGGAATAACTTTTACAATGGTGTTTTTTGTCTGCTGTTGTTAAAGAGTAGTGATCAATCGATTAATATTGAACTGAGAATCGAACGAGGAAGCTTTCCAGGCCGTTTGACTCGTCACGTTCGCAAGTAAAACCACGAAGCTTTATATAGACCCTGGAGGCAGTTCATCGATCTCGGTATCCGCATCGAGAGCGCTAGATCTACTTTGTTTGGACACAAGTGATATAGCGTTTGTCGTTGAAGTATACTCACCACTATTTTGTTCAGAAAGATTTTCAGGGATGAGCCAATGATCTTCCAGCTTACAGCTGAATGAGGATAGAGAGGCCATGACAATACTGGAACCCATGTAATCAAGTCGCACTTCACCTTTACTCATGGCGATGTTGGCGTAATGGAAAGGAGTATCACCGTAATTTTCAACAAATTTACCTGAAAGGAGATACAAAAAAGCGGCGTGACATCTCAGGGATAAAGTGCGTCTTGAAGAGAAGTTATTAATTAAAGTACTTAAGTAGGTATCTATAATTAGTATCTAGGAATTTCTGTAATACACGGATCAAAATAATGTGAACGAAATGTAGGCCAAAATTAAGAACGTATTTCCTGAGATGCAAGTCATTCCCTTCCTTCTCTCTTTAAGTGGAAATTTCAGAAAATACTAGTTCAACAAAACAGAAAGAACCCCTAAATATGCATCATCATCAATCATGAAGTATATTACTCACCATCGACTGCGATTTCATAGACTTCGATATAACCACCGATAACACCACCATGTGCATCTAAAGCACCTTGACGAACGGAAAGATCGATGGATGCTGAACTCAACCCGATATTGTTAATCAAAACACTTGCGTTTGTTCGCAAGTCGTTTGTACTCCATCTAGGAAAATCAAAAAGGAGGGTTAAAAATTCAAGAAATGAATCTAGAGTAAAAAAAGTAAAGGTAAAAAGAACAAAAGTTTAGTTAAATATAGAAATAGAAATACTGTATTTTTAAGGGGCTTTTCACTACAGCTACAACCGTAGAATAAGTAAATTTAATTCTACAGGTGGAATTTAGAAAAAAATAGAATCAGAAAATAGAATGCATTTACGTGGCTTGGCCCATAGTATTTCCCATATTGGTAGAGACATCGACACGTGATACATTAACGGCAATGATGACACGAGTTTCCCATTCTGCAATGGGTGACGTACTGACGTTCTCTGGACCATCAATCTCGTCAACGTCAGGGTCAGAGACGGAACTTGAGCTGTCGTTCATCGTGGTGGTGTTGGTCTTCGAATCTGATGAAAATGAAAAAGATACCAATTCGTCAAGTTTATGCAGTTGACTAGAAGATTGGCCATTCTTTTTGACGATTTCTTTGATAAAATATATATGGTTCTCTAACGATGCCATTGCTGGTATGATAAAAGTTGATCCCATGCCCAGAAATCTACTTTGAATGTTTCATTTTTGAAAAAAGTGTCAATTTCTTAAAACCTTAAAAAAAAGTTACGGTCTGCAAGGTCACGTAAAGGTAAAGTAAAACCTTTACCTAGGAAATCATTTGATTAGCTAGATTTACGGCGAGCTTACCTTTTGAGTTTGACCCAATGAAGTCGAAAAGATACATGCTGTCATTGCGTGCAATATTTGCACTCTTGGGAGCAGGGAATGGACTTGCAATCAAATTGCTCAAAAAAGTTGTCCCACTGCTGACGGCTCGACGATGTGTCATTACTGAAAAGAGAAAGATACAAACGTGACTTACACCTCAGGGATTCTTTCACATGGAAATCATGGTATTCTATGGAATTCTTCGGTAAGAATGGATAATGCAAAAACTATAGACCAAGTTCGTGAAAACTGGCTGCACAAAACCCTAAGCCAAAATACAACAAATTCTCGGACGGAAAAAGTGTACGCACAAATTCGCATGAATTTCAATAAGATTGAGACAAAGAATCTATAGTAAACCTCGTTGGATTGTTTCTACTCTAGTTACGGAGAAATCCTTCCTTCCTCATTGCATCCGTTCAAAATCATACGTAATGAAATTAAGAGGGGGGTTATTACCTGGCGTTCTGTTTCCACGGTTTGTTTTTGGTGTTTCTTGAGCCGCTGGAAGAATGGGTTCTACTACGGGTTTCGGTTGTGAAGGCTCTGAAGGCGTCGCTTTATTTGATTGGTTCATAGTGTTTTGTGTTGCTAAGGCTCCTTCTTTACCGAGGAAAATGCGTTGCATGAGAGAACGTTTGTACCATGCTTTTGGAACATCCAGAATCTCATTTAATCGCCTCATGTCGTAGTTGAAAGCTGCCGAACCAATATCACAAATTGCTAGAGAGAAAAAGAGTGTTTTAAAGTGACAGCGAGTCACATAAGGTGCATTACCGGTGTTCTTGCTGAGCTTTGCACATGTGTGCTCTGACAAAGAATCTCCTGCTTAAAGACAAATGGTTGAATTCCTTCACAAGTAATGTCTCTTTAAGGCTTAAGTCCAAAGAAGTATTTCTGATGAAACTTACCAGAGATTTGAACCGATGTCTTTTGGTCATCTAAATTTTTGATGGTGTTTCGTGACAGATTGAACTTGATGAATTCCACATTCAAACTCAACGAATCTTTGCGACCAGACATCTGTTGGTTGCGCGACGCTCTTGAATCTTTACGGCGATCTGAAAACATTGCGGAGCCCACGCGTGTGTCTGCGGAACTTCCATATTGTTTACCGTAAGGATGGAAAATGCAAAAAGAGAATTTCGCCAAACATACTGTGAAACTTGTTCCTGATTTGACTTCACTTGTTTCTGTTGATGTGTTAGATTGATAAGAGGAGCTTGTCGATGTTCGCGGCCGACCAGGTTTTTTCCGTAAACCAGGGCAACCGGATGAAGGTTGTTTGGGAGGCGTTGAAGTAATGGCGAAATCAAGCGAAGGAATCCTCAGGAGACATTCCACTTTAGAGATTGGGAAACAACTGAATCGAATATCAGAGGGCTGGACACGGATCAGGACAACTACGTCAACAGGGAAGGAGTAGAGGCTAGACCCCGATGACGAGAGCATCGAGCCTGTACCAACTGTTGATTCGTTATCGATTGATTGGTTCGTATCTTCAACGTCCTTCATCATGATTGGTTCAAAAGCTTTCTCCAAGTAGTCTAACAATGAGGGTTTCACTATGGTCTCCTTAGAAAGAGACTCTACCTGTACTGAAGCGTTCAAAGTGGCAGATTTACTCAATAAGGGTCGGTTGATTGTGCTTCCAGTTACTGAAAGATTATCCAGATCAGTAGAAATGTTCTTTGTTTCTGACGTGAATTTGGAGAGGTAGTATAAACGAACTTTGACACCAGGTATTAGCAGGAGGGTGTGTTCCGTGGTGGAGGGCGGGTTGTTTGTGTTAAGAATGTTACCAACAGACCTCATCGGGCGTAACATCCTGTTTCGTTGAGGAGGCGGCATATCTGTGGTGTCAGATGTTCGACGGGGCTTTTCTGTATCCCTGAAGTAAAAAGAAAATTAAATTGAGAGTATAAGACTTGAAAAATGGTACAGTTTTTGCCGGTTTAACACAGGGGGGATAGGAAAAACACAGGGGAAGGACCAGTTTGGGTGTTGTCTGTACACAGACATAGTATCTACGGCTAAATTCAAAACTCATTGTCGTAGAGGGTCTGTTGTCATTGTCTTTTCTCAGTTGAGATTTTTCAAACCGATGGAGTGTTGGTGAGAGAGGGGAGACGACGAGAGAAGTGTTGCTATTTATGAATTATACTTCGTCGCAGAGGTCTCCGTACGTTAATTTTTTTTATGAAACAGACCATACAAACGTGAGAGTTTTGGTGGCGAATTTAGTTAATCAGACAGGAACAACTCATACAATATTGTGTAAACTTACTTATTAGGAGTTGTTTCCAGATTCTCGGTGGAACTTGAGTGAAGGGTACATTTCCCTGATTCAATATCAATCACCATATTGAATTCAAAGTCCAAAGCTTCGGCAGCCGGCACAGCCGTAGACCGGTTGGTATCAGAATTTTCCGATCGCAAATCGTGCGTTGAATCAGAAAATTTGACTTGCGTTGGAGCTTTTGGTGGAAGATCTTCAGAGTAGTCTTCCAAGTTCAATTTCCTAATAGCGGGTTTTATGATAGGAGGGAGAGGCTCGGTGTCGATGCTTTCAACGAAAGGTCCATCAATTTCGTCTGCCGTACTTTTCGTCGATTCGATCAAACTGATCGACCGCTTATGGCTGATTTGACTCTTTGAGCGGACTAGCTTGTTGGCAGAATTGCTGCCAGGTTGCAGATGCGTGCTACTGCGAGAGAACGATCGACGGCGCCATGACGTATCCATTGTCGAACGTCGTGTTTTACGACGGAAGCGTTTTTTGACGTCTTTAAAGAATTCTTTGGAGAGAAGATTTTCAATTTCTTGAAGTTGTTTCACTTCACGTTTAATGATCTCTGGGTGAGCTCCATCACGTCTACAAAAAAATGGTAAGATAAAATTTTATTTACTAATCCTTCGAGTTTCGACTTACACCAAAGATAAAGCCACTTAAGTTGCACGCGGCCCAATTGGTTTTCACACAACCACTGGATTGAAAGCAACATTTATGACCAGATTTTTTACTATTATCTAGGAAGTTCTAAATTTTATAACATCTCTGCCAGCATGGTGTCTTGAAATTTGAAATATTTCCAGTGCATTTTATCGATGTATCGCTTGTTTTGTATGAAAACTTACATAGTTTACTTAGATTTATTAGCGAGTATTAACTTGTTTTCAAATTGATTTTGACCTATTAAGGATTGTTTCCTTTTTCAAGACAGAAAAATCTATGTGGATGAAAAGAAATACCTTAGTTCATTTACAAGAGTGGTCTGAATGAGAAGTTGTTTCTCCAAAGAATCTTCTTCCCAATGATTTTGAAGGTTCAAAGACATCTTCCTCGTTGCTTTCTTTTCGCCCTCACCATCAATCAGATCTTGTGCTACCGCCCCATCCAAATGGGTGTCGGGTGTTTTCTCTTTCAATGTTTCAAAATCTTCTGCAACAGAAGAGATATCAGCGACATCAGATTCACCAGTAAGGGTGGTCAACGCCTTGATGAGTGCACTCAAGCGCTTCCCTATGTTTGTATCAAGATGGACATCAACGCCGCACATCTTCCAAAATAAAGTCATGATCCATTTTCCAGGTTTTTGAGCTCCTTCAGTGGGAGTCTCAGGTAGAATGGTTCTCGAGCATAATTGGTATGTTCCTTCGGGAATAATGTCTATAAAAAAGTTACAATAAAACTCAGAAAATAAATAGCACACAAACTTCAAGAATGAAAATTACTGAAGGAAAAGTTCGACACTTTGAGATAAGCCATCCATTCTATGAATAATAATAAGAACATAGAAAATAAAACATAACACATTCTTGTAACAATATATCTTTTTCAAGTCGAGAAACACGTAAGAGGTCGAAATATCGTTAAAAAAATGTTTTATGTTTTATTTTGATTTGATTACACATCACATGACTATTTTATGTTTCACTCATTTAATGAATAATGTGCTATTTGTTCCCAATCCTTAACTCTTCCATGACTTGTGTGGCCGGCCCAAACGTTGCCCAAACTTCAACCAATCATATTTCAAAAACAAAACTTTTCAATGGACTTGCTCAGCTACCTTTGTAGCCAGAGTAAAAAAGACGAGAGATTATTCGAAATTCTCTTTCAAAATGTACATCTCTTCGGAAAGGTTTTAGATAAAGATAATAATTGTCAAGAAACTTACACGTGTTCATAATATCTTCATCATTGAGTGACCACGTGTTTTCCATGTGGTTGAAATTATCTGCCAGACGTAAACAGAACTTCTTGAAGTGACCAGTACTGACAAATGAGCCACTGCTGCAACACGTCACTGATGCTTCAAAGGCGGTCACTAGTAATGCAGGGCCTGGTTCAGTGTCTGAAAAGAAATGTTTTCTTAATTTACTATTTGGTTTCGGATACAAATTTTCTTTCAACTCAAGGGTTTTGACCTAGGGCAAACCCAACAAGGCGAACAAGCAACTGTTCAAGGTTTGGATTCCCATAAATTTACATGAGCCTGAATTCTTCTGTAAGGTAATCATTAGGACCACATATGAATGATTAAATTTAGAGAGAATTTTTACCTGCAAAGTTATTTTGAGTGTTTAGCGACAGATTGTTGGTGTTCCGTTCTTGAGGCTGAAAAGTTATAGTCATATAGTTTATCATATTGAAATGTGCAATTACAAACACCAAAGACTTTCACTAGACTTGCAATATGGTAATGAGAATAGACATGGTCAATTAAAGTAGTACCAAACCCATCTTGGCGAAAGAACCGTGGTAAAAAATTTCAAAAAGCAAGAATCGCATTCGGGTTGGTACAGACTATTAAAGTAGTTACATACCTGAACTTCTTTGATAGGGAGACAAACGCCAAGTCCTTCCACAGTGACTTGCAAAATCAAATAACTCGACAATTCATCCATGTTTGCTTGTTGAGGTAATTTGTTCAAAATATGTTCAGCAACGGCTGGAAACTGAAAACAGAATAACGGATTTCACGATAAGACAAAAAAATGAACCAGAAGGTCAAAAGATAATACAATTATAGATAGTTAAGGAAAAAAATGATCAACGAAACAAAAATTCGTAGACTGTCTTTGGGCGAAAAATTATAAAAGTTGGGTTTAAAAAATCAAGTAGCAGTAAAATAAAATGTAGTTGAGAGTGATTTACCTCGGTCTTGAGAACGGCGCGTTGTTCCATCCAGTACTCGTAAGCGTTCTTATAATGAAGGTACACCAGAACTCCTTTGTCCACAGCTGATGGCATGACGAAAAGTTGTGGTTTACTCAGCGTGATCAAGATGGTTTCTTTGTCCATGTTGGAAGTTGTATGTTGCTTCTCCTACGGAAAAGAAGAACGAGAAACGACATTTTAGAAGTCAAGAATTAGAACCCAAATCATCTGTATCTTGTAGTCATTTGAATGAAAACGATGGTCCCTCAGAAAGTCATCGAGTTTTACATACACTACACAATATATTGACTATATAATGCTGAGTTCCGGGATTTTTTTTGAAAATGTATCTACAATATATTGCCAGCTTGATTTGCAATATTCCAGCAATATAGGGAGTATATTTACAAAAAGAAAATTCCTTATTATAATAGAAAACGCGTTGGTTACTTCGTACAGCTTTGTTAGCTTCTCTAATCTTAAGAAAAAATCCGCTAACCATATTCGAATATTGTTCGTCAATATATTGTGTAGTCTAAGTAGCCCTTTAAAAAGACGTAATTCGAATTGTCCTCATAACAAACGTCAAACAAATCTAAAAAAAAACCGTATATACAATCCATACCTTTAACAAGTTGCTGATGCCGAGAGAAGTATCGAAATTGGCGTAAACTGAATAAATGTTCTCGTTCGATGAATATGAATTCTAGAAGGAGAAATACAAGATTATCATTAAATGAAAAATGAAAAACTAAATCTGGATTTGGTTGCTTTGGCATGAGAATCGGGGAGTCATGTTTTTCAACAAGAAAATATAGCAAACTTTTTCCTTGTATGCCATGTGCGCGAGAATTACTAAACTGGGCTAACATGGGACATTGCATCGGTCTTCAACAAACATGTCTCATAAAAACCATCTCACCTTATTGAAAAAGCCAAGAGCGATGTTGATATCCACTTGAGCTTGCCCATATACTTTCACTGGGTTATCTAAAAAATAATGATTTCCAGTCAAAGTGAATTGCTTGCCATGAAATGTCGTTTAGATGCTTGCCACTGCAAAGTTGAAAATCCCTATATGATTGAATTTCTTAATTTATCCGTTCATCAATTGAGAGAAAAACTTCACTCAAAAAATGATTTCCAGGCAAATGAAATTGGTTGCCATGCAGACAGAAAAACTTCATTTGAACATATCCTTCACCTATTGTCACAAATTTTTTTGTACTAGATGCTCTAGTTTAGACGGCCGACTTTCTGCCCTGCTTATTCTAATTGTTAGAATAGCCAAAAAAGTGAGCAAAAAGTTGACAATTGAAACATTACATTAGTTTGAAAAAAATTAAAAGAAGCCATTGCATTGACGTCAAAAGAGATCGACAATAAAGGCCGGTCTCCACTTGCGCGCACTTCGATCGCGCTTTTTCGAGCAAAGCTTCCACGCTATTGGTCAAAAGAAAAATGAAGCAACTCCATTGGCGCGAACTGACGTAACGGTTGAAAAAAGTTGAAATGTGTTCAACTTTTTTTTCAAGCGCGCGCTATATTTTTATGACGTAATCTTTTTTCCAAGCAAAAAGGATTGAAGCCCAAAAGTGCGATCGTATCGCGCGCAAGTGGAAACCGGCCTTAAGAATAGGCAGGACGAAAAGTGTTGTGGTCTAAGCCAGAGCTAAGAGAACAATTGATTTAGTGTTTCCTTACAAGGCATATTGAGTACTGAAGAAGATGGATTCTGATTGGTTATTTCCATGGTCAGTTCGCCTGTCTTTAAACGAATACCAGTATTTGAAGGCGTGGTCGCTGTCACTTGAATACCCTGAAGTAGAAATGAAAGAATGATTTGATTCCTAAACAAAGTTCCAAAAAACGTCAAACGGCCACTTTTAACTATCTCTAAACTACTTTATCCGCGATATTGAGGCCCCGCGAAACCTTTTCTCAGTACAAATCAATTTGAGAATTCTATAAAGAAGCGCGCAAACTTTACCTTTTGAATCGCAAGTCCTACCTGAACCACGCAAACTTTACCTTTTATATCGCAAGTCCTACCTGAACAGCGCAAACTTTACCTTTTGTATCGTAAGTCCTACCTGAACAGCGCAAACTTTACCTCTTGTATCACAAGTCCTACCTGAACCGCTCAAAGTTCACCTTTTGTACCGCAAGTCCTACCTGAACCGCGCAAACTTCACCTTTTGAGCCACAAGTCCTACCTGAACCGCGCAAACTTCACCTTTTGCATCGCAAGTCCTATCTAAACCACGCAAAACTTCACCTTTCGTATCGCAAACTTCACCTTTCGTATCGCAAGTCCTACCTGAACCGCGCAAACTTCACCTTTCGTATCACAAGTCTTATTTGGACCGCGTAAACTTTACCTTTTGTATCGCAAGTCCTACCTGAACCACGCAAACTTCACCTCTTGTATCACAAGTCCTACCTGAACCGCGCAAAGTTCACCTTTCGTATCGTAAGTCCTACCTGAACCGCGCAAAGTTCACCTTTTGTACGCAAGTCCTACCTGAACCGCGCAAACTTCACCTTGTGAGCCACAAGTCCTACATGAACCGCTCAAATTTCACTTTTTGTATCGCGAGTCCTACCTAAACCACGCAAAACTTCACCTTTCGTATCGCAAACTTCACCTTTCGTATCGCAAGTCTTACCTGAGCCGCGCAAACTTCACATTTCGAATCGCAAGTCTTACCTGAACCGCGCAAACTTCACCTTTCGTATCGCAAGTCCTACCTCCTACCACCTGAACTGTGGAAAATTGATCACGTGATCCTTACTGATTCACACAAAAGAGAATTGACTTGAATTGACTTGTAACTTATCAGGCGGTATTACCACCGCTCACCTGTAAAGCAACTTTGATAGAGTAAATCATAGGGACAACTTGTTGCGGTTGTTGTTTGGTTTCTTCGACGTTTGCTGATCGCGTACGATGAAGAAGAGGGACTTGTTCTGTGTTGTCTACCACTTCTACAACTTCGTTGATCTCCTACACAAAGTGAGAAGAAAATCTCGAGTTAACAGTCTCTAAATGGTATAACGAATAAGTGAAATGAATATTCAGGAAAGTAGCATTATTTATCCAAAGTTATTATTGATCTGGTTTGTAGAAATTTTAAAGCACCAATAAAATACCAATGCCAATACCAACAAGGCTAATGATTGAATATTAATATTACAGAGCTTATTGGCTCTCGTATGCTTTTTTAGGACTATCAATGTTTGCTAACTAATGCGAACAGACAATAAAGCCAAACTGTGCCAAAATATAACATACCTTAACAAAACCCTTCTGAAAGAAGATAATATGGTTCAATAAATCAGTGGTCAGATTCTGTTCCAGACTTCCAATATTGACGCTGACGCTCAAGTAACCATGACTACGTGTATTGGATGTAGGTGCAGTAGTCGTATAGTCATTGACCGTTGTCGAGTCTTGATGAATTTCCAAGTAATGACCTTCCACCTTGATCCGTGGTAAATCGATGTGTGTTGTTGGCGGAAGTGGCACCACGTGAACCTGATATGATGGTATTGTATTGAAAGATAACTTGGTTGTTACCATTGAGTTTGAAGCCCAAAAGGGACTAGAGAGGAATCTACAACCTTTCTCAAGCAAGAAAAAGAGAATCTTAAGATTTTCCCCACAATTAGAAATGTTGTGTAAAACCAAAATAGGACGCATCATATCCCATCCAGGAGTTTCGTATCTAGCCCCTTCGCAGCTTTAAAATCAATTTTTGTAACACCACAAAGAACTGGGGACCACAGGAAAGAATATATCAAGCTCTTATTCAGTTTAACATGGTTTTATAATTTTAATTAAAAAGATTAGTTTCTAATTTGGGCAGTAGTCAACCGAAAAGATCAAAAGGCAAAAGTAATTTGTATAACTTTAATAAAAAAAACGTGTATTGTTTGACAAACCTTTGTGTTGAAGGAGAGCACGTGATAAGGTAAATCACAGAAGAATCGAGCTTTCGAACTCAAATTACCCCATGCGTTAATCTGCTCGATCTAAAAGAAAGAAGCAAGAGAATTCGTAAATTGATTCGAGGTAGATTTTACGCTAAATCCAGCGTTTATATGAAAACCACACGGGCCATGCGTCTTTGACGAGAGATAAGAGGTTTCATCTTTCATCCAAATGTCTCGAGACTAGCACTACAAGAATAGACTACAATGAAATTGAGACTCATTGGCAGCATCCAAAATGAGTTAGGTCGTGTAAATAACTATATTGTAACAAATCAATTTTCTTCCCAATGTGCATCAGTATAAGTAAAAAGTTTACCTTATACTCCACTCTCAACGAAGGGAGCAATGCAGCACTGATCAAAATACTGTTTGATGTGACTCGGAACGAGGCTGATGATGAGATCGAGGCTAGAGAATCTTTCATGCTTGTGACGTCAATGTTGGTGGTTAAGGGAACAGGTACTTCTCTAAAAAACAAAGCAACTAATTTTAGATTCATCATGAAATTTTCATTTTTTATTCTAAATCTCAAATTGTGGCAACCTTGGTCTAACCTAGTGACATCAAAGTAAATACTTTATTTTTCTGACATGGAAACAAAACGGTCACATGATAAATCTAGGAGATGTCGAAGTTTTAAAAACACTGGCAGATCAATGAAGTACCTCCTGGATGCTCTGTAATCATCAAACTCGATGAAATGTTTTTGCAATCTTTTAGAGAAACGAGTGACAGTGCTCCTCAAAGCACCAGGGTGTTGTGGGATGTCAACGGCGATTGGTCCAATTGAAAACAATGAATGTTGATGACCTCGTTCATTGACGCCATGTTTGTCGAAATTGGAATGTAAGCCATGGGAACGGTATATCTTGCATGTCAACAGGGTCCTGGAAAAAGAAGAGATCGTTTGCAAAGGAGAAGATTCTGGCATATTCCTTCTCAAAAGTACTGATGACCTTTCTTTAGAGGAATTTATACAGCAGCATCATAAGTTGACGTTATTAAGATAATACGGTTATCAGACCAGAAATTACAGGTAGTTATAATAAAATTTAGCGGCAGTAGCCACTTTAGTAGAGCATCCAGCTACGGTTCGCAAGGTTTTGGCTTGGGTTCTACCCCTGGTCGGGTCATACCAAAGATTGGTAACAAAATAGTACTTGATGCCACTCTGTTTGATGCTCTTCAGTTAAAGGAAGAATCAAGGGTAAGTGGAGCAATCCAGGGAGGAAGGATGGTGCCCTCCCCTATCTTCGGGTAGACAGCTATCGAAAGAGTACCCTTCGGGTCGCCTCCGTGTTCGTAGACTTACTTGTATTTGATGCATCCGTTAGGTTAAGCAGACTTACTTAACTATTATCATAACTAATATAACTTCCTGTTTCTATTACACGAAATGGATCAGAGTTAGAATATGGGAAGAGTGAAGTATATGCGTATGTAAAATGAGAAGGAAATACAAACCTTGAGATTCTGAGGTCTGGTTGTTCTTCATGTAGAAAATGATGGTGGGAACTAAACGAAGAGAAATGTGCAAAAAAGGTGCTCTTTAAATGGTCAAACTTTAATTTAACATATAAATACTAATTTAGCATACTTTAAACGCTTGAGAGAATTAGTTTCTAAAGTTCCTTCGATTACAAATCTTAAGGTATCAGCACAACACGCTTTCCGAAAAAAATCGTCATTGGAATCATTTCAAAGCCTGAGAATTTTTTTTACGGACAAAGTTAATGTAAACGCCACTCACAATTGAACATAAATAAATTTAAAGTATCGTCAAAGTTTAAATTTTGTTAGGTTTAAGTTGTAGTTTTTGGTCGATAACGTCATTCGTAACATTTACACTTTTTTTAAGGTTTGGATTGTTTATCGTGAAGTTTTAGTGTTTTAATGTATTTAGGATGAATGTGCAGTGCAGAGTGTTTTGTCCCACCTGGAAGTGTACGTAAAATAGATATAGCTGTTTTTGCTTGTATTTTCGTATAAATAGTAAAGTAGTAGTTCATCGTGTAATCGTAAAACGGTAGAGATTTAGTTTCGATGGTAACCGAGATTGTGTTTACTTACTCTTTCAGTGCTCGAACAGATTCAATGAGGTTAATCTTCAGTCGATCCAAATGCAACGAAATCAACAGTTTGTTGTTTGGCGCTAAAAAAAACCCCAAGTGTGTTGTAATGTAATACATATTAAACCCAAGTGATTGTTCACAATTAGAGTAGGGTAGTATATTTGTATTCTTCACCACGGAAAGCCTAGTGATGTACTCATTTTTTTATAAGCCATGTTCTAGCTCATTTTATGAACAATTTGCTTTGACAACCTGGTATTATACCATATGTATGGTTACTGGGCATATGGTTAAATCATCAAAAAAAGCTTTTACTTTACGAGAAATTGGCTTATTTGAAAGCTGGAGCCTTAGTAGCCTTGTTGCTTATAAAAAGAAGTGTACTTTGCAACCAATAAGGTTTCATAATTTCGAGGGGAAAACAAGATAATGTGTACTAAAAGCACACAATTAATTTCTAGTGAGACTTCGGACGTCGTGCCAATAAAAAACTTGAAATGTCCTGATGTATTATAGAAGAAAAGAATTCATTAATGGAACCATTGCAATGTCTTCTGACATTACATCAGCAATGTCTTCTGACATTACATCACGGAGCCAACAGCTGATTGGTTGTACACTTGCAACCAATCAGCTGTTGGGTGCGTGGAAAACATTGCAATGGTGTTTATCATGAATACAAACCTTCTTTCTTTTTGAAAGGGTCGACGACCGCAACATTGTTATTGGTTTGTTTGTTACGGTACAAACTACCGTTCAAATTACGCATTTCAAAACACAATTCCAATCCACTGATACTCGCAGTAACTTGGGCTTTTTTTATAGCAACAGTCCCTGTGACAGAGAGTGTTTTCTTGACATTCGAAGCATTTTCAACTGACTGTTTGCGCTCCTTCGTTGCGGTGTTCATTTTAGAAGTGGTGGATTCTGAATGACTAGGTTTTTCTTTGGACGTGCTTGCTGCAGGAGGAGTGAGCGGGTCAAAGGTCTGTTCGGTTACAGAAAGTAATACTTTACCAGCTCGAATGATATCGGGGACTCCTTTTTGAGAGGAAGCTGTATGAGAAGAAGTTAAAGATTCTTTTTAATGCTATAGAAAGGAGGTGCTGACAAAGTAGGATAAACAAAAGAATTCCTCGAAATTTGTTCTCGCGAAGTGCAAAATGGGAGAAGATTGTTTTTTCTTTTGTTTAGAAATGCTGTGTAAGCAGTTGGTAGAAATTACGTTAAATCCACACTGGTAGACTTGAACCCAAACTCCATCCGGCGTAAAGGTTGATTGGTGTATATTGAATTGAATGACAAAGATAATAAGATATCTAACAAACACTGTGTTGACGAATGTTCTATAACCTGGTTACGTACAATACTCACGTGATTGAAGAGCAGCAGACGGATTGGGAGGAAGAGCCAATGAAGCGAGGCCAGGTTGCGTTGTATACAGGTTCATGACATTATACATGTTTCGCCAGCATTTCGGTAAAGCTTCACCAGGACTTGAAAGAGGGCTTTTCAGATTCTTCCAATCAAAACCATTCTTCTCCTTCTGTTCACTCTTCTCTTTGGCAGCGAATTTCTCTTCTTCTTTGATGACGTCAAGTGTTTCGATGACTTGCAAGATGAGTCTCACCAAAGCAAAATTGACATGTTGGTGAATGTTAGCCACACTAACGGAAAAGACGACATCAGTTGCTAGATTCTCCTGGTGTACAGGAGTGGTAGTGATGGAAGGCTTCTGTGTACCGTTCAACAAAATCTGCAACTTGTTCAACACAAAGACAGGAGGAGTGTCTCTTTTATGCTCACCCTCACTCGAGGAGGTTGATGTGAGAAGCGTGACTTCAAATTCTTCTATACTAGCAACACTACGGAATGTATTCTCAACAAGAAAATCAGCCTCGTAATGAACTTTCTTCAACCCAATCGAAGTGAGTATAGCAACGAAAACTTCTGTAGCTTCTGCTAGTTGCATTCCACTCGTTGGTACACTTACAACAGGTGATTTGGCACGCAAAGCGTATATCTGATCCATACCAACGTCTTGTTTATCTATATAAAGAAAAAGATGATTGTTTCAGTTAAAAAAAAAGCAAATCCTGGTTTTCAAGGATTTTGATTTAAGTTTCTGATTCTATCGTTCTTTAGTTACGTAGGAAGAGTAAACAAGTAACACTGTATACCGTGAGGAAAAATGATCGGCATTAATTCAAAGCCTAAATATATGACACAACGTTTATCAGAAAATTTCCCCAAAGAGAGTTGCTCATAAGTAAGTAGTAGTGAGTATATTCATCTGGTAGCTGTCAGCGTAGTCAGAAATGAGGGAGTCTATCCCCTTTTCTATTTGCGCTAGACTTGGAAGATTCGAATGTTGAGGTGGAGCGCCACACCTACTCTCAGCTCCCAATAACTTATCGCCTAGATCTAATTACCCAATCTAAGCTACATGTTTTTTTTTATAAGCATACAAAAATCTGAAAACAGGCTCAGAGATGCTTAGGTCGAAAGCTTAATAAGGCTGAAAAATGCTTGAGGGGATGCTTAAATCTAAAGCATAAATTTAGGGAAATACTGAAAATCCGTGAAATTCCAGCCAACAAAAGCCAAAATCAGGAAAAATATATTTTTTGTAGGCTCAAGCAATGCTTGGCATACGCTTAATATTTTCCCATATCTGAGCCTAGATATGCTTATAAGTGCAATGCTTATAAAAAACATGTGCTCATTCTCTGAGTCGGTGGTGACCGGGGCTCAAATTCAGAGCCTTTGAATTGTGAGACAAATGCTCTACCGACTGAGCCATCTGGGCACGCTTGATAATGAGAATGATTAAGAAACGATTGCGATACCTGTTTCAAGGTTGAAGACATTATCTTCAGGTTTGTCATCCTCTAAAGCAGCAGTGGTAGGATGTGTTTTATTAGATTGTTCTCTCATGGGTGACTGGACTGCAGAGCTAGAAGCAGGTGATTTTGACATCCAATCATAAAGGGTTTGTTCTTTCTTTTGATGACGTTTCAGAGATTCTCGTTTGTTGTTTGGTTCTTCATGGTCAGTGTCCGAAGAATCACCACTGTCCGATGATTGAAGCAGAACGTCCGCTTCTGTATGTGTAGTGTCGAAGTTCTTTAACGGGATGTCTAAACAAAAGAAAACTTTGCCTTTAAAATGTGGGTTATTGTGGAAAGGAATGACAACCTTGTCCTTCAATCGAAGGAGTTTTTTAAAGTCAGTCAAAATGAGGATTAGAGTCTACTGGAGCTAAAGGCTACCCCATATTTTGCCAAAGTAGGCAACCTTAAACAGAAATGAATTTCGAGAATCTATCCATCTAATATGCCTTCGAATTCATGCGACAAAAAGAAAATTGACAACTATTTTTGTAAATCTAAACCACCGTTTTAAGATTCAAGAATAGAAATATCTAATAATTACCATTTTCTTCGATTAGTACATCAACAATTTCATCCTGAGCTCTATTTGCATTACCATCTCTTACGGTAACCGAAGGAGTACTCTCCGCATGCTCACGACTCAAGTACTCCAAATGTTTGGCGGGTAAATTACCACGCCCTACTACAGGCTTCTTCGTACGTCTATTGGTTGAAACAAAAATGTTTTGAACACCCTCAGCGCCGACGATGACCGTCTTCCATTGACGGGCCAATGCATATAATCCTGAAAGTCAAGTATAAAGAGCTACAGTTGACGTCAACTAAAATTTGACATTCTAAAGTTTGATTAGCTCCCGTTCTCGATAAAGCTGAAAGTCGCCGTCAGATTTCTCGAGTGTGTTCTTATAAACGACACTCTACTATTCGACATTCTATTATTTGATCCCTTGAAGGTATTTTGCTCTCTGATTCAATTTCTTCCATGCAAATACGCCTTTAAAGGGCGGAATTTATTATTCTTATTCTCGAATTATAATATACGATATCGAAATTTGATTTGAAATTGGAAAATATCGAATGTTTTTTCTTAAATCCGTGTAAATCGCCTCCCACTATTCGATACCTTGCCGTATTCGATAAAAAATCAAATCCTTTGAAAATTTAATTAGAAGGCGTCGACTGTAGCTAAATAGATCCGAACACCAATTAAATGGATAAAAAGTAGGGGGATGAACTCTGATATCAGTGGCAATGTTAAGAAAAACTATTTAAGTATAAAGCTACAAAGGGAATGGGGTGTTCCATTAAATTTCCTACGGGGTGGACGAGCCTTTTCAAGGCAAAAAAATAATCTTAGAAATGTATGGATACCCCCTGGAAAATGGCAAAATTTGCAAAAGAACCTTCTTACAAAAATTATTTTCATACCTTAAAAATGAGGGTGTACGAATTAAAATCATTCCTTACTCCCTGGTAATTTCAAAATAACCTTTTACCACCTGGAAAATGAAAAAATACCGTCAACTGCTCTAACTTGGGACTATCTGACAAAACATGGGACGGCAATTCGGCCACCATTTCACCGAACCTCCAAAGTCATTTGATTTGAGATAATGAACGGCGTATTAAAAAATACACAATTTCTCTTTCGCACCGAGTAGGCTTTTAAATCGAAATATGAAAAAAATCCGTAGTGGAACACACGCGAGTGTCTGTGCACTCTAAAAGGAACGAAGAAGTATGATTGATAAACTTGGTGGAGTTATCAAAACAAATTTGTTGTCAAAGAGATTTAACAGTAAGTGAAAATACAGGCCAGATATCAACCAGTCCCATGTTTCGACCAAATCGTGCCAAGTTAGAGCAGTTGACGGTACTCATTTATACCCCTAGGAATTCTTTCCCGGTTACCCCCTGGAAATGTTCCCCCACCCCCTGCATTGATATAAAATGGAACGTCACAATCTTGTCAATCGTACCTTTCTCAAGCACAGCTTTGGGTGGGATGCCACTTTCATTTTCCAATGAAGTTGCCAGGTTTTGAAAACGGTGGCCAACAGTTTGTCTTCTCAACGCGTTGATAAGTTGACTGGATGCTTCTTCTTGCAAGAAACGTGAAAGTTGAGTGGCCGCTCCCGATATGTGAATCTAATATCGAGAAAGTAAATAACACGTTTCAAGTGTAAGAATTTAGATTGGAGTAAGATAAACGATTTCATGTGTTTTGCGTAATCTGCAATGGAGGCGATTAGCTTTTGATTTGTATAGATCCTGACTGACTGAGGAAGACGGTAAGTCGGCACTTTTATATTGTCCTCGATTTTGTTGGTCAGAGCTGCGGGTTGTTTCAAATATTTCCCGTCACTTCACCGTCCTCAAAAGGGTAGTACATAAACTTATAAAATGAAAACAATACTTTCAAGGCATACCTTGAAAAAAGCTGGTTTTGTAGGATATTAACTTTAGTTTTGTCGGGAAAGGACAATCAACAAACCGTAAAACAGAAGAAATTATTCATCGTATTATATATAAATTTCAGTTTTGATTTTAGCAAAAAAACAGTTCTTCTTACCTTTTTCAATAGTTTTCCGCTCTCTGGCAAGCCTTGGCCCATCAATGCAGACAGCACAGTGTAATTCCAATGTACTCTTTGGGTAGCCAACATCTCAAAAGCTTTGATGCATTCTACAGTGGAGGGGATCCAACAACTGGCTGCAGGGACCAACACCATCACCAGATTCACATCTTGCTCTGTGTCAGTTTGGTAGGATTGAAGATGTGTTGGCGCCGCAAGGTTGATCCACACTTTGGCGACATTCAAACCGCCCGTAGCTGTTTTCTTGATGATCGGGTTCTTAGTGGTTGCATTGAGGTCCTTCTTTGATTCTTGGTTCCGGCTCTCCTTGTTAAAAGTGCTTGATCTGCGACTCCCACGTGTGTGGTCGGACCCAGAGAAGAGACTGGATGGAGTCTCGTCATCATCTAAATCAGAGACATCTCCAGCTTCCCCAGGATCAATATCCAATGCTACATATCCTTTCCTTGTACTGGTGGATTTCTGTGCAAAACTACTTGCAGCTGAACTGATGGTAGAGTCACTTCCCAATGGTTCGTAAGGAGTTTTCTTTTTCAACATTCGCAATTGAATGGCATCTTTCTCGTCTATTTCCTCAAAAAAGACATTTTCATCCTGATCATCTATTGATGGTTGAGGGGGATCCTCAAGATTTAGTACTGTTTCTTTTGGTTGTTGTGACGTTGACTGTTTCCTGTTGTTGACACTGTTTTCTCGTGTAATGTTTATTTTTTCTTGCGTGTGGCTCGCTTTCATTGTTTCTTCCTTTTTCTCTTCTTCAAAACACTCACTATTGAGTTCGGTCCTCAAAGAGCCTGATAAAGTGATCTCATTCATACCAGCTTCAAAGATGATCTCACCAAACTCATCTAGTTTTGGTGAGTCAACAACTGAAACATTATCACCGTACAGATTCCCTCCCTTCCTTACCAAAAAGTCAATTCGAGTCTTCTCTCTAGCAATAGATGTGAATTTAGATTCTTTATCCGAAGGACCTTCCAGATGCAATAGCTGCATTTTTAACGATTGTAAATCACCAGAGAAAATCGTATAATCGGATATGCTTCTTTTCTTTAGTGTCTCTATAATATCTGAGGTAATAACTGGACCATTTAAATCGTTCAACTTCTGACAGATCCTCGATGCGCAGTGAAACATGGCCGGATCATCATTCTTTAAGAAAGCTTTCAGTTTCAGGTTTGTCAACACAGCTGCAAAAAGAGAAGAATCTGAATTTCGGACATCAAAATCGTACGAATATTCGCTTCCACATTTTGCGGACAGAGACGACTGTTCGGATGGTGTGTAGCGTTCGCCTGAGATTTGAAAGAATAAGAGTTTGAGTTCAGGTAAGAGAATATCAATGGCAAGTTTCTCATTGTGCGTTTTTGTTGATAGTTCTTTTTCAACTTGTTCTTTTGACTGGTACGTGATGATCTCGAAGAGAGTTTGTTCTTTGAACTTTTGTTTGGATTTCTCAATGCATTTGCTGTGAATGGCATCCAAGAGGTGACACAAATGTCGCGACTTCGATAAAGGTGATAGTGACGTCACGAATCTAGAAGTGAAACATGAAAACATAGTGTTTTATTATTCATCAAATCTTCATATTGGTAATGGTATCGAGACTATGTAATTGCTCCCGAAGGGAGCCTATGTTGCTTCACGAGGCCGTGCTGGGGATCGAGCTGGAGAAAAATTGTTCAAGAAAAAAAAACGGGACGATGTAACCTAGTGACCGCATCTAAAAGATTGCCGTGTGGTGAGCTTTTAAGCTAGCTCGACCGCGCAAACATATATTTTGCGTTTTTGGCGCTCCAAAGTCATAGCTTGGAATACAACAACACTGCGTGAACAGAAATTTAGCGTCTTTAGCGCTCCAAAGTCATAGCTTGGAATACAACATAAAGCAACGAAGCAACTTAGGACCAGTTGGTTTCAGAAAGTAGAAGGTATAATCCCATAGACTGTTCTGCAACTTTGATAGTAAGTATAATACTATTTTATCAAAAGTAATGTTTCAGATAGGAAAAGTAATGTTTCAGATAGGATGTATGATTGAAAATTATTTTAAAGAATTTCTTTTTGCTTTGTATCCTTGTTGTATAATCAGGCATCATCAGTTTCTTTACTGTTACTTTTGGGTAATTATTATCAGAAATTGGAAAAAACTTTGCATACCACCATTAACGAACCTTCTATTTATCTCCAGGCGATGTCAATTGAATTCAATTGATCCAAATTTTCGTAATTGAACTATCAAATTTTATCAAACAGAATCAAACTATAGGTGTTTGGTTACTGAACCTGATCGAAGACGACCCTGTCGAACGAAAGAAATATTTCTATCCCCAGACAAACAAATTGCGCTACCAGATAAGTGAACCACGCGGCTGGATAAGTGAACGTGTTGTCACGAGTTAACGCACGGTCGACTAAGTTCGCATGAAAGCAGGCAGAATAGGGATGGCGAAATTGACGCCCATGTGTGATCGCCCAATTGTTTAAGTACGTCTCGCAGACCACGCGTTCAGTCCGGGGTAAGTCTCAAAAAGTAATGTTAAAATCCTCGGACACGCAACAAGAAAATCCCTGGAGTCCGGGGAATCGGCAGGGTCGTTCGAACATAATTCAACTTTACCAGAATCTTTTAGTTTCGTGACTGTTCGATTTGGTTGCGGTAATCTATCGTTTGATAAAATGTTAGTGTTAGATTAGATTGGTACCCGTGAAAAAGGGTAATTTGCATCATTTGAGGGAAACTTTACATTGCCTTCAAACTGTAGACCTTTCTTGGTCTGCACTTTGTCTAAGCTAAATGTTTTTGACTTTTGAATTTTTACAATTTTATTACCAGAAAGCTCTACTATTTGGAGGCGATACCAGTTTCCCTCCAGTGATTACCTTTTTTCACGGTAATCAAACAGTCTGATTGACATCACCTGGATATTTATTACAAATTATCTATTGACAGTTTCTTCTTCTCTATTCCTATTTCAGCTTTATGGTTTTGCCTTCCAGCCTTCGTTCATTCACCATGACAAATACCATATTAACCATTAAAGTAGTTTTACACGTTGGATGTACCGTCAACTGCTTTAAAGCCAGATTGACATTATATGTTTTTACAAGGTCTGAATCGCTGCACAAAGATAGCAGTTGTTCAACCAATCATCAAACTTCATTTTAACATAACATTTTAATGAAAAGAGAGTTTTGACTTCAAAATGTTGAACAAGAATTGGAATAAATTGTCTGCGTTTTTAATGGAGCTGTGCAATGTTTGTGCATTGGAACACCAAAACAGCAACCATTTTAACCGAACCTCCACAGAATCATCTTTTTTGTACTGTCCAAGAAACATGGATCTGTTTGTTGTTGAAGAGGATGTGACGATAGAGAAAAAACTGACCAGAAAGCAGTATGTCCCATGTTATCTCAAGTAATCCCATTTTAGAGCAGTTGACAGTATTATACACAAACTTGACATTAACACTCCTTTTGTTGGAGAAATTCCTGAAGGATATTTCATGTTATGTTCCTGTTGTTTGGTTGTATTTTGAATCATTTTGGTTTTGGAATGTTCAAATTACAATATAGACAACAACTTAGCTGAAAATTATATCATTGTCAAAATATACTCTTGGAAATTATAAATTCATGTTTTAATATGTTTGTTATTTTTATTTTTGTTATTGTTGTTTCAAAGAAAATGCTTTTGAGAAGAAAGTCATTCTAAATACTTCCTGAAGATTATTCCAAGACCCTGCCTATAAAACATGAAAAGCTTTTTAATTCAAGCTTTATAAGGTATTTATTAAAGGGGGCATGTTTAGTGCAAGCTATGGCTGAGAAAAATTGAATACTTTGCAATATCACTGTATTTCTGAAAAAAATAAACACGGCATTTCGCCTTTTCTGAATTTCGATCAATCACTGTCAAATGCCTGTCATCGGGGGCATCATAGCGAAAGCTACTTGCTAGTTAGAAAGTTGGAGCATAACTTGAAATTCACTGTGTTTTCACCCAAAAACACTATGTAAAACGTGTTCATAAGAATAACCGTGGAACACTCTAATACGCACTCGCCTGATCGAGGGTCGGTTTTCAATACATTGACATTGGTGACTTGCAATCGGGATTACAATTTACGCTCGAAGCAAACTTTAAAGTTTTATGATAAAGTAGTTTCGTCGATCAATTCAAAAATCATTATGGCAATCGACGCTAAATTCTGACCGTCCCTCGAACGATGAACAAGTCCGTCGATTGAGGGACGACCCGCTATAATAGTATCTCACTGACCAAGAAGAGTGATATCTGGACTATTCATGATATTCATTACATAATATTTTTACCGGTTTCCCATCCCGGTTTTTGATAGTGGTTAGTGGCAAACTTTTAAAATAATTCTTTTCTAATATCTTAGATTTACCACTCCTGGCAAAAGAAGCTGTGTGTCCGTAGAAAACATTTACACTACGAATATACCTTTCTGTGACATCCATCAATAAAGGAGTGACAATGAGGGAGACTTCTTGGTGAAATTTCATGGTGATTGCTGACTTCTTGTCTTCGTTGTGATGTTGGCTACTACTTGTTTCACTCCTAAAAACAAAAACAACCCGCAGTTATGTTGCGGCGTCGCCGAATAATAAGATTGCAGAAAGACATTAATTCGAATAATTAGAATTATATACAACAATCCACTCAATTTCAACAATGTAATGTCTTTTTGACTTTCTTTCATTTACAGTTCAAAGATTCAACCAACTTTGACTTTTGAATTAATTTCAATGGACTTACTTGTTAAGAACGTGCGACTCTGGTTCATTGAATTGACTATTGTTGGATTTCTTGTTAGAGTCTTCGACAGAAGTCTTTTGGATACTAAAGGGCAGCTTTCCTTGGAGACTCGGATTGAAGTTTGGTAGACTTGGAGATGAGCTTCGATGTCCAGGAGGAATAATGACCTGCGGAAAATACAGTAAGTAACAACAAGCAACATGCTGAATGGACCTACCTGATGATGAAAGTTAGTTAGCATTGATAGCAATGCGAAAAGAAAAATGAAAAAAATCAGTCAGAAAATATAGCATTTAGCGAAAATACACAACACAATAAAATGCTAGGGAAAAAATAAATAGGAAGTTCTTGTCGCAAAAATCAGTTTTATTGACAATTGAATCATGCTTGATGGTGAGCAATGTTATCAATAATGTTTTTGTGTGAAAAACATAGAAATACAAGGAAAAAATCCAATGAAAATCTGCAAAAACGGCGATTTCCGGCAACCGGAAAAATTTTTTTTTTCAAAAATCGAACTCGGCCATTTTTTGAGCATTGCGAACGCATCTTTCTGCAAAAAATCAGAAAAAACTAAAAATGAAAATTCGAGAAAAAGTCAAAAAAAAACGCTTTTTCCGGCATATTTCCGGCATTTTCGGCCCGGAAACAAATGTTTTTCGAAAATCGGGCTCCGTCACATTTTAGGTATTGTCATATTGCATCAGTGTGCAAAATTTCATAAAAATATATAAAGTACAGCTCGAGAAATTCAAGAAATACTGTCTTTCCGGCGAAAATCGGCTGTTCCGGCGATTTTTAGAAAGTTCCGGCTTCAAAAATCAATTTTAATGAATATTGAAACATGCTTGATGGTGGGTATTGCTATTAATAATCTTTTTGAATGAAAAAACAACAAATTATATGGAAAAGTCCAATGAAAATCTAGAAAAACCGCGATTTCCGGCATATTTAAGGCATTTTCCGCCGGAAAAAAATTTTTCTTAAAAATCGGACTCAGCCATGTTTTGAGCATTCTTAATACGCATCTTTGAGCAAAAAATCAGAAAAAACTAATGATAAAATCTCGAGAAAATGCCAAAAAAACAGTTTTTCCGGCATATTTCCGGCATTTTCAGCCGGAAATGAATTTTTTCGAAACCAGGATTCGTCACAATTAGGTATTGACATTTTGCATCAGTGTGCAAAATTTCATGAAAAAATATAAAGTACAGCTCAAGAAATTCAAGAAATACCGTTTTTCCGGCGAAAATCGGCTGTTCCGGCAATTTTTAGAAAGTTCCGGCTTCAAAAATCAATTTTAATGAATATTGAAACATGCTTGATGGTGGGTATTGCTATTAATAATCTTTTTGAATGAAAAAACAACCAATTATATGGAAAAGTCCAATGAAAATCCAGAAAAACGGCGATTTCCGGCATATTTCCGGCATTTTCGGCCGGAAAAAATTTTTTCTCAAAAATCGGACTAGGCCATGTTTTGAGCATTGTTAATACGCATCTTTGAGCAAAAAATCAGAAAAAACAAATGATGAAATCTCGAGAAAATGCCGAAAAACCAGTTTTTCCGGCATATTTCCGCCATTTTCGGCCGGAAAAAATTTTTTTTTCGAAAATCGGGCTCCGTCACATTTTGGGCATTGCCATTTTGCATCATTGTGCAAAAAATTAGAAAAAACTAATGAGCCAATCCCGAGAAAAGCTGGCAACAGACGAACGAACGGACGAACGAACGGACAAGGGTTAATTTAAAGGACTACCTTAGGTAGGTCCAAAAATTTATATGCGTCATAATTAGATAATCGTAAAAAATAGGAAATTCATACAATCGAAAAAGACTTATCACGGGAATACATGTTTTTTATAAGAACATCCAAAAGTTTTAAAGCAATCTGATGTCTTTAACTTTTCGGGGGTTTTAATTTTCACCATGTTTTAAGTATTTTTGTCCATTTTCCTAAGAAATCAGGTGTTTTAGAGTATGTAAAACCTAAAAATGTTCTTAACATGTTCTTAAAATTTTGACCACCGGAGCCTTATGTATTATATAGTTTGTTTTTCTATAAAAAAAAACGTGTAGCAACGACCTCAGAGTAGCGAATTAACTAGTAGGATTTCAGCAAAGACCAATGTTTTGCAATCATAAGAGAGAAAACGAAAACGAACAAAGTACCTTTAGATTTTTTAGTAAGCTGAATTTCTTTTTCAAGCCATTAGGAATACTTTGTCTCCAATTGATGCATTTAACTGGCTGCATGTAACTTGTATAGGCGGACAACAACCCTGGTTGCACCAACGGATCAAGATAAATGGAATCTACCATTGGAGCGTCTACAAAATCACCAGCGTTGTCTTCTTCCAATAGATCTCCAGATGAGCTGACAGCTGAAACATACGATTCTGTGGAGCCATCCGATTTCAACGAAGTTTGAGAGGCTGTTTTCCCACTCCTCCTGAAAGTAAAAAAAAAGGAAATCAGTCAAAAGATGTTGTCCCTATTTTTCAATTGTTGAAATGTTTTCCAAAGCGAAATCATACAACAATGTTTCAAAAATCTGCAATTTATGCTTCAATGAAAAAGTCGAAACTAAATTGCACAAACACAAAATGTTCAAGATTATTGCCAAGTGAAGGCGCATAAATATTCACTAGCTAATTATAAATCTAAAGATTGACACATGTTGTTTTTTCTTAGAAAGCAAATTCCCTAAACAGTAGAGATACATCAAATTTTCAAACCTTGATTTGATTTCGAGTTCTTGTTCCGAGTTGCACGAATAAAAAGTGCTTTCGCTACCAGCGGAGTTCATTTCATTCATGGGCATTGAATCTGTATCCATGATTGAACGTGACCGGCCAAAACCCAACTTGGAATCTGTGTCTCGCACTGATGAATCTCTTCGAATTTGTCCAATGTAACTCAACGATCTGCCGCTCTGGTCAACAGAATCTGTCCAAAGAGAAAAATAAATCTCTTTCAATAGATGTATGATTGTCCATTATCATGGACTTTAATCTTGAAATTTAAGTTCGAAAAAAAGATATCCCAGGATAAGAATAACACCCAAAGCCCAACAAATACTTGATGTATAAAAACCTTTGCTCGAGATATAGAGATATTCAAGATGCACGGAGGTTGAAAGAAAGTGTCCAGTGTGATAAGTACGAAGAAGAACAACCAATTTTAGAAAAAGTACACGATGATAAAAACTAAGCAATTAAAAAAATAGAACGAAATGCTTCGATTGGAAAATGGTACCAACCTATTCCAGACCCATAGATTTTGCTACTAAAGCTCGTTCCGCGACTTTGTTGGATGTTATTGGCAGAAAGTTTGCCAGCGCTCCCAACCACGCTTGTACTGGTTGACAAATAGCCACTGCGACGGAGTAAATGTTCTTTGACGTTGCTTCCCATTTCGGAGTGTCCTCCACCCCAGAGGCTTTCACTACCGTACCGATTGTAAGCACCACTTGATGCGTCTAAATTCTGATTTGTGAAGAATCGTACACCGTTAGCATTTTTACCGAAGAAATTACAACCGCCAACGCAACCACAGATTTTACGTTTGCAACGGTCGACGGCTAACTTGCCGCGGAGCTCTTCTACGTTCCATATAAACCACAAACGCTTAGTACAGCGGTCATGAAACGTCAGGAATTTGATTTGTTGATGGCACGATGTTTTATCGATCGAACTCTCCTGTATATCGACCGTGATAGGGCCCAAACCGACTACACCGACCTCCACCCAGTTGTTAGAATGACTTGGAGCGTACGAGGGTTTGACTGTTTCAACGTAATTCATGTTGAGTTGTTGAACGAATTGTCGTATGAAAATCTCGTTGATAAACAAACTACCACCATCGTTGATTCTATCACTCTTCGAATTGCAAGATGCAAAACGGACAGGTGACGCCTATAGGTGTGTTTAAAAAGTTTTCATTTGAATCTTTGTAAAAACGAAATTTGATAGCATTTCTATAGGATTTTGGCGCAAAACAGCTCTACTCTTTCCGAAAATTGAAGAAAAGAATAAATTGAGTCTCCGTAACAAATGAAATAACATTATTCGAGCATGGAAAACGTTTGAAAGTTTGACCAAAATGGACTGTGGGTGACGAAAACATTATATATGATATACCTGTATGTTACAAGCGCATTCTGCTTCGACTAAAAAGAAATTGAGAGATTCCAAAGAGAATCGAACCATCTTATATTTGACACTCTCTTCTTCTGGACATAGTTCACCATCTTTCGACTGCTGGCAATCTTCTTGGTGAAGCATGTGATGACATTTGGTGACAGGGTCAGGATTCAAGATATCATTTTCTTCGTCTGTGACGTGCAATAAGAAAGTATCCGCCCACAATGTCAGCATTTGAAGCTGAAGATACCAAATTTTTAGTTAAAATGAAAAAAATGAAATTATCATAAAAGTTTTCAACCCCAAACTGGTGAAAACATAAATATTATATTTTGTTGTTGGCTCTGATCATACTCCAAAGAAACAACTATTAGTTAAAACAATTAGTCAACAGTCCGGAAGGCTAGTCGTTCAGGGAAAATTCTCAAAACTCACTAACCATATCAATAATGTGATTATGATATTATATATAATGTATGTAAATAGTAAAATATGGCTTCATTGTACCTGTGACGGGGTCATTTTTCCTTTCAAATGACCAAGCTGGACTTCAACCAACCATGCATATTCAATAGTATCCTGCCCCAGAGGAAGATCTTTATCCGAAAACATTGCATGACCACGGAATTGCACTCCCGTCAATGTAAGGAAACCTCTTGTGAGATGAGAACTATCGTTTGCTTTCTATTGGAAAGGAGATTTACAGATTTTTGATATTCATAATGATTATTTCATACGGAAACGCCGAAAAAAGACTGGGTGTTTACCACTAATTTTAAATTTACTTTGGGTGTTTCCGGATTTCATGACCATTCGAATGAGGACCACTCAAAAAACTTGCAGGTTATCAAGAAAATATTGAAAGGATGGGACAATGAAAATGGTATTAGAATCTAGAACAAGTCAATTATGGGCAACAATACAAAATAGATTCCAAAATATTTCGGTGATCTACAAAAAATAAATACAGGATCAATGATTTCATTATCTGAAACTGATAGAGAAAGTTTGAGCATATCGGACTACTGACCTTCAATTGGTCCTGGACGATGACGGTTACGGGCGACACGATCAATTGAAGTCTTGTTTCTTGGTACGTCTTGTGCATTTCGAACGTCAGTCGATCAGCGTACGCTTGTGGAGATGAAACGTCAGGGCTGGTGTGCTAGTATGTAAAATATTAAAAATTCAATCCGTTTAAATGTTTCACGCGGATCGAAAAGCTTTCTAATTATTAACGTTTTTCACTTAAGATCACCATCCTGGATGGCATGAAACTTTGAGTATGAAATTAACTTAAAACTCGCTTTCTTTACTCAATCTAGTATTAACGTTCCCAGTTATACTTTAAAACCATAGCATCTGCTTATTATCAGAGTCACTCAAAAGACTTAACAGATTGTACTTGATGCCTCTCCTCTAAATGCAACAGCAACAAGTGGAGAATCGTTGGTGAATTCCAGGAAGAAGAAATGACACTCGGGAAGAATGCTATCGGAATGTTGATATCTAATCTCCTTAGCTTAATCTTTACATCTCAGAGAACAAAAATTGGAATCGACATCATCTCATTCAGGACGATATCTCCCTATTGTTATATTGTGCTGAATAAACAAAAATAGTTTTTCTTTTCCTCTTTCTAGTCAATCTTGCTCCACATCCGCGTCAATTAAATGTGAAAAGCTTTTATGAGTAAGCAAACGATATCACTCTTATTCAAAAACAAAACTTTTAACATACCATGCTTAGCTCAGCTTGCAAGTCAAGCAGAACGATGGTAAGGTTCACTTCCAGTGGTCGGTAATGTCTCATATCTTTGGTCACATCAGTTGTTGATGGTTCTTTGTTAACATTTGAAAAACTTGAGGTTGTGGTGGAAAGAATAATCTCTCGGTTTGTATTGAATTCGTTCATCTCTTGGAAAAGTCCAAAATAATTGCCCTAATAAACATACAAAACGATTCTACCAGTTACATGACAAGCACAAAAGATTAAAGATTATAATCTAAGCTTCTATAGAATCAGGGATTGGAAATCAAATTTCCAAAAATCAATTACCTTGAAACCTAAGAAAAACTGTCTCCAGAAATATCCCAAAACTCTGATAGCTGAAGGTCCTGCTTCAAGCTCTATTGTGAATTGATCTGGCGACAAACCCAGTGGTTCCTTCGCATCATTCTTGATGCCGCATTGTTCGTTGATTCTGGTTGTTGTTTCATCCTGCGAAACCATGGGATAATACTTATAAAACAGATTGAGGATGATGACTGGGACTGACCAAACATCGATCCAAACATTGCTTCCAGCTGTCCGTCTGCGCCATCCCTTACTCAATTGATCCTCAAGGCTAACTCCACTGTCAACCTCATCATACATATCCAGACTATCAGGCTGGTCGAATTCTGCAGTGTTTTGTTGCTTGGCAGATGCTTTAGGATACATATGTCGGTCACTGTTCTTAGCAAGGGATATTACACTACGACGAATAGTGTTCGATTCTGGAATAAATGTTCTCAACATAATGGTTTCACCACGAAAGAAGAATTTCATTTCAGATTTTTCTGGTTGGTAATGTGTGAAGGGCAGCACAAAATTGATGTCTAGATTTTCTCCACACAAAGCAAGTTCACCTGAGAAATAACAGACAGTAGATTAATCATTATTGTGAATATTGATATGACAGAATTCCATTATTACGTTTTTCACTACACAAACCATGTGCCTGCAAAGTCAAGTAGTGGCTAGCGGAAGAGGGTCCATTTATTCAATCTTTGTGGTATGAGTGTCTAAGAATTCAAAGAAAAAGTCACTTTCCTATAAAACCTTTTCACGAAGTTATAACACAAGCACAGATTATACTGGGGTAGGAGAAGGGTGACCCAAACTCTGCATTTTGTAATGCTTTTTCGTAAAGAGTTTCGTGGCATAGATTTAGGAGTTCATTTTCAAAAGAATCATCTTACTGTTTTCATCTTCATTGGTGCAGTCCACCCAATTGAATTGATTGACCAGAAGGATCAACTCGAAATCACGGAAATAGAAATTGAACTCCCATTCATAGGGTACGAAACTTGCAATGTCTGGAGGTGTTGTCACTGACCACTCGTTTATCAGATCTGAAACAGAATGTAAGAAGAATCGTAAGAAACTTTCGTAAAAGTTTGAAGAAAACTCAGACTTACTGTTTAATTCGTCAGATTTTCCATCTTTATACTACAATGGATTTTCTATCATTCTTTAAATCTTTCTATAATTCGTAAATTATAAAGTAACTCTCACTCTCCATCACATTGGCAAGAGTCCATTGTAGCTAACTCGGGATGTCACTTTGACCTTTTGAGTTTATAATAAAATGAATCAGCAAAATTCAGAGAGTGTGGTCGTTAATTATACAACTGACGACTTGTAAAAAACTTACCAGTCATATAGTCAACATGCTCCCATACAAAATACATTGTTGCTTTGACAAAACAAAGTTCACAAGTCCAATGTTGAAAATGATTCCACATACGAGGAATCGCCATGTTGATCTCAACCTATAAACAGAAAGAAAATGTGGAATTCGAATTCGAGTGTTACATTGAAATGTTAAAAAAATCTGTTGGATACCGTTTTAAATTTTCAAGAAAGGTGCTGATACTGGGAATACAGTAAACAAAAGTCAAGGAAAGACCTGTCTCTTAAAAGGGTAAATTATTGAAATTACAGACAGGAAGAAAACTAAGGTACCTCAATCGTATCACTTTCTAGGAATTTTCGAAACTTTAAGCTGGTGGTTGCTTCAACTTCTTGAAGTTGGACAAAAATATTGGTCATATAGCCATATTCATTAACCATCCATGGTTGATGATAATGAATAACAGAAGGCTTTGGCTTTTCACCACCTTTGTTTTGATCACCACAAACAATATGAATCGCAACGGTTTCCTTGAAATAGAAATAAAAATTGAATTTCGTACAAAAAATAGTATAAATTATTGTTCCATAAAGAAAGACGGTGCATTTTCAAATTTGTTGGTGTATAACCAGAAACAATAAGACTTTCAAAACAGCTTTAAGACTTTCATTCTTCGCAAAGATCATGACACCAGAACTTTTACGTAGTTAAACCAGAGTGCTTTTTTCTCCTAAAAAAATTCAATCCCACTTGGTTGAAGAATAGAGATTTCAAATTAGATAGTGAAACCCACCTCATTCCTTGTAAACAATATTTCAATCGAAGCACCTTCTTGAAATTCTATGTTTACATCCAACCCTGTATGAAGACGTCTTTGTTCAGCTTCTAACGGCTTTGTTACTGGTAATTCTTGAAAGTCATTTGGTAAGAAGTATTTCTGTAGAGCATCCCTGTTGAATCAAAACAAGACTGGTTGTCATAAGGTATTCTTTTTGCGAACAAAAATATCCTGAAGTATCATGCCTTTCATGCCTTTTTTAGCGTCTAGTGATCGGACGTTTTACCATCCTGAATTATGAAAAATTATGGCAAAAACAGCCTATTTCATGAAAAAGTAGCAGAATGGTGCCCTCTTCTGTTTCTAGCGGATGCTGTCCTGCTTTTCTAGAATTTGGGCTGAGTATTTTCCTTCAATTTTGTTCAATTTAATAGAATCGTATATCTTGGAATGTTGAAAATTCACCTTTGAAGATCAGCCCAAGGTCCATAATTGATCTCAGCTCGCTTTGTAAAAACAATGCCAATTCCCCATTGAGGATCGGATTCTGGTTCTTCATCTATTTCCACTGGAAACAATCCTGTATATAGAAAGAAAGATAAAAAAATAATAGAACAATAGAAAATAGAAAATAGAAAAAACTTTTAAACTTTAAAAATGTTTGTTTGTTTCCTTTCCTTGAGGTTTTAAATCTCTGATTTTCATATAAAAAAGTTTAAATATGAATAGGCTTCTAAGATTACAAAAAATCATACCTGCCGCATCCATATAATAAGTGATTTTTGCTTCACCAGAATGGAGAATAGTGAAATCTTGGTTTCTCCATCGTGGTGGACTGAAAATAAGACAAGATTAAAATATTTTATTTCATTAATATAGATTTGTGAGCTTTTACCCTGGGTAAACAGCTACTGTTGGTTAGGAATGTTGTTAGCACCAGTTAAAGTAATGAATACTCTGATAAAGTATAAAAATTTCTTTTTGAAAGGTAAATTACTTTTTTATTATGTGGTAGTTACTTGTACCCTTAATGAGATGAAATGTCCCTGGAATTAATCTCATACTTTCCAAGACTTGAAAATCAAGGAAAACTGTAATTTGTTCACTATTGAACGATGTATAAAATCTTACTCTGAAGTTTTCCCTTTGTATCCAGGGCTTTTGGATAAGAGCATTCGTATGTCAGAACATTGGGTGTGTATATAGTGAGTGAAATGATCCAAAGAACATGGAGCCTTAAAAAAAAAACATACAACAGTCAAGGATCTAAATAGATTCCAACATTGCAGCACCACAATCGATTGATTATCTAGATTTACTTATTTTAGAAGTGTAACAAATTTGTAACAAGGTTTCATACATCAGGCATTGAATAAGTGGCATTTGCAGTATTGAAATGAATCCAGAAAGTGTTTTCAAGTAATCTGTTGCCAATAGCCAATTTCCCCTGAAAAAAATGAAATGGTTTTAGAAAACACTGCTATACTGAAAAAATTACAATTTTTCTTAGAAATCTTTTCGTTTTTTTTAAGATATTTAATGAAGTCATATGCAGTAAAGAAAACTCTACAATCTGTTATTCTAAACCAAATACACAAGAAAAACATAAAAAATAATTGAATGGCAATGAACAGTGAAATGACAAAAAGGAGTAATAACGCCGAAGACCAGGAAGGATAATTTATTGAAGAAAGTGTGCGAGCTTACCGAGCGTATACCACATCGAATGACTGGAAACAGATCTCTCCAAACATTGTATGTATCTTCTGTATCTGTAGTTCTAATTAATGTGAAAAAATGACTACTTAAGCACTTATATGTGGAAATAGTGATATTTTTTTGGTAGGGACTACTTAAGACTACTTAAGCACTTATATGTGGAACGTATTGATATTTTTTTTGGTAGGGACAAATATATGATTAAGATCCACTCTCCAATTTCAATTGAATCTCTTCAGACCAACATTTGCATACATTTAATGTGAGCTTGTAGTTAAAATGGAGGTTTTAAAATTTGAAATTACAAGACTTTAGAAATAGGAGTAATTTTTCATCTGATATTTTTGACAAAACATGCTTTGAAAAGAACAAGTTTCTGAAACTTACTGATTCACAGTGGCATCGTTCAGAACATCCAAACTTTGAACAGATTTTCTTGCATCTAAATGAATAAAATTCAAGGTGATGTAGATAATTAATCATAGAAATATTTCAAGGTATATCAATGATTTTAAAATTGAATCATAGCCTTACCTCCATACCGTTCACACTTTAATATTTCTTCTATCCTGTTATACAAGTCTGACCTGATACAGAAAAAAAATTGGACCAGTTAAAAACAGTGAAGATGAGATGCTTGTTAATGTGTTGGTTTTAAACCTAAGACAATGCGGCTATTATATTTTGATTTTTCCATACATGTTTTGGACTGGGCCCGTTCTCAAGGGAATCATAGTGGTATTATTTATTATTCCATTTCTCTAAGGGATCTTTTCTTTACTTGTAAAAATTAAAACCAAATTAGATAAGTGTACAGAAAATAAAATGTTACCTGTTGAATAAATGAAACTCTAATCCATTCAATTGAAGATTAAGTCTACATTTGCCAATCTCAAGTTTTTCTGAAATGAACAAAATACATCATGTACAGTAAGTTTGAGTTTTGAAAAAGTCAACTTCTCCTTGGCTTCAAGCTAGATTAATTCCTTCTCTTCCAGATTTTTTATGCTGAGATTTTCAACATATGTTTTGATATAACTATAATCATTTTTACATTATCATTCTTAAATTTCGCTTGTATCAATAGACTTTGTTTATTGAAAAGTCTTTAGTAACAAAGAAAGTTAGTTCATTTACACATATATTTTGTAATGCAAGAAAAAGCGTACAGACTAAGCAAAATCCTTGAACTGTCTAGTGGAAACGAAGTTGTTGGAGTGTTTGTTTAAAGAAAGAATAGGTATTTCTCCTCTTGAAGAGGTATAAACACTAAGAAATGTTAGAACAAAATGAGCATACTTGTATCTCTTAGAACTTCTTTGTAATAATTTGCTTCAGGTTCTTTGAAAACAAGCCACCATTTCAAAATAGCAAGGCCATCAACAACTCTGAAAAAAGACAAAGATTTCAAAGTGAGTTTAGATATAAGATGGCTACATTTAAAAGTACAAATCCCTGGAACAATAGAAGCAAAGGTGACTATTTAAAAGATATATGATAAAACATGCATCAAATATAAGAGTTGGGAAAAGCATCACACTCTAAGCCATATGTCCACTCCGGATAATTTTCAACGGATCGGTATGGTTTGGAACGGTTTCTATTGTTCTGGGAATTATATTCAACCAATTTGCTTCATATTTGTTTCACGTGAACAGTTCACGTGTTTTTGGTCCAAACGGATAGAAAAAAAGTTGGATTTTTCACCTTTTTTTGTGATCCGTGCCGGATCGAAACGGTTCTATTGATTTCAAACAATAGAACATTTGTAGAAGATTAAACTAATTAAATTTTCTTTGTATAAATATTGTAAACAGAAAGAATCTGGTTCAGAAAATTTGAAGTGGATATTGTAAAACTGTCCAGATTGGTTTTCCAAAATATTCCGATCCAAACCGATCCATTGAAAATTATCCGGAGTGGACACATGGCTTTATAGCAAGCATGATTTTTGCATCTTATTAAAATGGATAAATTGTTAGCTTCTAAGTAATTATAAAACGCAATACACTTACTGTATGCTAAAGTCCTTTGTTACATATTTGACATCTCGAAACATAAACTTGCCAGATAATATTGAAAATGATAATGAACCTTAAAATGAACAAAAATGAAGATAATAAAAACATTAATTGGATTATAATCATTATGTGAAATAATAAAAGGGATTGTTCTTAAGGTATGTGTACACCTTTTTTCCGATTTTTTGTCAAAATTTTTTTTTCAGTCAAAGTGGAAGAAAAGTTACTGGATTTCATTTTGGTAAAATAGCGATCTTAAAATCTTTTTTTGATTCAGAGTTATATAACCATTTAAATTTCAAAACAAAGTTCGTCTTATGATGGATTATTTACTCAAATAATTGTCTCTTTCGGAAACAACAAAGACAAAAGAGAGAATTCAGCTGATGTTTATTCTCACCTCTATTGAATAGTAATATTTTTGACACATTTCACTGATTACTCAAATAAACAGCAATTATCTCGTTATAAATTTCAAATTGATGTAGAAAAAAACGAAATTTTACCACACCATACTACTTTTAACGAAGTTAAAGTCACCCATAGTATTTAGATATCGACTTCATTCTTTTTTTATGAGATTCCCAAAAGATCAAACTTAAAAAGTGTCTTAGGATTTTATTTCTAACCGAGTTGCTTTTCCTCAATTTACAGATAACTGAAAAAATCACATTTAAGTTTACTTTTTTATCAATATTTTTACAGAATTTAGGATTTAAAGAGTTAAAGTCAATCCGAAAAAAAATCTCAAGACACTTTTTTAGTTCAATCTATTGGGAACATAGTATCGAAATTATTTTTTCAAAATTCAAAAGCTATGGGTGACTTTAACTTCTTTGAAGTAGGTAAGGTTAACATTCTTAAGATTTTAATTATATCCTGCCCAGTTTTTTAAATTCAGCTGAACTTTTACCATTAGAAAGAGAATATTATTAGCTTTCAGAAAATATATACTTTTGATATATAAAAATTTGTTGTTCTAAAGATATGATCAATTAAAGAGAATGTGTCAAGAAAGGTGAACACATACCTTAAAAGGGAAAATATTTAAAGTGATTAGGATTGTATTTGAATAAACAAACATACCAATATATAAGCAGCCATCTTTCAAGTAGAATCGACGTAACAGTTTTGTGATGATAATGGCAAATAATCTTGAATTATAGAATGTTATGAAGTAAAGCCATAATCCAGTAAGACAACAAGCCACAAGGACAAACACTAAACCAGGATTATTTTTAAAATCAAATGATTCGTTAACTATGCTATTTCCATTTGTCTCATTTGGCTGTATTGTGGTTGGTATGATGTTTGACGAGTAATTTCCAGTAGACATAATTCTATCTACATTTTCACTATTTTCTAAAAGAATAAAGTTTCTATTAGATGTAAGGAAATTTTTAGGATCTTTAGCTAAACAGGATCTCATTTTGAGTAATTAAAAAACTCCAGCAGTAAAACAATGATACATTAATGCATAATTATAATGAGTGTCTGTCAGTGTGCACTAATTTTTTCTTATCATTGTTTTGATGCTGGAGTGTTTTCCCATTCAACATGACATCCTGATAAGCAAAAGTGTAACATGTGGCAGAAACGTTGCTGAATCCATCTTTCTGATTTTTATGATGGCAATATGGCTGCAGCAACTGATTTGGTGGCCAGGAGGGACATATTTTGATTGGCTTAGACATTTTCTGATCTACTGTAGCTAAGTTTACTATTTCAGCGTGGTTTGAGGATTGAGCCAAGTTTAAAAAAGCCCCCCCCCCCACTGGAACGCTTGCAAGCTCCTGCATGGGTGAAAAAATTTAATCTGTCAATTCTTTTCTAAAAAAAGAATACGCAAAGCAATCATAGTTTTACATAGGTTTTTCAGATCATCAGTGGATAGTATTCAATTATCATCATCTCTTTATTTTCATTTCTGGAACTTTTGCAAAAAATGGGAAAAGTTGTATTTTTCCTGCTCTTTTTACATACTGAAATTAAATAATCTTCCATGTGTTTTTTTTTTGGAAACTTCAAAAAACTGATTTTTGTCCCACTTCTGCAAAGTGCTGCATTGGGTACAAAGTCCAAATATGTATTTCCCGTAAATTTTGTATGAAAAATTAGGGCTATACTGGTTGGCACGTTTCAAATTTTTTCATCTATGGCTCAAAATTCCAGGATTCTTCCATTCTACCAGCCAGCAAAAACTGATACTTGTAAACTTAAGTTTCTTATCATTTCCCATTGAAAACAATCGAAAACAACTGCTTCCAAAAGCAAGAGCTGGAAAGATCTAGTTTCAATCACCAATTCTGCCCTTCTCCTCTAATTCTTTATTTCCTATCTCTGACTGTTTTTTCTGATTTCTGGACTTAGTTTTCTCTGATTTTGACTATTTGAAGCATTTTGGTTTGCTAATTCTGAAATATACTCCCACACCTCGGTTCAAACGACCAAATACAAGCAACCATGCAGTTGGTGCAGGGTGCTGTGGTACAGTGGTCATCAACCTTGATTCCTGTACGTTCCCACTCACGGCAGCTCACTTGGCAAGTGAGCAAACCCTTGCCCGGGTCAACCCATGCCATGTGAGGGGAATTGGGTAGTCAGTCCAAGGTGCTGACAGGACACTAACTGGGTGTCTATAGTTGTGAAAATAGGCTTCTCAGCCTCCTGCAACTCAACCACATAGAAATAGAAAATGGTGGAAGTACTACGATTTGTGAAGCGTCTTTACGTCCCATAAAACAAAAGAAAATAGCAAAAGAACAAAGGAATTACCGTCAACTGCTCTAACTTGGTCACGATTGGAAACGATTTGAAACGAAACATGGGACTGTTGACAATCTACCCTGTATTTTCACTTCACGTACCGTCAAATTTTTTAGCGTCACAGACTTAAACCCACCCACCCCTTCGCGTCAATTTGCGTTAGTCGTGGGAAGAATCGATATGTGAGTGACCCCTTACCCGCCTTTTCACGGTATTCAGTCAGGACCTCAGGACCTAACATTAGTTCGGATAGAATAAAAACATACCTGATCAACACAACCAAACCTTCTGTCTTGCGTTTACTCTTTCCTTCCCAACAACTTTCGTTTTTGCTTATGTAGGTTTTAAAATCCACAAGTAATGAACCTCTTATAGCTTTATCTGAATAAATCTGGTTGAGAACCTTTTGTCAGGTTTCATTCCGTACGTTTTTTATCCACGTTGTGAACCGGTTTCCCCGATTTCCCGATAATTAAAAATTGGAACTTTCCAGTGGGCGCGATTGGGCGTACCGCCATCGCGAAATATTTTTCGTGAAAATTTACCGTATTCTAACGCTAATATAATCTAGATAGGAAACAAATATTAAATTTGATCTTTTTTTTCTCGTATTTCTAAATTTCAAGATAAAAAGAACTATCTACGAATTATTATTATTAACAGGCGTTGAATCGACATTGACATATTTAATGATGTCATATAATCAATGCCGTGCATATTTTGTCAGCGCCGTGCATATTTTGTCAACATAGCGACCGTAGTACAGTGGTAGAGCATCCGGCTACGGTTCGCAAGGTTGTGGGTTCAACCCCCAACCGGGTCATATCAAAGATTCCCAAAATGGTACTTGATGCCTCTCTGCTTGATGCTCAGCAATTAAGAGAAGGATCAAGGGTAAGTGGAGAAATCCAGGGAGAAAGAGTGGCGCCCTCCCCTACCTTCGGGTAGATAGCTATCGAAAGAGGAGCCTTCGGGTCGCCTCCGACTGCGGTCGCAGACTTACTTACTTACTTGTCAACATCCTTTTCATTGGATAAACACCACTAAAATATACAAGATAAGTAACATAAATTTATCGTCCGCGAGCACGGCTTAGCTAAGCGCACCTCTCTTATTCATTATCTAAGAATTGAAGCGGGCAAAGATTACCGCGCGGCTGATAGCGGACGAAGGTTTTTTTGAATTCTATGTTTAGATTTTTCTACCCAGCCCCGTTGCTATGTACGCGCGCCCTGTTGCTAAGACCTTTGCTTGAAATCGAAACCAAGATTATTTAGCGCACACTGCCGTTTGCGTAATATCAATAAAGTGAAATGAGGTCCTGACTGGTATTGGGTGTCTATTTAATCACAAACCAAAAGAGACAATCTATCTGACAGTTAGTCAAACTAGGAAATCTAGCTTTCAGAAAAAACAACATCAGTCATCTACAGGATCTATTTTTTGCAACAACAAGGATGAGAGTTACATGAATCAAGTTTGCAAGACAATTAATTAAAACTTGAAAGTTTGAAATAAGATAAAACGTGCAGCAGCCAAAATCAACCAACCAAAATTTGTCATTCAATTCCCAAGACAGTGCTTTCGAGTTTTAAGGCCTTGTTTATACGCTAAAGTAAAAAAAATTCTGCACATGTAAATGGGTCAGTTTTTGAGGTCCGGCAAAATTTCCGGGAAGTAGCCTATCGGGCGGTGCGCGGATCTATGTGGGTCCCGTCTCCCCTGTAGATCTTTTTCTTGGGAAGTTGATCTTCAAATTAGTTTTCAAGGTTGGCTTGGCTCAAACTTTTTCATCTATCATGGCTCAAATTTTAGGCAATTTCTCATAGGTAGTTTTTGAAAATGTTAATTACATCAAAAAGCGCGGGGTTATTTTTTCATGAATCCCTTTAAAAGTTTTGGGGTGCATTTTTTTGCTTGCGAGAGTATCAACCAAGGAAATGATATAGTGCTTTCGCAGCATTAATCTTTGATACACATTTCAGCAGGACGCTAGTGTGACTAACTGTCTGAAAGAAAGTGGTGCAGGAAGACACCTCTTCCTGTTCTCCCCCCCCCACCCCAGGCCAGCAGCAACTATCAGGGGGGTTCGGGGTCAAAAATGCGAAGCACGGAGGCCGTCGTTCAATTCATAGAGGTCGCCGTAGAAATCATCGATGTCGTCGTCTATTACATAGAGGTCGTGAGCGGACTATAGAGGTCGTAGTGGGTCGTAGTGTAAAATTCAACATTTTAAGATCCGGTCTTTGATTTATAACATTAAGGTCTGGAAAATAAACGAAGGTCTGGAAGATGACAAAATTTCCGTCTAGCATAACATAGAGGACGCCGTCCAATCATAGAGATCGTCGTCCAACCGTAGAGGTCGTCGCTCAATCATAGAGGTCGTCGTTTAAACGTAGAGGTCGTCGTTCAATCATAGAAGTAGTCGTCCAACCGTAGAGGTCGTCGTTCAATCATAGAGGTCGTCGTTCAACCGTAGAGGTAGTCGTTCAACCGTAGAGGTCGTCGTTCAACCGTAGAGGTCGTAATCAGTAAAATCGATTATAGAGATTGTAGGAGAGGCCTGGAATCATCGAGGTTAGCAATTTTCGAGTTAGCAATTTTCGAGTTAGCTATATTATGACGTCATAAAAGTACAAATTATGACGTCACTTGACTCTAACTCGATTTTTTATTCTGAAAAATCTTTTTCGAGTTAGAATTAACTTGATTTTTTGTTTTCTCAAAAAGTTTTTCAAGTTAGCTATCTCTAGGGGTAGGGGGTAAAAGTCGGTATCTTCAGATCTTCTTCGCCTGGTGTTTTTTCTGTTCCATATAATGATAGAAGACATTTAAAAAAATTTTTTTTTAATTTTATGCATTTTTGACGAATTCCAGCCCAAAAAACTGCCCGGGGGGGCTTTTTTACCAAAAAATCAGCTTTTTTGAGGTTTATTCTTCATATCTCTTCCAAAACTTGCTCAAATTCAAGATGTAGTGTTTTTTATGAAAATTTAACCTATTGTGATGCATTCTGCGCAATTTTTAAGGTCAGAAGTCCAAAATTGGCCGAACCCCCCTGGGGGTACTGATTCGCACTACAAGCAAAAATTTGAAAAAATGGCATTTTCTGGCCTTTTGAGGCCTGTAAATATGTCAAAACTATTGCAAATCTTATTTTTTTCACTTGCTGTACTAAGTTTTATGAAGAAACAACAAAATAATCATATTGGATTGAAAATTGTGCCCGTTGGAGCCTTAAACAAGCTGTTTTAAGCCGATTTTGGGTAGCAAAATGCTTTTTAAGGCAAATTTTGCAAGTTCTTAAACTTTAAACTAATTTATTCACACGTCTGAAATTTTCAGAGATGGAAGTCTTCAGTAAAGTATTTAAGCAAAATGAATTTCAAAATTTTCACTTTTAAAAAAAAATCATAATGGCGTCTTCAAAAATTGCTTTCTGGCAAAAAAAAATCAGATTTATCAAAATATAGCATTTTTTAAGGCAAGCTTCTACAAACTGAGTTTAAATGCTGATTGAAATTTTTTTTTGCAGTGGTAGTACTCTGGAGATACTCCAGGGAAATCAAAATCATTTGGGTCTGGGATGCGTCTATGTCCCCCATTATGGAAATAAAATCCCTGCTAAGAGCCATTTTTCAGGCAAAAATCCAAATTTGGACTGAAAAAATCTCTAAAATGACAATAGACATGGGCCCAAATTTTCTTGCAGTGATAGTATTCTGGAAATACTGCAGGAAAATCAAAGTCATCTGGGCTTGGGATTTGGGTATATCCACCATTTTGGAATTGAAATTCTTGCTAAAATGCAATATTTCAATCAAAAATCCAATTTTTGACTGGAAAAATCTTAAAAATGGCAATAGACATGAACCGAAAATCTTTTTGCAGTGATAGTTTTCTGGAAATACTCCAGGAAAATCAAAATCATTTGGGTTTAGGTGATTTTGATTTCCCTGGAGTATTTCCAAAAGACTATCACTGCAAAAAGATTTTAGGTTCATGTCTATTGCCATTTTTAAGATTTTTCCAGTCAAAAATTGGATTTTTGATTGAAATATTGCATTTTAGCAAGAATTTCAATTCCAAGATGGTGGATATACCCAAATCCCAAGCCCAGATGACTTTGATTTTCCTGCAGTATTTCCAGAATACTATCACTGCAAGAAAATTTGGGCCCATGTCTATTGTCATTTTAGAGATTTTTTCAGTCCAAATTTGGATTTTTGGCTGAAAAATGGCTCTTAGCAGGGATTTTATTTCCATAATGGGGGACATAGACGCATCCCAGACCCAAATGATTTTGATTTCCCTGGAGTATCTCCAGAGTACTATCACTGCAAAAAAAATTTCAATCAGCATTTAAACTCAGTTTGTAGAAGCTTGCCTTAAAAAATGCTATATTTTGATAAATCTGATTTTTTTTGCTAAAAAACGATTTTTGAAGACGCCATTATGATTTTATAAAAAAAGTGAAAATTTTGAAATTAATTTTGCTTAAATACTGTACTGAAGACTTCCATCTCTGAAAATTTCAGACGTGTGAATAAATTAGTTTAAAGTTTAAGAACTTGCAAAATTTGCCTTAAAAAGCATTTTGCTACCCAAAATCGGCTTAAAACAGCTTGTTTAAGGCTCCAACGGGCACAATTTTCAATCCAATATGATTATTTTGTTGTTTCTTCATAAAACTTAGTACAGCAAGTGAAAAAAATAAGATTTGCAATAGTTTTGACATATTTACAGGCCTCAAAAGGCCAGAAAATGCCATTTTTTCAAATTTTTGCTTGTAGTGCGAATCAGTACCCCCAGGGGGGTTCGGCCAATTTTGGACTTCTGACCTTAAAAATTGCACAGAATGCATCACAATAGGTTAAATTTTCACAAAAAACACTACATCTTGAATTTGAGCAAGTTTTGGAAGAGATATGAAGAATAAACCTCAAAAAAGCTGATTTTTTGGTAAAAAAGCCCCCCCCCCGGGCAGTTTTTTGGGCTGGAATTCGTCAAAAATGCATAAAATTAAAAAAAATTTTTTTTAAATGTCTTCTATCATTATATGGAACAGAAAAAACACCAGGCGAAGAAGATCTGAAGATACCCCCCAAAAAAGTTACTCTACCCCCTACCCCTACTATCTCGGTTTTCTTTTTCACAAAATCTTTTTTTGAGTTAGCTAACTCGGTTTTGTTTTTTTGTGCTAAAGTTTTCGAGTTATCTTTATCTTCCTTTATTGCAGAAAAAAGTCGTCCAGGGTGATTTTACGCTAATTACTACAAATAAAATTTAAAAAAGAAATGCAACACGGCATAGAGAATCTTTTTATGGAGAAATCCAAGATTAATTTGTTACTGAATAATACTGAAAGTTTAAGAGTAATGGACAAAAAACAACAAATCCTGAAAATCGGGGAAGTTGGGGACGTCTATACGGTTGGACGACGACATCCATGGTTGAACGACGACCTTTACGGTTGGACGACGGCCTCTACGTTTGGACGACGGCCTCTACGGTTGTACGACGGCCTCTACGTTTGGACGACGACCTCTACAGTTGGACAACGGCCTCTACGTTTGGACGACGACCTCTACGGTTGGACGACGGCCTCTACCAGGACCCTGCCGACGCACCGGACTTAACGAACACCGGACACGCGAAAGTCCGGTGTAAAATGAGAATTTTTTTACCACTGGACAATTTCTACACCGGACTTAAGGAAGTCGGATGTCCGGTGTCGGAGAAGGATATTTTTCCCACCGGACAATCAAAACACCGGACATGACCAGTCCGGTGCGTCCGGTGTTTCTTAATTTTTTGTTTCATAAATGTCCGGCGTTCAAAATTCCCTGTATGCAACACCGGACTTATTGCGTCCGGTGTAGCGAAAGGATACTTTTTGCCACCGGACAAATACACCGGACAGTCCGGTGCGTCGACAGGGTCCTCCTCTACCGTTGGACGACGACCTCTACGGTTGTACGACGGCCTCTACGTTTGGACGACGACCTGTATGATTGGATAGTGACGTGTATTTTCCAGACCTTAATGTTATAAATCAAAGACCAGATCTTAAAATGTTGAATTTTACACTACGACCCACTACGACCTCTATAGTCCGCTCACGACCTCTATCTAATAGACGACGACATCGATGATTTCTACGGCGACCTCTATGAATTGAACGACGGCCTCCGTGCTTCGCATTTTTGACCCCGACCCCCCCTGATAAGCAACATGCAACGAGAGACACTCGCTAGTTTTATCATCTTTTGGAACACAGTCAACCTTTCTTTCTGTTATATTCTGTTCATTACTTTTATCTATTTTATTTTTAACAAAGTTCTTAATTGGTGGGAGAAACATATACATACCTACAAATACTGAACGAAGGTTCAGACCAAAGCAAACTGCAGTTGCAATACAAAAAATTACCTACCTCAGAACCTGAAAAGGTGGGAAGTGGTGGGAAAAGCAAAACACTCTCCGATCTAAAGCTGGAGATCTATGCAAAGCTTTCAAGATCCGTGTGGATATATTCATTTTATAGCTCTTGGTAAAGTAAAAATAAGTACGGACAGCTGTCCAGGATAAACAAAATGCTGGATGTCCAGTGCGGCACGGACTAACTTTTGAAAGGGTGGACATAAAGGCGTTTTGATCAACGCCCAATCCGCCCCCACGGGATGTAAGCTGACCCTTATTCAAAAGAAAAATATTCAACAAACTGCAATGTAGACCGGCCTTACGATGTTCACCGCGAAAACAACAAAAATGGCGCTGCTTTGGGAAAGAAAAAATTATTTATCATTATTTGACTGAACTGTTTAATTTTACATCAACAATCACAGACCTAGACTGTAAGATTTATTAATATTTAATATTAATATTATTATCAATAATATTCGATTGTGTTCGATTGCGTTCGAGTAAGGTTCGATTGGTTCGGTTGATTGTCAATTTTTACCTTCGTTTCGATCCAGTTTGCACGTCAGTTTGCAGAGTATGGCAGAAAATCATCGAGATCTCGGGGGCAGAGTGTGTATCAGTTTCAAGGGCAGGGGCAAATTTTTGATAATTTTCTGGTCTCAGGGACAAAATCACTGAATATTGGCCAATTTTGAAGGTTTTTTAGCAGCCTTTCTGTAGGGGACACAGTTCCCCTCAAAATCATTGATTCCGTAGAGGTCACGAAATCGCTGTCAACAGAAATAAAAAAAAAAATTCAAAATGGCGGCTGAGTGAAACTGACAAAAACGAAAAATCATGAGTTTGTGACGACCTGAGTGCGGCATTCATTCGGAGTACGGCTCCGACCCTGCCGGTGCACCCGACAGTCGGGTGCTCTTGTCGGGTGCTCGAAGTTAGAAATTTTAACACCCGACAGTCAGGTGCACTTTGTTGGGTGCTATATCTTGGGCGCTCTTAACAGCACCCGACTTAACGGGCGGGTGGCGATTTCGCCCATCAGAGGCGATGTCGAGTGTTGATTGTCGGGTGTTCTCACTAAGTTAGGAATTTTAAGCACCCGACTGTTGGGTGCACAATTGTCGGGTGTTTTTGCAAATTTAGAAATTTCAGCACCCTACAAAACACCCGACAGCACCCGACTGTCGGGTGCACCGGCAGGGTCGTCTCCGAATAGATAGCTATACGGAGTAATACTTCGGATATTCCAACAAGTACGGTCAAACCAAACGCCCAGACCACCCGCTCTCCCCCGTTACGAAACTTATCCAAAATTTGTCTTTAACTGATATTCCGATGGCCTAATGACGGCCGCCCGAGCTAAAGCTCTAATCGGGCCAGTTGGGATAACGGTGATTTATAACATCTTAATTCTTCTTATAACATTTTTATTGTCTATATAAAAATATGGGAGGCGAAAATTGTAAAATATAGAACCTCTTATAATATAGAATTTCAAATGTTCCATAATATATCAACCATAAACAGCCTTAAGTCCTAAATTTTAGTGCAAATTTTATTTCCTATGAAGCATTGACATGAAATGTGTAGCCTTAAGTCCAACACGTATCAACCTTTAAAGTCAATTATCTCAAAATGGAAAAAATGGACTTAAGGCTGTCTTGAATTGACACGGCGACATATTCACAGAGTGAGGCAACTATACCAATCACATCATATTACATATTTGTAGGCTATAGCTACAGTGTAGGGCATTCATAATATACCAATCACATATTACATATTTGTAGGCTATACGGAGTTGCGGCAGCTATCCTGAGTAGGGCATTCATAATATACCAATCACCAGTGCGTCACAAACAGCCATATAAACAAAACTCAACATTCTCACAAAAGTTGTCTTTTTGATTTCCCAAACATTCGTCTCAAGCGTGTTCCCTTCCACAATAATTTATGTAATTGCAATTGCGGTCAGTCCACAGTCGGCTTCAACATATACACGTGTTTTTATTTACGTGACCGAAGTGCCTACTAAAACAATCCGGGGGTAAATAGCGAAGCAACACAGCAGATTATTCGTAAGTATCTTTTGGCATTGACAATCAAATACAATATATTATACTATATTTCCTTAATTCAAAAATCAAAAATTCATTTTTCATTCGCGAAAAATAAAAATAAAAGAATAATGAATTAATATTACATACTAAGACGCCCCTGTCTTTTACTATTACTCTCATTTAATTTCCAATCTCGGCACATCCAAAACGCCCGTCCGCCCAATATCCACCCAATCAGCTTAAATTCACTTTAATTGTCCTTTGACATTCAAAAAATAGTATTTAAAAATTATGAGTTTATAATAATTACAAAAAACAAAAAGTTTGATACTTCATTAGTGAAATATTCAATAAATTCCTGGTTTCAATTTTCAGTGGGCGTCCTTCTAGGGCTTCGTTTATCGCGCAATTTTTGCGTCACACAAACTTTTCTCGGCCGCTCGTAATAATTATACATTTGCCAAATTTGGTTCTCCATTGTCGAGTCAGGATCGATGGTGACGTCACCTAAGCATAAAAAAGAAAGGATTTCGTCAGTTTTATGCATATATTAATTTGCGAGATATTCTATTCGCCGCGCGAGCGCACTTTTCGTAGACTAGTCGGAGTACTTTCTTTTACTCGCGGGATTGATGGTAACTTTTCATCTTCGTTATTTTTAAAATGAAGCACAACCAAAAAAAAACGAAACTTCAGAAAGTTGCGTATTTCCAGTGAGTAAACGACTCTGACAATTAACAAAATTGATGATGATGATTTTTTTTCGGTCAGGCCAATGTCTCACGTATTGGGGGTTCTAGTCTTGAGCCCAAAGCCTACGCAGGATTGCAGCATTTGGGTAAACGAGACAAAACTCTAAAAAAGCTGGTGTTTTGACGCGCTTCCGTGCTCTCGAAATATCGCGGTTTGAGACGCACTGATCACATATTACATATTTGTAGGCTATACGGAGTTGGGCTAGCTATCCTGAGTAGGGCATTCATAATATACCAATCACATATTACATATTTGTAGGCTATACGGAGTTGGGCTAGCTATCCTGAGTAGGGCATTCATAATATACCAATCACATATTACATATTTGTAGGCTATACGGAGTTGGGCTAGCTATCCTGAGTAGGGCATTCATAATGCCAATCACATATTACGTTTTTGTAGCCTATACGGAGTAGGGCTAGCCATCCTAAGTAGGGCATTCATAATATACCAATCACATATTACATATTTGTAGGCTATACAGAGGCTATAAAATCGATAAGATTTTTCTTTGCATATTTATTACGAATTCACAAGTGAAAAGTACATTATTAAGGGCTTCAGCATCTGGATATCCAATGAACCATTTTTCAGGTGAACAGTGGTCACAGCTAAGGGCTAATCTAAAAAAATAAAGATGTAATCATGGCATATACAGAAAAGGTTTAAAAGCAGCACATGATCCAAGATCTAGCTGGTAACTCCTCGAAAAAATCTTGACAACCCCAGAAATATTATACCTGGGGAAACCATACAAATGCAATATCAAGAACAGTCAGTGTTGGTGGTGGGCCAGTTAGTTAAAATTGGGACTAAATCAATGGAATGGATAGGGTCCTTGTGTAAAGACTTTAGTTCTTTTAGTTCATCCCTCTCTCGACGCTTAGGCAAATAATGTAAAAAAGATAATGTGAAAAAATGAATGCTCTTACTTTTCTATCAAAAAATAATTGATATCGTTCATATGGTGAAAACTAGTCAATGGATCAGATTTATCTCTGCTCCACCATATGCTGCTTTCGTTTTCAATTTCAAAACATCTGCGGGAGAGTATTAACTTCTAACCGGAGTTAAACAATAGGCTATCCAATGCTCAAACATAAAAATATCACTTGTTTTCATAATAAATGTTATAGAAACTTTTTTTCATACAATTAGTTTTCCAAAAGTGTTTGGCTTCCCCGCAACAAGTCTTAAAATTTCTGCAAACCCCCTGTTTTTGCTCACTTTATTACGCGCATAATATGAACAGGGCCTTATAGCGCTATAAACAAACGATTTCATTGGTTGATTTTTGTTGGCAGATCACTTGACCAAATTCTTGATTGAAGCGAGCAGGAGTTGTGGTCATACGTCGCATGATGTTTTCGCGTGTTTTGATTTAGCAAAATTTAGAAAGTTTGACCACTTACCTTTGATTACCTTTGATGTGTTTCAGCAAATTCTCTGCTCACTCAACCCGTGGGGTCCGGTGTTTGACCATTTCAACAATTGAATTCGAGTCAGCCATCCTGTAAGGGAGATAGGCAGGGAGCAGTGGCTGGTCGGGAACATCTTGCAGAAATTGATCAAGTTGTTTTTTGAAGGAATTTTTGGAACATTTAGTCATGTCCGTATTTTTCCTGGTAACAAATTGAAGTCTTGACCGGTGTCTGAAAGGCAGTCTTCCAAAGTTCTTGTTGTTGTATTCACTGGTTTGAGGTGGGCATTTTCTTCCAGGCGGGGGTTTGTAGAGAATAAATACCGCCTTCCCCTTCACTATAGTTAAAATTTGGCACCAGTTGTTGATTATACACCAGTATAATAATTGGTATCTTTCGTCTTCTCTCGAGACTGTACATTTGAGGTGTTTGAGCTTCTCCCATAATTCAAATTGGGTGGAAGTTGGATCCCTTTTATAAAGGATTTTTTTTGCATACCCAGTTCTTTGCATCAGGGACCGCTTTGTAGGAGACCATAGCTGGGAGCAGTATTCCAGATGTTGAAGTACCAATGTCTTCCAAAGAGTGATCATTATTGATTTATCTCTGGACTTGAAGGTTCTGTATATCCAGGCACTTATCCCTGACTCTGGTCATGATCGTTGAATGTGCATTTCAGTGACGGTTGTTTGGTAGGATACCGTCTTTCACTGCACTTTTATTTCGATTGGCTGCTGTCATCTATTGTAGATGAGTGTAATTTCAGTTTGTTTTTTTCCGTATGCTGTGTTCAAAACTTTTCCATTGACTCCCTATTGTTGTGGATGTCCAGTCATAGACATGTCTAGATCATCTTGAAGCAGCTCACACTGCAGCGCAAGATATTGCCTTCATAAGTCTTGTGTCGTCAGCAAAAGATGAGAGGATGGAATGTTTAATCTTTTCGTTGATGTCACTAATCATTACCAGCAACAAGAGGGGGCCCAGAACTGAGCCTTGTGGAACTCCGCTTGTAACTTTCGCTTCATCTGATAAGAACGTATTTATGGAAACTTTTTGGTATCTCTCAGTAAGGAAGGATTGTATCCAGTTCAATAGTTGTCCTTTGATTCCATTGATTTTTAGCTTGTGCAGCAAGATGTGATGTGTCCACCTTGTCAAAGGCCTTGCTGAAGTCAAGGTAGATTACATCACCATTTTCATTGTTTTGTAGGTGAGATATCAGTCTTTCTACATGAGCCAATAGTTGACTCAAGCAAGATCGCCCTGGTCTGAAACCGTGTTGTGTTAGATTATATAGGTTGTTTTCTTCAAGGTGGGTTTGCAATTTCTCTCTGACTATTTTCTCAAATATTTTAGTGGTAATTGATGTCAGGGCAACAGGTCGATAATTCTCTGGTAAACCTTGATCTCCTTTGTGGCTTGTTTCAGGTGTGATTCCTTTGTCAAAGTTGTTTTGCCATATCATCTTAAGTGGCTTAGAAAGTGATTTCTTGCACATTTTGAAAAACTTTGCTGGCAAGCCATCTGGTCCGGCTGACGAGTTGGCTGGAATAGTGTCAATTTGTTGGATGAAATCATCTTCTGTGAAAGTAATGTGCTCAAGGGTTGAGGAGTCTTATGTTTCATTTGAATTCAGAAAACTGTAGTCTGTTTTGGGAGTGGTAAACACAGAACAGTATTGCTTTTGTAAGATGTTTGCCATCTCTTGTGAGTCAGATGTTAATTTGTTGGTGCAAGGTGGTTGGATTTTTCAGTGGGCCAACTTTAGGTTTAGTTTTTGTGAATCTTTCTGCATAGGAGTAGAAGTATTTAGGATTGCTTTTGATTTTCAGTGAGGCACTTATCAATGTTTTGATTTTTCTTGCGCGGATTTCTGTTCAGAGCTAAAATATGGTTTGTGTGGGATCGATGGTGGGACAGCTGTGGGGAGGTCGGGCCTTACGCGTGTGGCAGTAACAAAACATAGATTTTCGAGAAAAAAATATTCAATCTTACATATCTCAAGGAAGGAAACCTCTTTTAACATATATAAGTATTTTTTCCAAAGTGTAGAGAATTTATTTAGCTTTCTTTTGCCGAAAAAATCAGCACATCATCGAAACAGCTATCGACCTGGAATTTTTTGCATCGTTCCCCGCAATAGTTTAGCTTTTGAGACGTACCACGTTTGTTGGTTGGAGCAGCGTATATTTTTCAGGAAGTCAAATTATTTACTTAAAATGCGTTTTTTTCATTGAAAAAATCAAATTTTTTTATTGAACGTGAATATTTTAGAAAGAACAATGTTTTTTAAAACAATAAAACACTTGGTGCCGTAGTGAAGGTACAAAACGGCTGGCGACACGTGCACGAAAATGCTTGAAAAATTGAACTTCAAAATGTAATATCTTTGGGAAATTTAAAGAATTGGAAGGTAAATGACCCCTCATTTTTCTTCTGATGGTTGTGGCTTTCCATTAAACTTGGTTTGGTATTCTGCAAGTAAGTTTGAAATTTCCTCTGACCACCCTACTTTCTGGGTGGGTCCACAAAGTTTAAGTGCAGGATTTCAATAGTATAATTTTTCCTTGGGGGGAATGACTAAAACATCGAGAAGTCATAAAACTCTTTAGAAATTTCTTTCAAATCGGCCTTCTTTGATTACTAATCCTTGATAGCAAAAATCAGTCAAGATATAGATTATAAGAACTAAAGTAAAGTTATTCTGTCCAAGAAACCTCGTATTTTTAGGTAAAATGCGAATTTTTTTCAAGTAATAATTTCTTTATAGTTTTAAAAGAAGTTTTTATTTTATCGGGAAACTTTCAAGAGGTAAACTTCTTCAAATTTTGCGAATTCTTTGTTGTTTGTGGAAGGTTCTTTGCTATAAATATCATAAGATCTAAAATATCAGCTGCCTCAAAATTTTGATAGAATATAGTTGAAAGATTGGCATTAGTAAATATGTAAAAATTGACAAAATTTGCTGAGGATTCCCTGAGCAGCGAACATTTCAAATTCGATGTTTTGTGCTTATTCTTGCAAGGTTTTCTTATGTTTTATAAAACTGTCATCACACAATGAACAAATTAAAAATGTAGCATGATTTTATTCTCTTTGACTCAAGTATTCCCATGAGCGAAAGCAAAATTAATGGCTTTTTCCCAAAGCAACAAAGCAACAGTTTGCTATCAACGATACAATACAATAGAATATTAGGAGTGGTATCTTCATCTATATTTTTATTACCTCCATGTTTCGAACAATCGTCCCAAGTTGGAGCAGTTGACGATATATTTGTAAATATTTTCTTGTCGTCCATTTTTTGTTTTCTTTTTCAAGTTTTGCTCATTGAAAAGCGTGCCAATGTAGTGTCTTCTTTTTTAGTTGAGATTCCCAGCCTTCTTATGGTTTGACGTTGCAATGTCTTCATTTTGAATACGGTGTTTGGATCATTCGCGGACTGGACCCTTTTTTATATCAACTACCGGTTATATGTTTCTATTGATTTTGAATTAATATACTACTTTAATGGGATGAACTTTCGCGGTGATTAAATTTCGCGGATTTCGCAGATTTGGGTGTCAAAACATTTCTTCTCGGATTCTGCTGCACAAAGGAAATTCAATAGAAGTTTGTTTTTGGCTTTTATTTTCACGTTCAAAGAAGTTTGTTCGTGCACTGTGGCCGTTCGTGCACTGGTAACTTGACTCTAAATTAAATTGGATCATTCAGTTAGAGCTTTTTACTCTAGCTCTACTCTACCATTTTGTTTTGATTTAACTTTGCATTTTAATGACCAGACAGGTCATTCATTTGAGGGGTATGCAAGTTTCCTCCACTGAATGCAAGTCACCCGACTTCACGTTATCAAAATCTGCGACAAAAACGAAAGTGTTCTCTTCTACTGATTGCTTCCTGGCGCTTCTTCGCAGCTGTTTATCAAATTTCCACCAATGAGATTGCCGCATTTCACATGGCCCTTCTTTTTGGCACCCGTGGCCTCTCAGTGCCTTGCAGGACGGGAGGCTGTAAAATCCCACCCTTCGTATATTCGTGTATTTCCGTGATTCTAAGGCTTGGGTTTTTTCTCATCTTCATTTTACTGAAGAAAGTGGAAATTTGATGCGAGAGTTAGATTGGCAGCAAAGCGTCGTAAAAAATCATTGAACAAAAGAAGAACTTTAAATCTTAAATATTTTCATTTTGAAGAATTGGTGCAAAAAAGTGAAACATGGAAAAGTTTCATTTTTTATTGGTTCAATCCATATAGGGATTTGGAAAACTTTCTATGCTTGTTTTTTTCCACAAACCCCTGTAACTATGGGTGAGCACCCCATTGCTAAGATGTTGGCTTGAAATCGAAAGTGAAAATGAAAGTAAAATCGGCCCGCACTCCGAATCCCGTAATCTTGAAATAAGAGTTTAAGCATATAGACTGTCATTTGATGGCTTTGCAAGTTTCCCTCCACTGATGCAAGTTACCCGACTTCACGGTAGCTCATCATTTTTAAATGTACATTTCCAGGATATACTATTTATGGAACAATAACATGATGCACAGCAAACAGAGTAGGGGCTGTATCTAGGTGTGGGGCTGTATCTAGGTGTGGGTGTCTTTGCCCCGTAGATCATTTCTTGGAAAGATGTTCTTAAAATTAGTTTTCAAGGTTGTGTCAGTTAAACCACATCTATCTACTGTATGACATAAAGCAAAATTTGGGTAATTTCTCATCATAGTACGATTACAATCCAGGCGGTTGGGTTGATATAGGATCAATAATTGGAACGGATTGATGAAGGATCGATAAATTACTTATCGATTCTGATAAAGGATCGTGTCGAATGGGGATTGCCATTCAAGAATCTTTTGTTCCTCAGGTTCATTTATCGATCAATTAAAGGAACATTCGGCGAGTTCCTATCCTGTACGCAGTTGGGTAAAAACAGCAACTATTGCTATTTTCAGCAACTATTGGTACGCGACTGCAATAAAAAACATCCTAATAGTACTCATAAAAAATTACGTTTGGTGTCTTTTTTACCATTTTTTGCCTAAAGATATAGCAAACATGGTAAGTATAAGCAGACTGTGCCTTTAATTGGCTGTAAAAAATTTGCATGATTAGAAATTTCTCTAACTTTCAACAATAATCCCATTGGCCAAAAATGCTAATACGACATTTTCTGGGAAAAAGGATCTACCGAGTATTAAGCAGCCTCTTTAAGAAACTTTTTTGCTAGAGGATGGGCAGAAGCCTAGTGGCAAACAGATGAGTGCCTCCAAGAAGTAGAAAGAAGAGAAACTACATCCAAAATCTTTTCATGAAAGACCAAAACACCTGAAAGTAAAAAAATGACTCTAGGTAGGTTGGTAGGTTTAGATGGATTGCATTATTTGTCTTTCAGTAACTGCTATATCATCAATACTGTAATATAGATACAACTGAACATCTTGAAAAAAAATATACAAAATTGGCTTTGAAGATGTCTTGTTGGGATACCACTGCATGTTTAAAAACATTATGCACAGCTTACAATGATTATCAAAAATCAAATACTGATGAAGCAATAAAGGATCTACAAAGACAAATTGACGTAAGTTTTTGGTCAATTTTGCCATAGTATAATTACACACCTAATTCTAATAATGAAAGGAAGACATTTTGCTAGTTTTTGTAAAGCAAGGTGAAAGTCTTGATTGATTCATTTAATGAAGGTGTGCTTTGGTTAACAAATTTGAAAAAAAGCTTTGATTTTACATGACGATTTGAACATCTGGTTTGACCCATTCTTGCCTATATTTTTCAAACTATGTGTAAGTTTTATTATAATTTGAAATTGTTTGATTTTTAAAGTTTAGAAAAATCAGTTCACATTCACAAGCTCTTTCCAAACTTTGATTATTTACACTAGAATAAATACTGTTTGCTCAGTTATATTTTGAAGATAGCAGCATCTAACAAAAATGTCTTGTTACTTGTTTTATTTTCAAATATCTAGGTCATTGTTGGTGTGACAAGTCATGGAGCATCGTTGCAAGATCTATCACCAAAACAATTGCTTTATGCTGAAGCCCTCTCTGTACTTGTCAGTCTCATCAATGAACCAAACATGAAAAATCAAATGTATTTGAAAGCAATTACTGCCCTACTGCAGCTTTGTAAGTTTTTATATTTCTCAACACAGGTCTTATTGATGTTTTTTCTTGTCGTCCTTCTTTTTGGTTTGATTTATCTGGCATTGCATATACTTTGATAAGTACTACTGGAAAGTGAGTGACTTTCGATTAAGTAAAGAAAGTACACATTATAAAGGTTTAAAGATAAGCTAAAGTAAGAAAAATCATTTGAATGTTTTCTCTTGAATTACAAAATACTTATATATCTGCTTAACGTTTTTATTTTGCTTACTTTTTTGTTCAACTAATTATTTTCCCTTTTCTTTGACAGCAAATGACTATGAAACCAAAGAAGCTCTCCAATACACTTTCAATTTGGTGACATCACTGATTAACTTTGTCCTTCGTTTACCGACTAACACAACAAAACAACTCATCTCACAAGTATAACCTCTTTCTTTCAAATGTTTGAATTTTTTGTTAAACAATATATAGGGAAGACAGTGTTTAGTGTTTCTTTTGGTAAAGTAGCAAAAAATGGACACAAAAAAGTTTTTTTTATGTCTGATCTGGTCTGATTTTTCTATTTTTTCTGCTTGTTTCCTATTCATGTTAGATAATAATGGTTTGTCTTATGCCAGATTAAGTAATCATAATTAAAAATGACACATATAGCTTGAAAATTAAAATTTTCTCGAAACCATCCTGTAAAATGTCCCATTTGTAACGCAATATCTCCTGAACCGCATCCTAAAAAATTAAAAAAATTTGAACCATTTAGGGCATCTTCTTGAAAAAAACTTAATTTGAACCATATGAGTAATATGCTCACTTTTTCACTACTTATACCTTTTATTGAAATTTTACCATAACAAAATACCTAGTAAATTTTTATCTTCACATTTTTTGACAAATCTCAGTGAAACTGTTCCATATGAGTTAAGTGAAGCATTACCTTGTCTTGGTAATCATTTCTTCCCTTTTAACCTACTTTCTAGGCACTCAATCTGTTGGCAAAGTTGACATACAAAAATAGAAATTTGAATTTAAACTCGACTCAAATGTTTGATTTTCTCAAGTTTGTCATCAAGAAAGTGTAAGTTTTGTTCCCTCATTCAAGGGCCATTCATGGTCCCTCATTCCATTCCAAATAAAGGATGGGATTTCTTTCATTCTCTCAATTTCAGGCGGCTTTTAGAATAGTGGAGACTATTCCACTAAACTATTGTCACAAGGTTTATATAAGCTGTATAGAAATCTTCTGTTGAAATAAGTAAAATAGCAAACATTACCAAAAAGTGTGTAAGATATCCAGCCTAGTTGGAGCTAATCCTCAGCTTAGGTAAGGTAAATTCCAAGTGGAAGGAATAACAACTTAGGCTGGACTTAAAAAATTGTTGGTTTGGCGTCACCCGACCGACCCTACCTCGAAACCTGCCGACCCAAAAAATTTTATTACCATTTTAAAGAAGATTTTTTTTCCTTCAAAAACTTCAAACAATAAAAAATCAAAACACGTGTCTTGTTTGTCTCAAGCATAAGAATCGTAAATTCCCTGCTAGCACTTCTGTTTTTTATTCAAAATTACCTAAATGTAAACAAACTGTTAACCCTTCTATGGACGAAAATTTCATAAATCGCCAAAATAAAAAAAATTCCGACCGACCGACCCACCTTCAAAATCTAGGGTCGGGTGACGGCAAACCAACAATTTTTTAAGTCCAGCCTTAGTATATTTTAGCTGCCGGTTGTTTCTTCGTCCAGGTCAGGTTCGACTGATTTATGACTATATTGATTAAAAACATAACCAAGCAATTGGGAAACTATTTAAATTACACTACAAGGAAAGAATTTGAATCAGAAAAACGAATAAACCTTAATTTGATTAAGGAAACACAAGCCCAGTCGTTCTTTAAAATTATTAGTCTACTTGGATCTCAGGCATGATAAAAAATAACAAATACATCGAATCGAAATTAATCTTTTTCTTCCGATGATGATTAATCTTGCCTTTTATTTTAAGGCAAACCGCAACTCCAGATCAATGTTTACCGTCACTAGCTATTTTGGCAAACCTATGCCACAAGAATATAGAAGTTCAAGCTCACATTAAATCGTTGGTATGTTAGCTTGTTGTATCTTAGAAACAATCATAAAAAAGTATCAAACGCATGACCCCATCCGAGGCGATATCTAGAAGAGTTCTTATTACTGTATACTCAATTCACAGTTTAACCTCTTTTCATTTAGAGTGATATTAAATTGCTTTACAAAACGTTGTTCAAGTATTTGTCCAACTCCAACAACAAAGCATACAGTGTGACAAGCCTCTCCATTTTGAGCAGTTTGGCTATGGAAGAAGAATCCGGTGAAAAGGTTTGGAATTATTACTTATAGTTATGTTGTTACTATTTCCTAGTTTCGTTAAAATTGAGCTCCTTTTTACTGCAGTAGTAGAGGAACTTTTTTATAGCTCTACACTTCAAAACTTTTATATCTTCAATATTTTGTGAAAGCAGTTGCTTCATAAAAATCATTACATTATATTTAATAAATCTCTCTTTCAGATTTTCAGTGGAAACAATTTGATCAACATCATTCATCTGGTTTTTCAAGCAGTGGTCACCACAGATAATTTGACTATCCTTCAATATTCGGTTGACTTGATCATTGATTTGTTAAATCAAAATAAAACCTTCAAAATTATCGCAGAGTGAGTTTAGAAGGATTAATTTTGGTCTGAAAAATAATCAAGAAAAATTAGTATGTTATGTTTCTCGTTGGTTAATTCTATATTTTTTGGATTTTAACTTTCCAAAATTACATTTCTTCAGGAGTAACCAATTGTACGAAACTTATGTTATCCGAATATTGAATCAATTGCATTCAACAGACGCACACATTGTTATCAAGGTAAAGTAAACCAACGTTGAATTATGTCTCTGTTACTTCGTTCCAGTTTACATTAATTAGCACCACATTAAGAAAAAATTGTTGATCTCAAAATCCCCAAAAAGGTCTTCGTGGCACTTGATGGGCTCATGTTCAAAATTTTAAGCAATGTATTTTATTTTTACATAGAATGATGATATTAGAATGGTTTCTATCAATTTCAATACTGTTTTATCTTTTTTTGCTATCACAGATTTTGGAACTACTGAATGCATTCTGTGGGAAGAGTTTAACTCGACGAAAACTGGTGACACTTCTGTTAAAACAAATTGTAGACAATGATGAAGAGACTCAGATGCAGGATGATCACATCTCTCTATCACCAATGCAGGCTACTGTCCACTGGATTTCCAAGATTCAAACTTTATCCACTTCTGTTAGTCATGCCAACATCCTTGCCATGAATTTTGCTAGAGAGATCGTCAATGTAAGATTCTATCCAGCAATGAACTGTGATCTCTGACAATGTTAAAGTGTTCTGTTATTATCTTTAGTAGAGCTATTTTAATGTATATTTGAAATAGTCACCAGTCAGTTTTTTTGTTGCTTTTCTATAGGTATTACCATTTTTCTCAGTTGATAAGTTATGAGTAGGGTCTAGTTGTCTAGCAACAGTAGAGTGGAAAAATATCTTCACCATTATTTCTTGATAAATTTACTATTCTTCTCAAATAGTGAGGTGCTTTTAAAATGAAAGGGCACTTTCGGTTGGACATAGGTGTAGTCCCTTAGAGGTAATGAGGTACAATAATCCAATTTATTTTTCAATTTTTTCCACAGGAGAGTATAGAAGCCAAAGGCACTGGAGCGTTATTTGCATACTTCATGGAGTTGATACCCATCTGTTTGAAGAATTTGTTTGTGGATATGAAAACTGATGAAGAAAAAGTTCTGAAACAAATCTTGCAAAGAGTTTCAACGTCTGCAGAACTATTAATTAATATCCTTTTCAAACATTTTTGGTATTTTCTTTCAATAAACCAAATAAGCAGCCCTGTTAATTTTTTTTAGTTGCATGATTCCCATCGTATAATAATCCAAGTGTAAAATTTCATTCGCTTTATAATCTTACACTAAATTGCATAGAAAATATGTATTCGAATTACAGAGAGATTCGAAATATAGAAAGTGTTTTAAGAAGGTTTCTCCTTGACGGGGACTAGAAGCAAGTTCGATTTACAGAAAGATTCGAATAATGGAAATTCGAATAAGTAAGAGTTTAATGTACTTAAATTTTTGAAAATGCAGGAAAAACGACGTGTAGTGCTAGTTCAAGTAAAAACTTCAATCTTTACCACGGAAAGTCATGTGACATCTTTTTCAACCAATAAGATTTGATAATTTCGAGGGTAAAACAAACACTATGATTTAACTCACTGAAAGATTATGTTTACTGAAAACACATAATTAATCTTTAGTAAGTGTTCTGTTGTACCTTGTTGTTCTGTGACGTCATGCCGTGGCGAAGAATACTACACGTATTTCCCTTAACAGAGCAAACGTTTATCAAGAGATGCGAATGCTAGACAGGCGATTTTGGAGAAGTTTAATATCGACCATCTCATGCAACTTCTGAATAATATTTTTGTTTATTATACTGACGATTTGAAAGCTGAAAGAAGTCCTGTTCATCAGTATAGGTGAGAAATGATTAATATTTCCCAACCCATCGCATGAAATTGAATGTTCAGAAATAAAGTTGACGCTCTCAGCCATGATTCTCCAGCCATCGAATATATAAAATTAGATCATGGTTTGCACAAAGTGTGTTTTCTGTGTAAATCTAGAAATCTTTCTAGAAAAGACCAATTTCAAATCTCATCCTAATCATTTACGACCACGAGACACCTTGGTATCCCGCAGACCTTATATCTTTTTATCTTGTTTTTCAGTGATGCTGTAGTACACGTGGTATTTCGTTCGTTGGAATTAATGGTGGCTTTGAAAAGCTTTGTACCCTCTGGAAATGTAAGTACACCAATTTTTCCGCTCCATATCCATCAAACATATATTAACGATCATGTTTCTGCTTTTTGGCATGCGGATTCCTCTAATGAACCTATTATTTTTGTCAAATTATAAGTTTAAAGATTTTAGCTTTTTTTTATTTTCATCCAAAGGAAAAATATGGAGCACTCCTTCAAGACGTCAGACTTCTGCCTTTCCTTTCACGTGGCTTCATAAGTTCTTCCAAATATTTAGTACATGCCAGCCTTCATATTTTCACTGAAGCACTCAAATACAAAGAATTTCAAGTCAAAGGGTTGGTCTATTTCAACTTTATCTTATAAAGACAGCTCTTATCTATCATTGCAATGTTACCTTGTTTCGTAAAAGTCTGTTTATGAGTTTTGATAAAGAATGAAACAGTGTTCTCTGATATATGTATCAACAATCATTCCAAGTCACCGTTAATCGGAAATAAAGGTTAAGAAGATGCCTGTTAAAATCTAAATTGAATTGAATAAATCAAATGAGTGTTTTTAGTACTCCCTAGAAAAAGTGTAACTCTTTACTTACATTATCTCATTTATTCCATCTAGCTTAGGAGAGAGTATCACCTTGCTCAATCAAAGTCGACAAATTGAGCTTAAGAATTTGAGAATAGGACGACCGCCTACAGATAAGCATCAAATACAGCCAGTCATGTCCGTAGCTACACCTCCTCTCCAAGACATCACTAACATGAAAGATTCCATGGGTAACATTACTGCATTAACAGAAAAACTACGGAAGGGCTTGGATGTAAGATTTGTTTATTTTATCACCCCTATTTTATATTTCAGCCATTTCATATCTTGTGCGCTCATCTTTACTGAAAAAAAAAGTCAAATCTAACTCTTTGTATTTTCTCCTTTAGATCAAAGATTCAAAAGTATCCGATATAATGGACTATTACGAACACAAACTCGCTGCACTTACGGTAAATCAAGCTGGACTGCCCGACCCTAGGTTTTGGAGGTGGGTGCGTGGATGGGTGGTTGGTCGGTCGGTCGGTCGGTCGGTCGAATTTGACTATTCATGAATGTTCTATTTACATTTGGGTACTTTTAAGATGAAAGCAGGAGAGCTAAAAGGGAATTCACGAATCTTAAGCTTAGATAGAACGAGATAAAAGTTCTACACAGTAAAAATTCTTTATTAAAATAGCAATAATTCTTTTTGGGTCGACAGGTTTCGTTATGGTCCGTTGGATGACGGAAAACCAACATTTTTCAAAGTCCAGCCTCAGTATCTTTTGATACTGTTGATACTGATATATTTATTATGGGCTACTTGCCCATTTATTGTACTCGAAGAAAAACATATTCTACCAGCGTTACTCGACGTTGTTTTGTGAGGCGTATGACAAATCAAATGAACGAACTACTTGATCATTAAGGTCCTGTTAAGGTTTTAATAACTTTTAATAATCATTTGCTGCAGATTCAAAACTTGTCTGAAAAGCTCATTAAAATTGATCAATTTTTTTCAATTTTCTCCAGGGTCGTGAACGTCACTTGGAGGACTTGATGGAAGCCAAAACAAAAGCGTTAAGCCAATCAGATCGTTTATTGTCTCAATTTCGTTGTCGACAAGCTCAATCAGATGCAGAGGTAACACCAAGCGATTTCTCCCTTTTTCGTGTACCAAATCCGTTAAATATTATTATTGCTCCTTTATGATCAAAACATTCATAATCATATCTCTCTTCTTTTCAGTGCTTAAAATTACGGACGTTACTCAAAACTAGCGAAAAGAAATGCGAAACGGATTCTGTTCGGGTATTTAGTTACTTTGTTGGCTTTGTTCTTCCTTTTAGATGGTTTATACGTTGAAGATTGAATCTACCTAATTTAAGATGATAGAGATTTTATAAATTAATTTAGCTATATAATCAGAAGATAATTTGACGCAAAATCTTGGGATACACGCTTGTTTTTTTATAAGAACCACTAAAGCCTGAGATTGTTTTAAAGTTTCTGTTTTTTCAAACCAGAGCTATTGTTCTGAGGCCTAAGTCTGAGGCTGGTGTTCTTATAAAATTGTTCTTATAAATAAAAAAGCGTGTAGTTCATTCAAAACACGTGCCTGTAATTCTTCTTTGTTTTATTTTTAGATGGATCAATTTTTGAAAACAAAGAACACTTTGGAAAGCCAGGTAAAATACCCTGTAGAAAAGGGCTTTTTCGTTTTGTTGTTATTAATTTTTGTACCGTTATCAAATTTTTGGTAGAGATCGCAACATATTGTGTTCAGTTTAACTTTTAAAATTGTTGTTTTTTCTTCTGATTTCAGATCAGTCGTTTGAATGAGCAGATGGAGATATTACAACAAGATTCTGAAAAACTGAAAAAGTTACAATATCAATACCAAGAGCAAACGACTACGTAAGTTTTAATTCGAAAATTTTCCTAAATGAAATTAAGGCATTAATTAAACGCATCTTTAGAATTCTTCGTTGTAGAATTTGATAAATGATTCATAGTCGCAGGGGAGTTTATGACCAACTTTTTAAGGCTTCATTTTCCTAGAATTTGTTTATAACATCGAGATTAAAGCCTGAAATGCTAGAGGAGAACCTTTGCGAGCAAGAAAAAGTGAAGCCTGAAAATTTGTACCACTATCATGATGTCGGATTCAGTCTTTTGGTTGCTTCACCCCATTATGAGCTTAAACTCAATGGCCAATAAAAGTATGCTATTTTTTCATTAAAGGAGTGGCAATGGCCGAGTGGTATAAGGTCCTCTCTGTATTCCGCCAAGTTCATACATAAACGACCTATCTGGCCATGAACCCCGTGAAAACAACCGAAAGATCATCATTAAGTTCTAGAAGATTACTAGATTCCTAGATTAGATCAGCTAGCTACGTAAAATCTCGATTCTATCTATGCTAAACGGCAAAAAAGGACAAAAAGAAATTACTAATATTACAATGACGTCTGATGGATTTCGTATTTTTACAGGTTAGAAGCAGTCCAGAAGCGTCTTGTGGCATCAGAAGAAGAAAATGCTTCATTAGCTGCCATGAATGACTGTCTCCATAAAAACAGCGAAAAGTTGAAATCGAAACTAGAGGTGTAAGTAAAGCAATCCTCTCTTTTCCAAATTAAAAGTTTTGGTTTTACATAAAGGCCGGTCTCCACTCGCGCGCGCTGCGATCGCACCTTTTGGCTTCAATCCTTTTTGCTTGGAAAATAGATTACGTCATAAAAATGTAGCGCACGATTGAGAAAAAAAGTTGAATACATTTCAACTTCTTTCAACCGTTACGTCGGATCGCGCCTTGACCAATACTGTGGAAGCTTTGCTCGAAAACGTGCAATCGCAGTGCACGCAAGTTGAGACCGGCCTTTAAGTGTCCCCGTTTCATATCAGACACATGTTATATATCAGACCAGTGTCTTCCATTGTTATATTATGTTCGATTTCGTGCTGAATAAACTTTTCTTTTTAACCAATATTGCTCCACATCCGTACCAATTCGATGCGAAGCTTGTAATTTAAAATTGACGAGTAAGCAAACGATATCAACTTGCCTTGCCTTGCCTTGATTCATCCGTGAGGTGAAGCATCGACAAAGTCTTTTTTCCACTTTTGACGATCTGACATGACTGTTAGCAAATCTTTACCGGCAAGACCAGTTTCCTCTTCAATAATCAATTTGAGGGTGACATAGGGGCGACCGACACGTCTTGGGGCATCTGGAAGCCATGTTATCAATTTTCCGGCTGGTTCATTATGCCTTGAGACATGACCTGCAAGTTTGAGTCGCCGTTGGCGTACAACCGATGTGATACGGGGAAGATTGCCGTAAATTTGTTGGATCGTAGCATGTTGTTGCCAAGAAATATTGTATATACGCCTTAGCATTTTAGTATAAACTCCATCGAGTCGTTTACTTCGTTTGACATTGAGACACCAGGATTCGGATCCGTAGAGGAGAATTGATTCTACGCAGGCTTTAAATACATCAGTTTTTGTAGATTTTTTAATGGAAGCTTTCCAAACATTAGATAGGGAATGCAGGGCGCTCCAAGCTTGAGCGATACGTACTTCCATGTCGTGGTTGGTGTCAGTGAAGCTCCCGAGATATCTAAAATCGTCGACTCGTTCAATTTTGGATCCATCGGATGAGTTTAATTGTGTGTTCGAAGAGGGATTGATATGCATGTATTTTGTTTTTGGTGCATTCAGAAAGAGACCAACGTCTTGACAGGCTTTTTCAACAGCTGTTAACAACTCTTGAGCAGCAATTATTCCGTCCTCGATTAAAGCGATATCGTCAGCGTAATCTAAGTCAGAGAGACGTTCAGTTGGGTAGCGACGACTTTGACGACGTTTAAGTGTGAAACCATAGTTAGAAGTAATCGAAGTTCGAAGAGCGTAATCCAACTTAGTTTAAAACAATTAGTTTATCAACTTAGTTTAACACAAAATCTTTAATTAGATATAGCATATTTTTGTTGTTCTTTAAAATATTTATGTCGTTATCGTTACCTTTGTTTTGTCGGTTCGGTTACTGCCAAAAAACATTAGTAATTTAAAATGTATGTGGGACTGAGCTTACTTAATAAACAAGTCAACTTAACCTCTTATTTTTTCCACAGGTCAAACGAACATATAAAAATGACTGAAGGGGAAGTCAAAAAGTTGAATCAAATTATAAATAAAAATGAAGAAACTATCAAAGGTAACTAACACAAATCCATATTAATACTTATTGCAAAAGGGAAACCATTGACACTTTTGTCAATTTTATATTTGAACGTAACTGACTGGAAATGGCAAACAAAAGAGTAAAATAGAATATCCAATCTAAATGTTTTCTTTTAAACTCTTCTAAACTTATAATTTGAGTGTATTTTATATTCTTGTCCTTGTCAGAGCGTGACAATATGATCAAGAAAGCCGAATCGATGTATCAAACCAAATTAAATGACATCGATAAACTGAGTAAAGAACGCAAGGAGACTGAGAAAGTACTGAAGAAAACTGAAAAGTCCTTACACGATACTATGATAAAGGTATTAAGATTAATCAAGGGCCTTTATGGCACTCCTCAGAATATCACCATTGCATTATTTTTAATATCAGTTTTCTTATCAGAGCATCGTTTGTCACTGCCCCCTTCCCCCTCTGAAAATTTTCTCTCATTAATTTTTGGCATTGATGATTAACCTAACATGGCAACCTAACATGCAATATGATTACATTTTCTGTTGATACGTAATGATTTGACACCTATCTTTATTTCGAAAGTTTAAGAGAGTTATCCTTAAACCTTAAACAATTTTATAGGGATAAACTCTATAAGCCTGACATTTGAGCATAAAATATAGATTGTAACGAAACAAAGGAGATCAGGCTCATGTTTATTATGGGGTAGAGACGATACTAGGCGTACAAACTTTTTTCGCGAATTTTGGCCCTTTTCGCGAAAGTAAATGTCTTTAAAAATTATAGGAAGGGCTATTCGCGAAAGTTTATGCTTGCGAAAAATTCTTGACAAAATCGAAAATCTGTAAAACTTCAAACTTAATAAAAATGTAGATTTTATGGCACTTTATAGCCTGGTAAAATACTAATAAGTCAAAGGACAAATGTTTCAAGCCAATCCACGAAGTATTTGTCCCTCTAAGCCATTTTTTCATGTGAAAATTCTCAATTTTACGTCTTAATTCGCGAAAGTTTATGCTCGCGAAAAATACTTTTCCGTTAAATTCGCGAAAGTAAATGTCTTTAAATGAATTTCGCTATTTTTCGTCCTCGCGAAAGTTCTGCTCGCGAAAGTTTGTACGCCTAAAGTAACACTACTTTCAATGAGTCTCTGAAAAAAGTATTTTTTTCTTAGGCATTTGCTATTCGTTTTAGGAGTGATAAAACATGATAGTTATATATTTTTTCTTCACGTTCAGGTTTCAAGTTTAGAATCGACAATAATCGATCACGAATCGAGTATAAAGGATAAAGAGGATCAGATATCGCAGCTGCAAGAAGAAGTTGATAAACAGTCGCAAATAACTGCCATGATAAACAATCTGACTTCTGGTAGAATGAATGTGAACAAGTAGCCATGTTGCAGGTTTGTCTGGAGTGTAGATTTGCTTCTTGGCCACGTATGGATTGTATGGAGCTACTTATCTATAACTCTTTATTTATGATTTTACTTGGCTGAGAAACTTATAATATATGAATGTTTTATTTTCAACGTTGATATATTTTATGTTGTGGTCATTTTCGATGTTAGGTTGTATTGTATCATATTTTTGTTTGTTTTTTGGACCTACCCCGGTGGGGTGGAGGTCCTATAAATTAACCTGTGTTAGTCCGTTATACCGTCCGTCCGTTCGTTCGTTCGTTCGTCTGTTACCAACTTTTCTCAGGATTGAATCATAGGAATCTTTTGATTTTTGGTATAAAGGTACAAAATGGTAGTGGCCAAAATGTGACGGAGCCTGATTTTCGAAAAAAACAATTTTTGGGCAAATTTGGGCCAAAAAGCGGCTAAAAAACGGGTTTTTTGTACTTCAATTTTTTCTGATTTTTTGCATGAAAGTAGGCTAACATCATTGGTAAAAGATGGCTTAAGCAGATTTTTTTCTTTGATGAGATAGATGTTTTTTTTGCTCGCGAAGTCTTGAATATGAAAGAATATTTCAAGATCATGAAATTTTGGTTTCTAAACGTTTTTTTTTTATAAGAAAAAAAACGACTAATTTTAATAGATCGTCACTATTTGTGTTCTGAATGATTGTTTAACGGTCATGCTCACGTAGATAATATGTGGTAAATTCATAACCAGGTAGGTCCATAAAAGTATCACTTGTTTTCTTTTTGTCCTTCATAGATTTATGTTATATTTAAGATATAGATAGATTTTTCTAACACCGCAGAAAAATTGGATTTCAGTTGAGTTATGTCTAACGACTTATCTGTCTGTTGGTGCGTCAATCTTCTCTCGCCATTGGCATCAGAGAATTTGAAATTTCAGATAGGTTGAATTCAATCCAAATGACTCGAACCCAACTTTTCTCACTTTTCATGCAACTTTTAATAAGTGTTGTCTATGTATTAATCTAAAATCATATTGCTTTTGTATCATAAAGAATTTTTCAACAAAATATCAATTTCTATACAATTAGATTTTCTTTGTTTATTGCTTGGATCTGTTTTACACATCCCTTGGCTTTGGTATTTCATTATCTGTTACAGTCGAATGATAGTCTTTCGTCAGAGATGAAAAAGGCAGAATTATTGTAATGCCAAATCCTTATGAAACGGTTTCAGCATCCATAAAATGACAAAATTACGTATAACTCCTCTGTATCAATATTTCAGTTCCTTTTCGGGAAAAAAATAAAAAAAGTGAAAACAACATGGTTTCAAAATATTGAATTGGCGTGGTAAAATGGGACTTGGCAAATCTCAGTGAAACGAACCAATCTTTCGCATGATTTTTTTCAAAATAAAATCAATTTTGTAGATTAGCCACAAATTAAGAATATGTCTGAATAATTTTTGATTAATCTTTTTACTAAAAGCTAAAACAAAATGACGGAGAATGTTACAAGTGAAGAGCTAAATGAAGAAGAAAATGAAAATCTAAAAGAATTTTATGAACAATGTATCCTTGACCCACATGGTCCCTACCACCGGATCAAACCATTCAGGACCATTAGTTTGTATACATGTACCAAAAAACTTGGGACAAAGAATAAAGAGGACTGTATTATAAATTTTGGATTTCGCATTGATAAAACATCAGGAAGATGTATAGCGAGATATCTATATTTCTGTAGATTCGTTATTCTTGATGTCTCCTTATAACTTACTATATTATCTAGCTTTCTAATTTGAACCTAGGTCAAGCTCCACCTACGTTCAAATTAGAAACGCTTTTTTACGTTCCATCTCTGATTGTAGAATTTAGAAACCTCAATCTTGCTTGTATTGGGCCTCTTTTTTAGCTAGATGTTTGTTTGTCTGAATGTCAAAAAGCGATCGTAGTACAAGAGAAAAGATAAACACTTCCACCGACAGCTCTCCAACATAGGATACGCAATATCCACACATCATCAGGTGATAACCATTGTTGGGTGTCGTTTTAGCTCCTACATCACGACAAACAACAATGGCCTCCTATGGTCTTTTTGGTAGGTAAGATACATCGGCTACGATGTGCAGGGCCAGGTCATCAAAGACTCCGTATTTTTGTACAAAATAGTACTAGATGCCTCTCCCCTTGAGAGAAGGGTCAATTGTAAGTGGAGCAATCCAGGGGAAAAGTATGTCGCCATCCCCCACTTTCGGGTAGATAGCTATCGAAAGAGCCTTCGGGTTGTCTCTGACTGCGGTTGCAGACTTACTTATGTCAATAACTTCGAAGGCCTCGTTATTAGCTTGTAATGATTGTACTGGTAATTATCTTTTCAGATGATTTACATCTATCATAATCCACGTGATACGATGTTATCTTATCTCAGTCGAATCATACACAAGTACACTGGATCCATTGAACTGTTTGCAGACATATTTCTTGCCGGATTGGCGCCCTATTACCTACCCTACTTTCCACATGTTTTGGGTTACTGGAGGCGCCGTTCTCAACAAAACCCTTTAGTGATCTGTTAGGAAGAAATGCAAAAAGATGTACCTGCAATTGTGCGTAAAATGGCCTCATTTTTTGGGCAACAAATGTCTTGCACTTGTGCCATCATACCTCTTTTGATCAGATGAATACAACGGCCAAGTTAATATGAAAGAAAAATTTTATGTAAGTGAAAATGGCATGATCAGCCGATTAGAGGATGCCCCGACCTTAGCGACCGTCCAGTAAACCTCGGGGAAAGGTCAATTTTTACGCGTTGAATAATTCAGTAAGTAAGTAAGTAAGTAATAGTTTATTTCATGTTGACGAAAAGGTAGCAACAAAGTTTAATAAAAGTCAACGCTACTTTACAATTGAAAAAAACTTATGTTTTGTTGGCAGCTCATCGTCGCTGCTACTGAGGCTAGATACTGACAGCTTTTGGTTGGCAAAGTTTTTGTTTGTTTTTATCAAGTGAAGGTTATCTGTTCTGGGACCTCCTCTCACACGCCAAATGAAATCACCATCACATTCGGAGTTCCATTTTTTAGCTTTTTCGCACATCTCTTTGATTTTTCTTCTTTCATTGATGGTGAAATCATCAGTGATGCTTAGATGATATCCAAGCCACTTCAACTTTTTTAAGGCTTTAAGGTTGCTCATGATTCTTTCTTTTTCTTCTTCACTTTGCAAAGTCACCTTTACTGGACGATTTTTCTTCGCCCCATTTTCATGTGCGAACCCAATACGATGTTGATGCGGTGGTTTGATGTCGCGGATGCCGATATCTTTGAGCAGATCCTCAATTTCCTTTTTGTCCTCTTCTTGATCTTCTTCTTTCGTGTCTTCAGCTTGTTCACAGAGTCCATGAATTATGATGTTTTTTCTTCTTGATTCGATGTCTCGTTTTTCTCTCCTCTCCTCTTCTTTTTGTTCCGCAACAACAGATTTAAGATTTTCCTTGTGTGCTTTGGTTATATCAGCGTAGGTTTTACGGGATGACTCTTTCATAAAATCTTTTGTCTGTTGTATTTCTTCTTTTATCATTTTCCTTGTTTTGGCTTCTAGGTCGCTCATCTTTTGTGTTAGCATTGTTTCGATGTCGTTGTTGATGACTGCTCGGTTTTTGGTCAGTTGTTTTTTGAGTTTTTTGATTTCGTCGTCTTTTTTAGCAATCTGTTCTTGCATCATATGGTACTTGTTTTCTCCGATTTTACTTCTTAAGGATCTCGTTATTCGCACACAATTGTGACATACATATTGATTATTGTATGTGTTAGCGAATATTTGCAGTTGGTAAAGTGGCAATTGTGTGCATTCGTAATGTACCATACGTTGGCAGCTACGGCATTTGAGTCGATTTTGATCTTCATCATCAATACACGTAACAAGGGTGCATGTTGCAGTTGTGTTTGCTGCTTCAATTGGTGGGTCTTGGGTGTTTTTATCGCGATTTTTGTTCATATTTAGCGAATTTCGATGCTTCTTTGAGTTTCCACCATTTTTTGAAAGCGATGCAGAACACGTCTTAAAGTCCGTCTCCCCAGGTTGAATTTCTGAGAATGCCAAACTGTGATGTGTATAGTTAAATTCCACTGGATAAATTTTTAGATTTCTGAAAAGGACTCGGTAGGGAGCTTGTCTAAAAAGTTCTTAGACTTAAGTTTTAGACGATCAAGTTATATTTGGCATTTACAAATTACTGAAACCACCAACCACAAGTATATATGTTTATACTTCGAAATGAGACACAAATTGTAATTGTATTTCTAAAACCCCCCAAAATAAGATAATTATATACTAAAAGAGTCATAATAAGAATGGGTGGTCCAAAAATTTTCGAGAATTAATTACTGGGGGAATACCTTAGAGTACCTCTCTAGGTGTTGTTGGTCTATCCTGTGGGTAGAAGTCACGCGTCTGTAAGCACAGTAAACTTCTAATTTTCTAATATCTTTTTATTCCAGGGGTTGAAAAGCAGGTCTAAACAAAGGAAATCGGTCAATGGAAGAAAAATTCAGTAAAGAAACTTGAACGAAAAGGTTATATGAACCTCTTTTAAAAAATATCTCACTTTTACTGAATAGGATTTCGAGTTGAAAATGGTTTCACTAGTTTCTGCAATTTTTCCAAAACTTGCCAAATCTTTTCCTCATTTTACTCAATGGAGTGAATTAAAAAAGCAATTTGATGATCCCAGATCTTGTCAACTTTGCTAAGCCATATTACATAAAAATGTTCATAACGCAACGTTTCAAAACTAAGAACTACAGCTATACATTGCACATATTTAGACTTTTGACCTCTGATCAAACCCTTACGTAGGTTCAACAACCCTCCCAACAATGTTTCACAATGTATGGTTGGTCAATCTATACTGACGGAAACAATTTAAAAACCAGTGTTTTGGCAACAGTAGATACATAGGCTAGGTTGACACACAAAAAAACTTTCATTTCATAAACGCTCAGGGATTTCTGAACACGAAATTTGGGAAACATCCTTTTATTGTATCGTGTATTTGTTAGTGTATTGTATTTATAAGAGAATTAAATTTATGGAGGATTTTCTTTACGGAAAATTACTTTACCAAATAATTACCCCGGGTAATTATCACGTGCACAGAATAGTTTGTGGTCACCAGGAGGAACAAAAAAGTTGGTCATTATCCAGGAGTAATTAAGTATCAGTAAAATGACGTAATGCTTAACAAATGATATGTCCGGTTTGTTACACGATTTAATTGTCTTTGGACAGGATGGAATGAGGTCAGTGATTAACTTTCTCTTTCTCAAAAGCCAGAAATCACAAATCATTGACGTGAAGTTGTCAAAATTTCATGATGTTTGACAGCGGAGGAGACTTTTTGAAGTCATTTTCTTCGTTAAGAATGGTAAAATTACACTCCTCCCGCGTGTATTTTAAATAACCTCATACTGCCATTGGCATTCGAAAAACTTTTGAAAAAGAAATTGCAAGAATCTAAAAAGGTTGCGATGAGGTCACATCGGATAAGAATATAAAAGAAGCAAGGAAACGCATGTAAAGTATGAAGTATCAATCAATTCTTCATTTGTCTCTTTGCTTCTTGTGATTCTAAATTAGTTGTGCGGGGTTGATTGAATTTTCTCTTTCTAGCTTCATAATTCGCAAGTGATTTTCAATATCGAGTTAAATCATATGCTGTGATTTGAGAAGTGGAAGAATGATGAAGATCGTACTCGTGTTAACTTTGGTTGTTGCTCTCTGGTTTGGACTTTCTGAAGGATCCGAAATTAGATGTCCGTGTCTATCATGTTTAAACAACAACGCCAACTGCGCACCCTTACGGCGCCCTTTTACCAAAGTACCAGGACAATTTCCCAAGGAAATCAGAAGCATTCACATGCAAAACAACAAGATTACAAGAATCACTGCAAAAAGTTTTGGTCATTTACCAAAGTTGACTTTATTACGACTTGATCAGAATCAGATTGATGAAGTCTGGCCTGGAGCATTTGGAGGAATGCCAAAATTGAATGATTTGAATCTACAGAATAATAAAATTATGGTGTTACCAGACGACTTTGTACACGCTGACGCCCCTTTGGCTAAAGGAATCAAATTGAACAACAATGGACTGACAACCTTTCCCTTGAGTATACTCAAGAAAACTCGCACTTATATCAACGTCAACGGTAATCCAATAAATTGTGATTGTTTCTCAATAATACCTAAAGATCTCAAGAATAAAGCGATTGGTACTTGCGCCTCACCTCCTAGCGTGAAAGATCGTCGCATCTCCTTGATCACCTACAAAGATGTGAACTGTTCGTCTTGTGATGGATTTAACTGTAACCACGGCAACTGTTATTCCTACACAACTCCACGTGGCCTTGAAAAGCGACAATGTATCTGTGACATTGGATACAAAGGAGAACGTTGCAACATCAAATATGACCCCGTTCTTCCCACTGAAACACCAGATTTAACGACTGCTCCTACGGCACCAGGGACATCCACAGTTTCTTCAACAACGCCTTCACAACCAAACGAATCTACTCCACAACCCAAAACAATCTCCAATACAAAGTCTCCAAGGGAAACTACAGAATCACCACAAACCAAGACACCAGAAAAAACGAAACCAACTTTTACCAAGCCTACAACAGATACAAAATCAACTCAAAAGATAGCACCATCAACAAATACTGATCCTGCAGTTGTTAGCACATCTCAGACACCGGCCGAACCGATAACAGGTTCACCAGAAACCACCTCCACCACCACCCTTGTTATCACCACTGAAAATCAACCAAGAACAACGAGAAATATAAGAATAAAGAAGACGACAAAACCAACAACCACCGAAGCCACTACCGTTACAACAGAATCAAAGTCTAGAAGTTCTTCTGGAGCACCAGTTACAACAACAGCTCCACCAACAACAAGCATTAAAACAACCAAGGAGGTTCCTAATCCAACAAAATCAAAATCAACAGATGAGCAAACACCTTCAATTACAGTTTCAACTACCACAGATTCATCATCGCAAACAACCGAATCTCCCAAAAAGGTAACAAAAGCTCCTAAGAAAGTGACGACGACACCGAAGACAACTAAAACAGTAAAGAAGACAACAGAAGAAGACGCAACAGAGTCCACGACTTCATCAATAACACCAGAAAGCACTGGTAAACCATCATCAAAGACCGCTTCAACGTCCCGACAAGAAACCCCTACAACACGTACAACACCTTCTACAAGTACAAAAGAAGAAACAACGATCCAACCTACCAAGACAAATATCGTAAGATATTTTCTTTCGAAATTTTCAAAGTAGTTTAGAATTATTTTTTTGCCAAATTGAGCCTCGTGTTCAAACCCGATGACGTTCTAAATTTTCCAATATATCGAGTCAGGTTAAAAAGCGTGTATTATGACTCATCAAGTCGTAAAAAGGGGGTTTCGTAATTCGTTAAAGACTTGTCCATAATAATTGACGAAAAAGTTCCTCTCCTAAAAATTGGACTATACGTTTCCAAACAAAATACAAGAATATTTCATTGTATTTAGGTGACAATAACCAAGACGTTACAAAGATGTCAGAAACTTTTGAAAAATGCAATCAATCGACCAGTCCGTATGTTTCTCCATCCAAGCGAAGATTATGAAAAAGTGGAAAACGCTGTCCAAAAATTCAGCGCTCTGAGTGACCTGAAGAATCCTGAAAAACAGTCACAGGTGAGAGTTGAAAAATTGATAATTCTTTGGATAACCTTATGTACTACCCCCTTCTCACAGACCCACTGGGACCCCTTTCCACTAGAAAAATTGGCCAAAATATTGTCCCCGGTGGAAAAATTATACTTCAATTTTCGTCCCCATTGAAAATAATCAGATAAACCAATCCTCCCTGCAAAATATTATGCTATTTTCCCATCCCCACTGAATTTTCTGACTTGAAAACAAAAGAATTTAAATCCCCTCTCATAAAAATAAGGGAATATATCGATCCTCGTCGAGTGAAAGTCTGTTAATTTTATCCCAACTGGCTGAAAGAATTCTGCCGGGTCTGTGTGAAGGGGGTGTTATACTCTGTACAGAGTGTATCTTACGTATAACGTAGTGTACGGAAAAGAGATGTGGGGTCTGTTTACAGACAATAGTGTTCGAAGCTGTCAAATGTTTAGTACGAATAACGATAATAATTTTTTTCGTCACTGTGATTATTGAAAGTTTCTTGACTTAATCTATTAAAAATAACTTTTGACAATGATAGTTTCCTTTAAAATCATTAATTCTTTATTTGAAAATGCATCATCATTTCCCTGGCTGGTTTCTATATTAATATGGCAATGCGCTGATTATTAGATATTGAGATTAGATATTAGCAGTTTCAAATACTTCACAAATGCCTGATTTTCCTAAATGTATTTGTATTCCAAAATTAGGAAGTATACTTTGTCATCAATCATTACCGTAAACAAACCAATGAAATAAACAAGAGTAGCTAACAACTATCCACGTAGCCTATACTAGACGTCACCCGCGTTTTTTATGCAACTAAGAAGAAACGCGATGAAAAATTAGTGAGGTACTCGCTATTATCCATACTACTACTTGTAAAAGTTATGATGACTTATTTTAAAACGAGGATATGCTTATAGTGACGTACATGTTTTTTATAAGCATACAAAAATCTAAAAACTGGCTCGGAGATGACTAGATCGAGAGATTTACAAAGCTGTAAAATGCTTTAAGGATGCTTATATCCTAAAAAAAAATTTTAGGAAATTCCGAAATACCGTAAAATTCCAGGCAAAACCAGCGAAATTTGGAAAATTTATTTAGGCTCAAGATAATGCTTAACATACGCTTAAATATGTAATTAAGGAAAAGGCCTATCTATCTTCTTTTTCTTATCTCTCATTAACATTGATTTGTTTTGACTTTTTTATTTCAGTACGATCCTATTCAGCTCTGTGTGATCAACCTTCTTGTTCAGTTGGTCAAAGAAGAAGATTAAACATATAAACGCCAGTAGATCGAAAGAATGGTGATGATACAATTTTCTCGCTCAAATAGTATTATCTTATTGTAAAGTGATATTTAATATATAATTTTGTCATATAAAATTTAACCAGTAAGTGACTGTGGGTTAGTCGATTATTTTTATCTGTTTTTAATTTTCAACAAAGAAAAATATGTTAAAAAGAATACGATCAATTTCTCACCACCTAGGGTCGTTTGAGGATTAGGCTGCATGAACCACCTAAAACGTTTTTATCGGAGTGTAAATCGACCAATCAAACAGCGTCTACTTTGCATAGGCGGTTTTAGACCACGGCAAACTTTTCAGAGGAAGAGATTTGCAATGAAATTTCATTGTCTTTTAACGAGCGCTGCACTCCCTCGCATTTTTCCGACGTACTTGCTTTATTGTCTTAAATCCGCCAGTGCTTTGCAATTATTTTTTACGCTTACTTTATCAGTTAACATCGTATTACACTTAAGAAAAAATGTTGGCAAGAAGGTTCTTTCTTCACGCTCTCGGGAGTTTCTGAAGAGGGTACAAAAACCATAAAAAATAAATCTAGTCTCTTTAAAAGTTTGAAGGGTGAGGTATACATTGAAACAGGAAAGAAGAGACAAAGTTTTGTATACCCTTAATAATATTTCTTTCTGTTGGAATGATAATTGAATAATTAGCTTACCATTGCGCAATTGAAAAAAATTGTAACAAAAAATAATTTCAAAATAATATTAACAAAACATAGAAAGTAATAAAAAAATTATAAGAAAAATATAAAATCAAATTGGTACTCGGACGAGCAATCTCGTGAATATTAATCCCAAAATCACTCGAAAAGCAATTTGGCCTTTTTACAAAAAATTCTGCTCTAAACGGGGTAATTGCCGAAAAAACACAACAAGAAACAGGGGTATTCTTGAGCTATCACCCGGTTGTTCCTTAAATCTAAAAGATAATGTAATCAGCCATAATAATTACAGTTGTCGTAACCCAAATTCGTAAAATAGAATAGGTAAAAATATATAATACTGTATGTTGTAAATACAAATTATCAATATAAAAAATAAACACGAACAAATAAACACAAGAAGCACACACTCAAATAAATAAATTCTTAAAAAAAATTACCTAAATACCACTAAAATAAAAAAAACATAATAATATACAAATTTGTTATTCTAATTCTAAAAAAACTAAACATTTATTTAACTAAAAATTAAAGATTGATGTTTTTAAAAGGGTATTTTTCTAGTCCTTAGCATTTGGATGGACCATGTCACAAAAATATATAACAGTGGAAAAAGTAGCAGTAAAAACTGAGTTGAACTTTAGTATAATAAGGCCCGGGAGGGGGGGGGATACTTAGGCAAAATGGATGCCGGGTATGTGCGAGCCATAATGGTCCCTTTTTCACACTCGAAAGTCTCTAAAGGGGTACAAAAACCAATAAAGAGGAACTTGAGTCTCTGTAAGGGTCCAAAATTCACGAAAATCGAAATTTCCTCTTTCAAAAGGGTCGTGTTTTCCAAAATTTGGAGAAAAGTCGAGTGAAAATCGACAACAATTTTGAGAAAAGTCTAAGGGTCCCAAAAACGCCAATTTTTCCTCTCTCTAAGGCTCGATTTTCGATTTTTGGCTCGGACATACCCGTCACCTCGCAAACCTAGTACCCCCGGATAATAAGACTTTCATGGAAGTAGAGCATTTATGGTAAAAAACTACGTAGACTGTCACCATGAACATATAAACGACTGGACATCTATCTTTTATTGTCTCTTTGAAGCGAGCTTCGTTGCCGCCTGTTTTTCGAAATTGGTATGAAAAATCCGACAATATTCCGTCATAATTTTATTTCTTTGAATTATTTAGTTAAAAAGATTGATAGAGCTTGAACATTACTCCTAATGCACAAAAAAATTATTTTCGAAATTTTTTACAAGTTTGTAATATATTTTATCAACATTTTCAACTCTGAAATGCAGAATTTCAACTGCGTGTATACTTTTGAATCCCTTTTGTCACTCCAATAATTTTTTTTATGACTTGAAAAAAATAGCTTTCCAAAGTTGAGAGCCTGTGTAATAAGAATATGGAAATTAGAATGTGACACTCTCTAAAATTATTAGACACTTTTAAGTCAAAATTTAGAAATATTAGTCGGAGTTTTGACAAGCTGGCGATGATTTTGCCTCTGTTATCTTTGTTATAATATAGATAAAAGACTTGAGAAGAGTAGAACAACAGAGACTTTTGTCGAAGTTTTGACGTTGTTAGCAAGCTATTCGCAAGTGGTATATCATCAAAATCTATTGTTTCATTTTATACTTTTAACGAGGCGGCAACGAAGCTAGCTGTGTTATCTTCAAAAAGACAAAAGAGATGGATGTCCAGTCGTTTATATGTTCATGCTGTCACTAAGTTGGAAATATTAAGAATTGATTAAATCTAGCCAATAATTTATAACCTTACATGGCGATTTCATTTAACTTACAAATTTCACCAGGAATAGAATTGAATATTCAAATAATCAATAATCATCCATGGGGTAGCAGAATTGGAGAATACCGGATACGTGCAGACCAAACTTCCGAAAACCAACCTTTGGAGAGATCTTATCCGTACCCCGCCTTTTATCCACCAAGCGTCGCATCCTTACCCTTCAATACATCAATACATCAATATTCATCATTCAATATATCAAGCAATAGCATAATCACCGGGAGATGCCAGAAGATGTTCGGTATCTTCAATGTCTTCATCATTTTCATTGCCATCAATTCTGACCATTCCTTCATCTCCTCCGCCGTCTTCTTGCGTGAAAGATGCAAAGTGAATCTTGTGTGTGTACGTTTTATTGTCTGCAAAGGAAATAATGGAGAAAAACGTAATTTTTTGAATATCGGATGGGAATATCTCATTATTTTTTAAACATTTGTAAAAAAGTCAAGAATTAAATTTTATCATGATTTTCGCCCAAATACACTATGTATTTTGACATTATCGATTTCATTGATCCGAGACAACACTGCATCACAGATCCACCAGAAGTCTTCCCTACTTGAGAAATTAAACTGAGAAGTCTCCCAGTTAAAAAATCCTGAAATTTCCAATATAATTAGGAAAACTTTAAAGAAGCTATGATCCTGAAAAACAAAACATAATCTCGCAAAAACAAACCTTGGTAAATATCATCTAAAGTTTCTCTGGTTGGTTTTCTGAAGGTTTCAGGTAAAACGAACGCCAGAAGCATTGAAATGAAGCAAGTGGTGGTCATCAGGCCGAATGGAGCCGCAGGGTGGATGCGGTTGAGTAGTTTGATAAAAGGTGAAGTAGCGGCGCCCGCGCGGCTAGTCACGATGTTGATACCCATACCTTGTGTTCTGGAGGAGAAAAAGGGGAAACAATAAACTCACTCAGAAAGAATCTTAAATTATTGTTATCACTTTGACTCTCGATAACTTTAAAGATAAATGTTTGGCATCGGTCTTTACTTAGTAATGGAGACTTTTTTGTATCATAATGACTAATAAAAAAATGACTTTATCAATAACGCCAAAGTCAAACGTTAATAAAGAAGCAATGACGCAGCGATAATAATAATAGCGAAGAAGTACCTGAGACAGGTTGGATATATTTCTGACGACCACATATAGATGGACATGAAACCCGCTGATGCCATTAGTTTGCCAAGTAATCCAAATACAAGCCTCGCCACTGAAATGAAATACATGATTTGACCGAGTGAAACCTTTTAATTTTTAGCCAAATTTGTGTAGCCTTCAGTCAGCTGACTGTGCCAAGCTAAAGTGAAAAAATTATGAAGAAAATATACGAACCTTTTTCTGATTCAGGAATGCAAGTTACAACTAAGCAAAATAAACCAGTCAATAGGTAAATGATAATACAAGTTTTCTTCCTCCCAATGCTAAAAGAAGAACAGAATTGGTGTAAGAAAAACATTTAAGATTGTGTAACTAAATTGCTACGAATCTCATTCCTGCAACAGCTAGCCTTGAATGGAACAGAGCTGGCCCAAAGAGTTATTGAAGTATAGCTTTATCTCTCGTAATATAGAATGTTCTAACCTCCCTCTTTAAGGGACAGACACTTCGAATTCTCTATTTCGGATGTACCTTTAGTATTCAGCTTTATGTACATAAAACAATCTGAATAATCAAATTTGAATGAACTTACAAATTGAGTAAGAAATAAGAGATCAGAGCTCCTGGAAGTTCTATCAATGTCGACCAAACGAAATTCAAATACATATTTCCACCAAGGTCCGAGAAAGCCCAAGATAACGCGTAATAAACCATACCACTATTAAACCTGAGGAAGAAGGTATCGAATTTTGATTCAAGTTTTGCCAACAGCAAGAGCTGTGAAAAGGATAGGATTTCCTAAAATGTACTTTAGACATGGGTTGCATCTTGAAGCATCTTTAAAAAAATATTGCAGTTTGATGAGAGATTGAGCTGTACCCAACTGTACTTCAGTTACACTGGCATGATTAGACACTTTAGAGGGAGGACAGCAAGAATAAGAACTTGGGATTTGGTTGATCGAATCCCATTCACTACTAGAGACAAGGGTATATAATCATTAACAAATTCTCAGCAACCGTGATTTACTCACCGTTGGAAAGATATTATCGAGGCAAATAATCTAAAAATCTATGAAGTAAAGCTAAAATGGCAAAAAATTGGCCAAAAAGACCTTTTATTTTAACTCTTACCATATGAAAGCTTGTGAAATCATCATAACGAACAATTTACAACTTTTGAAGAGTACAAGATACGAAACCTTCTTCGCTTTTTCCTGTGATGAGTTTTGATACTTCTCTAATGATAAATCATTTATAAAATTGGTATTATTACATTTTGAGGCTTTTTGTAAGATTTTCTCCGCCTCTGCAGTGCGGCCTTTCACATGGAGCCAGCGAAAGGATTCTGGAACACATCTGAAAAGATTACAAAAACAATCATTTTTAAAAACAATCAGTTTCAATTCTGCAATAAAAACTATGAAATATCGAACAAAAAAAATTAGTGTTTTTAAAATTTTTCGTAATTTAAAACACCATTTAATATCACTTTCTGAAAAATCGAAATAATTTTTTGGGTAATAGTTTTGTTTGTCGGTATCAAGAGGGTTAATCAAATTTTGAAAATATAAAAATAGTTGGGCTGACTTACATGCACGTTATGAGTCCAAACATGTATGGTACTGAACTGAACAATGCCAGGTGTCTCCAATTGTTTAAATAATATGCTTTTATGGTCATTAGAAATGCACCAATGGGCCATGCACAACTTGATAGTGTCGATGCTAATGCTCTTCTATTCGGACCAACTATTTCAGTCGATAGAATATAATGATTTAATGCAGGGCCAGAATAAACAAAACCCATGATAAAACGCACGACAAGAAGTTGCCATATGCTGGTAACAAATGCATGAGCCATCAAAGCTAACAGAGTCAACAACATAGCAGGGTAAAGAATCTTCTTTCGACCATACTGATCAGAGAGATAACCCAAAGTCAATATTCCAATTCCCCAACCAACGAATACAATAGATCCTGTCAACGCATCTAACCATGCATCTTTACAGACAAGATTAAACTGAAATGAAAAAGAATTATTCTTGAATTCATATAAGACTAATATAGCACAAAATAAGAATAGCGTTAGAGAGTACAGACGGTAGAAATCAAAAGCCTTACACTTGTCTATTTTTAAAGAGGCATTTCTACTATAAAAAAGGTTGACTTTTGTTTGAAGATATCAAAGTCAATTTACTTTTAAAAGACTACACACGTCATGGACAAAAATTTTACTGAAGTAGTTTTATTTAAGTAACCATTACCTCAGTAACTACACTGGATCTTCCATGATTCATGTAGTGCCATTCTCCTTGATTCAAAGAGCATCTATCATTTTCTGTATGTTTGAATAATTGTGAGGCGTTATGTGTGGTGCAGAAAGTTCCATTTGGATGTGACACGTTAGCAGTACAGCTCCACGGTGGATCATAACCGATATAATAAAATATGAGAGGTGGGAACGACATTGGGATCATAGCAAATCCCATCAGGAAGACCATAATGATTTGATATTTTCCACATTCTCCAGTCTTGATAAGGTATTCATCAATGGTCACATTGTTCTGGTCTTCTTGATTAGAACTTCTGCTTTCACCACCAACAACATTTTTGAGTGGGAATTCAAATTCCACTTCAGAGTCATCTTCAAGATCATCATCTAGATCAACATCTTCGATTCCCAAAAGTTCTTCTTTATCACTCATCTGTAAAAAAAGTTGGTTTTATCAAAAAAGGAAATGCCCATTATTTATTGTTTCTACCCTATGATTATTATATGATTCTTCAATGGGATTCAAAACCATAAAATGCATTCAAAAAATCAGTTCATTTCATTTATTAATATTTAAAGAGGAGCATACATCAGTTAAATAAATAAAAATTTACAACTGCTATATCAACGTCACTCCTCTCACCCAAATCGTACACTCGCTTCACATCACACCTCAATACACACACTCAAGATAAAAATTACATAAAATGACATAAATACTAAAAATAAATACAATTATAAATTGATAAAATCTAAAATCTAATTAATGTTTTCGAAAGACTGAGTTTAGTCTAAGAATATGCATCAAAGGATGAGTATCGTGGTCAAAGAGGCCAGAAAGGCTGAGAGACTAGTGGTGTGAGACTAAGACTGAGATGTGTAGTAAAGAAGATGCATAGTAGAGAAGCTAAAAACTAGCTAAAAAGCTAAAAAGTAGGATAGACAATTTGTAGAGCTCTTAAAAAAAGCAATAAAAAGATATTGCTTAAACTTTCAGGTGCACCTTCATGGCGTCAGAAAAATCCTTAGAAGAAATTGTTTCCTAACTTTAATTGGTAAATCATTAAAAAGTTTAGCTCCACTATATTTGAAGCTTTGTTTTCCAAGTTCGAGTTTCATTTTTGAGGTCTCCATCAGATACCCATTGTTCCTTGTTTTAGTATATTTTCTCAGCTTAAAATAACCGTTTAGGTTTGAACAAGTTTCATTATCAATCGAGCTTTTAATCAAGTTTAGTGCTTCTGCATGGATCAAGTTGAGTATGGATGGAATACGTTTCCCCGTCAGTCGATGAGCTCTAGATTCAAGTGATTTAAACTGCTTATTCTGAGTTTCGGTGTATGTCAGCTTGATCGGGCCTCTGTACGTCAGAATTGGAACAGTCATCATGGTGAAAATAGAATAGGCTGCATCTTTAGTGAGGTAAGAACGGAGTTTTTGGAGAAGTCTCAGTCGACCGGATGCTGTTTTGTAGGAGGTATCGAAGGTTTTGTTAAAGTTCAGATTTGGATCAACTTTGTTTCCGAGATATTTGTATTCCTGTACGTAATTAATTTGTTGGCCTCTGTAAAAAACGTTAAGGATTTTGTCGATCATTGAGAGACGTATAGCTGTTCCAAAGAGCATAGTTTCTGTCTTTCCCTTTTTCAAGTTAGCGATCAATTCGTTGTTGTCGAAGTATTCAGAAACTTTATTGAAGTCATGACTCAGATCACTTTTGATTTGCGTTTTTAACTTTCCGTTGCAATATATTACGGTGTCGTCTGCGTACATGATGACTTTTGATTTCTCCAAACATTCTGGGAAATCGTTGAATAAGATTAAAAATAGCAGAGGACCTAGTATAGATCCTTGGGGTACGCCAGTGAACAACGGTTGTTTGTTTGATAACGAGTTACTGATACAGACTTGCTGATTTCTATTAAATAGGTAACCTTTAAACCATTTCAGTTCTATTGCGGAGATCCCGTATTCTTGACGCTTTTGCAGTAGAATAGCATGACTAACGGTGTCAAATGCTTTTGTCAGATCGATGTAGACAGCTCCTACTAGTTTTACTTTGTCGATCAAAGATCTAATGTCATCAAACAGTAGAGCACTAGCAATTTTGGTTGATCGGTTTTTTGGTTTCCAAATTGACGATCAGTCAGTAGGTTTTTATTTTTGAGGAAGTCAGAAAGTTGGCTTCTAACAGCTTTCTCCAATATTTTTGAAAACGTTGGCAAGATCGATATGAGAATAAAGTTTTCTGTTTTTTTGTCCCCGGATTTGTGGATAGGTGAGACAATAGCTTGTTTCCAAAGTGTTGGAACTTCTCCTGAAGTTTGGATATCTCAGTGGCACAGTCTTTTAACATTCCAGGAGGTAAATCATCTGCACCTGTTGTTTGTTGCGCTTTGAATTTTTCAATTCTCTTTCGACGAAAATTTTCGGTACGTAGGTGAAATTAAAGGCTTGAAGAGTTCTTGGTGGACGAATTTTAGGTGGTCTCCAAACGCGGTCGGTGAACACTGAGAAGGTCGATTTTAGCTTTTTGATGACTTCGCTAAAATAATCAGAGAAGATGATTGCTGTTCGTTCGTTTTCGATCTTCTGGGTACACTTGATTTTGACTTTGTCAGGAATATTTTTTTGACAGTGTCCCAAAATTTCTTCGGGTTTGATTTGTCTTCTTCTAGAGTTTCTTTGTAGTGTTTTCTTTTTGAATCTTTTAATTTTCCGTTGCATTTGTTTCTAAGTTTCTTGTATTTCTTTGTATCGTCTTTGGATTTTGTTCAACGTGCCTTTCGTAAAGCTAGATTGCGTTGGTTCATGAGCAGTATCAGATCTTTTCGTAGCTATGGAGACGGTTTTCCTTTGATTACTTTAGTAGTATGAGGAGTTTACATAACTTGGTACAAAGGATTCCAATCCATCTTTTTCACGTCATTTAAGAGTGCCAGAGGGTCATAGTTTTTAAAATCTCTTGTTTATTTAAAGATTGGTTCATATTTTGCACAATTCAATTTTCTGTTGCAACCGATTATATGTCGTGATCTCCAATCGATAAGGGACAAACAATTGTGTCTTTGATGTTTGATGAGTTATTTGTGAGAATTAGATCAATCAAAGTTTCTGTTGTCGGACTGATTCTTGTTGCAGTTTTAACGATTTGTCAGATGTAACAAAATTAATAGCAGTATATACTGTCATCATTTAACAATCAAGCGAACGATTTTCTGTCAAGATAAAACATTTACATAACTTCCATCAGAATAGAAATTTCACTAGACACTATGTCATGTTAAATATAAAAACTCCAGCATCAAAACAATGGTTAAATTATCCAATATGATGTTGTGTCTAGCAATTAAGGTCTATGATCTGCATCTGTGCTACCATTTCAAAAACAAACACATGTGGTTCAAGGATAGAGTTTTGTAAGAATCGACCCATTAAAGCTTTAAGATAGTGCCCAGATTATCCGTGGATAGTATTCAATTGTCATTAAATCCTAGAACTTTTGCAAAAAAATGGAAAAAATAGAAAAATTCTGAAAAGTTGTTTTTTTACTGCTCTATTCACATACTGAATTTGAAAGATCTTCTATGTGGCGTTCTTTTGCAAACTTTGAATGACTTTGGTGAAAGCAGAAGTTCTAGTCAATAAGACCAGAACAATGTGACCATTGATTTTTGTCCTGCTTCAGCTTAGCTTTAGCTTAAGTGCTTGCATGCAGCATGTCCAAATATGTGTTTCCCCTAAATTTTGTATGGATATACTGGTAAGTGCTTGTGGTGTGCAGCATTGGCTGAGCACAAAGCTCAAGTATGTGTTTCGTGTTAAAGAGTTAAAAGCTACGCTGCCCCAAGCCACTTTCACTTTACTAAAAACACATACGCTTAAAATTAAATGTGATTGAGACAGGTGCAAAAACTTGAAAGAAGTCAACAATCCACAACTTTCTAAAACAGTAATCATCCTTTTGGGCATGATGTACTTTTATGAATGGCAGTTGAAGTGTTTTTTTCTTATGAAGCTTTTACGCCCACAAGTGACAGGTTGTTTTGGGTGCTACCGGAAAAAGTTAAATGTGTTTTACTTGTTTGTTTCTCATTTGGTAGATAGGTCAAGGAAGAATAAAAGAAATTCTTCTGAAGTTTATTTTTGTATGGTTTTTCTGGGTTTGAAGACATTCAGTTGCAAAATAGGATTGGTCACCAACTGGGCGGTAGACTCTAACTGCAGTGCCACTGCATTGAACCTCCATTTTCAGACCAAAACAGTGGTAAGGAAAATGTGCTTGGAAAATGCCCTTTCAGTCAGGTTTGACCTCTTAATATACTTTGTCTGTTTGTTTCTTGATGGAAACCATCCAGCCCAAGTTGTTTTGTATTTTTCCCGCACAAGTTACTTTTATTACAAAACTGTCAGTGTAGACCTAACTCTTCACACAAAAATTACGGGAAACGCATGTTTGGACTTTGTACCCTATGCTGCACACAAGCACTTAAGCCAAAGTCCCGCAAAAGAGGGACAAAAATCAGTTTTTTGAAGTTTGCAAAAAAACGCCACATAGAAGATCTTTCAAATTCAGTATGTGAATAGAGCAGTAAAAAATACAACTTTTCTATTTTTCCTTTTTTTTGCAAAAGTTCTAGGAATGAAAATAAAGGGAAAATGATGATTGAATACTATCCATTGATGTCCCGCGGCACTATCGTAAAGCTAGAATCGCTTCGCGTACTCTTCGCTTGAGAAGTTGATTGGCAGATTGAATTTTTCACCCGCGCAGGAGTTCGCGGAGCGTTCTCAGATCAATCCTCGGACCGCGCTAAAAATGGTAGACTGAGCTGTGATAGATCATTTTGATGGAAGTTGTTGGAATGTTTACAAGGCTCTTGACAGAAAATCGTTTGTTTTATTGTCAATGATTACAGTGCGGTTATTAATTTTGTTTGATCTGTCAAATTGATGTTTGTAAGTGCACTTTATAGTTTTGATTCCCATTGAAGAATCATATTCTGGTTTTCATGTTTAATATTAGATGCTGTTTTAGAGCTTTAGTTAGGTCTACACTGACTGTTATCGTTTTAAACATGAGCAACTGATCCAGAATAAAAGGCAGTTAGTCACACTAGGAAATTTAGCTTTCAGAAAAAATAACGTCAGTCATCTACAGGATGTATTTCAACAACAAGGATGAGAGTTACCTGACTCAAGTTCAAGATCCCAAGACAATCAATTAATAAAACTTGAAAACTTAAAATGAGACAAAATGACCGTTTGCGAACGTGCAGCAGCCAAATATCAACCAACAAAATTTTGTCATTCAATTCCCGAGACAGCACTTTGATTTTTAAGGCCTTGTTTATACGCTAATGCAAAAATAATTCCGCACGTGTAAATGGTTCATTGTTTGAGGTCCGGCAAAATTTCCGAGAAATAGCCTATCCGGCGATGCACGGATCTAGGTGGGTTCCGCCTCCCCCGTAGATCTTTTTCTTGCGAAGTTGATCTTCAAATTAGTTTTCAAGGTTGGCTTGGCTTAAATCTTTTCATCTATTCTATGGCTCAAATTTTAGGCAATTTCTCAAAGTTTTTGAAAATGTTAATTTCATTAAAAAGCGCCGGGTTATTTTTTCATGAATCCCTTTAGAAGTTTTGCGGTGCATTTTTTTGCTTGAGAGTCAAGTAAACGATATAGCGCTTTCGCAGCATTAATCTTTGATAAGCGTTTTGGCGGGACGCTAGTGTGACTAACTGAAAGGTAATTATTTTTACAACTCACACTTTTTAATTACATTAATTGACATCTTGACATTACAGCTATCTTGTTAGATGGTTAGATAATGTTTTGTTTCGAGAGTTCTAGCAATAGTTTATCATTCAACTTGGAGAGGGAATGTTTGTAAACATATAATTTTTTTTCATAACAGTTATTTGGGGGCTCGGAATTAGGCAGTGGTGTCGGATTTAGGACCTCTCACTGTAGCCTAGATAAAATATGGCTTCGCTAGTATAATGAACACCACTAGCAGTGAATGAACTGCGTGGTCAGGGGACTCTAACTGGAGGCTCAAAATCCCTCTTATACAGTAGAATAAAAACAATGTACGTACCCTAGCACTTCATTGATTTTTGTGGTTGTGTGTCCTTTGAGCTTTACTCGCTTTCTTGTTTTCTGCTTTCTTTTAAAGCTCTTCTACCTGATCTTTTTCTCTTTTTCCTGTTCCTGTTTTGGTTTTTGATTGTTTTGATGAGTTTTGATTTGAGCTACCATTTTTAATTTTCCATTACCTAAACGAGCTATATTCATTAGGGCACGCACCGCGGAAACGCCTTAGAACTATGAAACAATCTCTCATTGGCTAAAATTTTCTTAGGCGGGGAGGGCGTTATTTAGCTCCCTCGGTACTGCTCTTTTTTCAATCTTTGAACTTTCATGAAATTTTACACCGGCCCCTGAACACATGCACCGGCTTATTTTTTGATTTTTGTGCTGCTGCGCTGTTAAAATTTCAAAGAAAGACTTATTTTTTGTTATATTTCTGTCCATCCTACAACTCTTTTAATCATGGCAAACCAACAGGTCGACCCTGAGATGCAAAGATTCATCGCGATTGAAACACAGAAGGCTAAATTTCAACAACATGTTCACAATTTGACTGAAGTGTGCTGGGACAAATGTGTTGATAAAACTGGAGCAAAACTAGAAACAAAACAACAATCTTGCCTCGGGAACTGTGTTGAACGTTTCCTTGATACATCTAACTTCATCATCAACCGTCTTTCACAAAAGGGCGGCTAAATGTATTGAACACACAACACTTGACTTTTTTTGTACTTTTGTGTGTATGTGGGTTGCTGCATCATATCATTACATTACCATCATTCATTCATTATTGCAAACCAGTCATGTTATTGCCTTATTGTATCTAATTAAGAACAGAAGTTCTTCCAGAAACCTACTGCTACATTGTATTTCTTTTTAATATAAAACACTAGCTATGAAATTGAATTGATAAAATTGTTTTTTTTATGAGAACAATCAAAATTTTTTTTAACTTAGGGAAGGGATAGTTTAACTTTTTTGAGTGTTAAGCCTGAAAATGTTCTAACCTTGTTTTTAAAATTTTACCACTTATGCATAGCTGTTAACGCATGCCAACGTTTTCTCCCACGGGAAAAAATTCAGCCAAATCTCCCACATTTTCAAGATTTTCTCCCGCATCTTCCACATTTCCAAAAATTTTCCGACTTCCTGAAAAAAATTCAGATTTTGAAAAAGCGGCATGGCACAATTTCCTGAATTTGGAAAATTGGGACGAAAAATTCTCTGATTTGGAAAAATTGGATTATCGGCTTGAACCTCTCCCGCATTTTTGCGAGGCGGAGTTGACAGCTATGCTTATGTTCTTATATAGTTTGTTCTTATAAAAAGAAAAAGTGAAACACCCTCTAATCTAACTGAAATCAAGATTTTTGGTGGTTGTTTTTATAACATTGTTCTAGAAATTCTTGTTTATTTTTATTTCACGTCTTAACTGTGTTTAGATTTTATTACAACACACATGTTTCACTGTGAAAGTTTTTAGAGTAGATATAATGAAACAATTATCATTGTTAATTTTAGGTAGCTATTTTTATTTAAAATTCTTGTGAAACTAAAAAGACTTGATGCTCTACAGGTGGCATGGTGTCCATAAAAAAAGAAACAGAACTCCAAAAGGTTTTTCAATGATTTTTCTGTATACCAAAGTGCATACCATGAAGTCGGGTAACTTGCATCAGTGGAGGCTAACATGCATAGCCCTCAAATGACTGACCAATCAACGTAGCAAAATTTCAAAACAAATAAGCTACGCAGCTCCGCTCGCAGCTCTCCTCTACCATTTTTGTTTTGATTTAACTTTGTATTTTAAGGACCAGCCAGGTCATTCATTTGAGGGCTATGCATGTTAGCCTCCACTGATGCGAGTTACCCACCTTCACGGTATATCCTTTTTCTATGGACACACTGTACATACCTTGCCCAAACTGTCTGGTGTCTGACTCTTAAAAAGATTCATTTGTGAAAATAAATATTTTTCTAATAATAGATTAAAAATGATTGATAATAAAAAAGTATACAGAATATATAATTTATAATTCCTTTATTTTCAGTTTGAATTTCCTTCTGTAAAGTCTTCCTGTTCCCCAGAAATTTTTCAGTTGAATTATACCGGGTGTCTCAGAAAAAAGTGTACAAGTTTGACGTTACACTTTTTTTTATATATAAGAACCAGTAAATTTTTGCTGAGGCTCGGCTGTTCTTATTTTTTTGGCACTTTGAGCCTTGAATTGTTCTTGTTTTGTTCTTATTTTTTCTAAGGTAAAAAACAAGTTTTGGCTATTTACTTTACTATTTAGAGGATTTTAGAAACCAGTGATTCTTTTTGCTATAACTCTCTAACTTCAGCCTCTCCACTGTTCTTAAATTGTTCTTATTTTTTGGCATTTTTGAGCCTCATTGTTCTTATAAAATTGTTCTTATAAAAAAAAGAAAAGTGTAGTTTGTGAGAAAACTAAAAATGTTATGAAAACTTTTTGAACCTACCTCCGGGTACCCCGGTGGAGGTGCTATAAATTAACCGATGTCTGTTCGTCCGTCTGTTACCAGCTTTTCTCAGGATTGGCTCATTAGTTTTTTCTGATTTTGGCACAATGATGCAAAATGGCAATGCCCAAAATGTGCCGAACCCTGATTTCTGAAAAAATAATTTTCTGGGCGAAAATGCCAGAAATATGCCGGAAAATCTGTTTTTTTGGCATTTTCTCGAGATTTTATCATTCGTTTTTTCTGATTTTTTGCTCAAAGATGCGTATTAACAATGCCCAAAACATGGCCAGTCAGATTTTTGAGAAAATTTTTTTTCCGGCCGAGAATGCCGGAAATCGCCGTTTTTCTTGATTTTCATTGGACTTTTTCCTTATAATTGGTTGTTTTTTCATTCTAAAACATTATTAATAGCAATGCTAAAATGTGACAGAGCCCGATTGTCTAAAGAAACATTTCTTTCCGGCCGAAAATGCCGGAAAAACCGGAGTTTTGACATTTTCTCGAATTTTTCTCAAATTCAGTTGAGCTAGAATCTCAGAATGTTTGTGAGTGAGTTTGTGAGTTTGTCCACAAACTTTGGGGCAGCGTAGAGAGCGGAATAATTGGTTGACGGAGCTGAAATTTGGCACACGCCCTCCTCATGTTAAAACTTAGGGGTAGTTTTTTTATTTTCTTAAATTTCGCTTTTTTTCGCGAGTTATTCCCATTTTACCGGGATTTGGCGCTTATTTAACGTCATAAAAGTCAAAATAATTGACGTCAAAAAATATTTTTTAAATTTTCTTTTAGATTCATTGACGTAAATGAATTTATTGACGTCAAATATCATTTTTTAACTTTTCAAATCTCAATGCCTTAAAATTTTCTACTTAAATTTTTGCAATTTAGATATTTCATTCCGATTTTTGTTTATTCCTTAAATTGCCTACGACTGAGCCTTCTCTTATCCTGCTAAGTATCCATCTATCTGGGTTTACAATCGAGCCTTCCCTTTCATGTGAACGATTGCCACGTAGGCTTATCAACCAAACTTTACAATTTAGCCCTGCCTTATTCCGAGTAACCATCACTTTTGGATTACAATTTTAAGCCTTCCCTAGTCCTGATTACTCATCACCCTATGGGTTTACGACTTAGCCTTCTCTTATTCCAATCACCATTCACAACGGATTTACAATCGGCTTATTACAATCTCTTATCCCTAGTACCAATTGCCCTTTTAAAAAAAGTGTTTACAATTGGGCCTTTCACTTTCACACGTATACTGAAGTTGAGCCCAGTGCTTTAGCACGTTACAGTCATTCATAGTTTTTTCTATTTTTTTTGCAGAGAGATGCGTTTTCGCAATGCTCAAAACATGGTCGAGTTCGATTTTTGAGAAAAAATTGTTTGCAGATTTTCACGGATTTTCATTGGATTTTTTCGTTTTATGTCGTTGTTTTTTCAAACAGAAACATTATTTATAAGAATGTCCACGATTAAGCATGGTTCAATTTTCAATGAAACTGATTTTGGTACAGGAACTTTCCAAATCGCCGGATTAGCTTGTTGAAATTTTTTTTTGCAGGGGTTCGTAACGAATATTGACGTCTTCGTATGATCCTAGTATTTTTTTTTTTGAAGAACGTCATTTCATATTACCCAAAATATAGCCCAGAAACCCTGGTGATACCTTGCTGAATACTTATTTGATGGAACCAATGAAGATAGTTTCAGTTCGACCTTATTGGCCAAAACTTAGTTGACCCTATAAGTGACTAAAATTAGGGCCGACTAAAAATTTAGAAATGGTCAAAACTTAATTATGAGTCGGCCCTTAGTGACTAAATTTTGACGAGGTGACTAAAATTAGGGCCGATAAGGTAAATGACTCTTTTTGTACGAAAAATTGGTCAAAAACCACTTCTATTTTCAAGGTTTTGAGACAAAGAAGCTGTTACAAAATTTTCCGAAAATCTAAAATTTTTTTTCTACATCGAAAATATGGTCCTCAACTCAAAGTTGAAATACTTGTCTTCGCAAATGTAAATTTAATTTTCTTCTTCATCAAATTTTTTCAATGCAATTTTCAGAATACTTGTTTGACATAAATTTCGCGTGGATTAATTTTAGCAAGGGCAATGATTTTGAAGAAAAAATTAAATTTCGCGCGAATGAATTTTAGCAATCTGTCTATTCGGCGTGTTTTAGCGAGATTTATTTTAGCGAAAATAGAGAAAACTCGCTAAAACGCTAAAATTAGTCTCGCTAAAATTTCTACGATCAAAGTAACATGCCTTAGTTTTGTCGGTTACATCAGTCAGAAAAATACATTTTATAATTATGAAAAACAACAACAATTATGAAAAATTCACTATGGTCAGAGCCCTTAAGTAATCCTACTTGGTCTGTGAGAATGGGGTGTCATGAGTACACGCTTTTTTTTATAAGAATAATGTACTTTGGATGAGGGTAAAGTATTCTTAAGAGATTGCCAAAATTGAGGGTGAAATATTCTTAACGTATTCTTACTTTTTAGACTTGACTTTTTTACAAACATGAGGAATGATCAATTTGAGAGTTTTGGACTTTTAAATAAACATTTGGAGCTAAAGTTACTTTTCTGCCTGAAAGTTTATATTTAAGTCTCACAAAAGAAGCAGTATTTTTCTGTTAACCAAATACAAACTGACTGTATTCTTACCAAATTCTGTGAAACTCACCCTAGAAGGTATTCTTAGGGTATTCTTATGATTTGGCCAATTTTCACCCTGATATTCTTATAGAAGATATTCTTATAAAAATAAAAGCGTGTATCGAAGGAAGGTTCTGAAAACCTGGGTATAGAAAAGTTCCCATCCAATAGTTGCAATAAAACAGGTACATTTTTCTAGTTTTATCGCCCATGTTATAGTGGAACATAACCTAACACTTTCGAAACTACGGTGGAAGATTCAACCCAATACCAAAAGTATACGTCATAACAAGGTTGCCAAAATTGCTAACCTACATTTGCAGGGCCATTGGAAAATATGACCTAAAATATTTACTACTTAGATAAAATAAGATAACCAAAGTCGAAATTCATTTTTGGAAACTTTTTGAAAAATTATTAGCAAGAGCTTGTAGTAATGAAAATTGACGTCATCATAAAATGCCCAAAAAGTGTTCCGAATTTTCCGAATCGACTTTCGTTTTTTTGTGGTTACTTACAGGACCCCGAAGGAGCCTTTGAGCAATTTCAGCAACATATTATACTTTTAAGGTTCGGGCTAAGATAATGCTACCAGACTAAATGAAGAAATGATAATTATGCAGTTTGTAGTGGGGCGGTTAAGCTGGGAATAGAAATAGAAGCACACACAAGGTTTGGGGCGGTTTGACCATTTCTTTCGGAAATGGAGTGGGACTTGGTTGGATTTAGAGAAATCACACACAATTCATTTGAATTCATAAATGAAATATAATTCTATCTAATGATAACATGGTGACTTCTAAAAAAGAAAGATCCTAAAAAATATGAAGCAAATGATCACTAACAGATTATATATACATCAGTAATAAAAAATCAGGATGCAAAAGACCAAATTATTTGGTCAGCGAAATGATTACCAACAACCAACCCCCCTTTGTGAAAAATGTCTCTGTATAAAAAAGTAATGAATAACAAAAGAATGGGTAATATACAAGTGTAAAATTCACGCAAACAATTCTGTAAGATGCTAAAACACATCATGTAGTAATCAGTTCAAGCATTAAGAATATTTTAATCATCATTAACACAACGCCAACATTTAAGAACTTTATTAATCCTCTGATAACGACAGATCGATTGTCTCTGGTTTAAAATGTCCACTAATTATACTCGCTCTCTCGTGTGCCGCGCGCTCATGCGGCGGTAGTCTGTCATGAGGTTGTCGCTCTAAATGATGTTCCATAGGCGAACGAGCATGAGGCACCCTTTCCTGAGCCTGTCTCATATACCTCTCATGTAGAGCACGTTGCTCGTTCAAAGCACGTTCACGTTCACTCATGGCACGATGTTCACGTTCACGCTCCGTCATTGCGCGGTGCTGTTCACTAAGCATGTGTTCGTTTAGCGCTCGTTCACGCTCACTAACAGCTGATCGATCGAAAACTGAAGAACGCGCCATTCGTTCGCGTTCCCTCTCGCGTTCGATTCGTTCTCTTTCTCGTTCGTGGACGAGGAAAGCAGCGTCTGGGTGAGCAGAGCGTTCATATAAAGAGCGACGCACGGGGTCATAATGATAAGAAGAATGAATATCCTCTCGCCCAAAACCACGCTCTGCACCAGGCGGTAGTAGCATTTCTCCTTTCATTTTTAAGGCAGCCTCAGAAGCAGGTCCTCTCTCTTGAAGTAACATGTGACGTGCATGTTCTGCGCGCATTATTTTCTCACGCTCAGCTCTCTCAAAGTGTGCAGTCGAAGTCAATTTTTCATTCAAGTGTTTTTCGATAGCCTCCCGATTAAACGCCTCAGGATTGTGACGAACATTTTGTGGTAAGCCTCGCGGACTGAGGTCAGGCGCTTGGCCATGTCCGTGACGTGTGCCATGTGGGAAATTTTTTCTTTGTGTAACATAATGGTGATATGCAACAGGGTCTCTCATCATTTCTTGTGGATCATGAGGGAAACTTGGACTAACAGCGCCTTCACGACCGACAACAGATGGAGGGTGGCTTTCCCGCCCGTGCGGAACACGATGTCGACTCATTTCGCGCGCTAAACGAGCTTGAGCTTCATTGGCAGCAGCGAAAGAGTGATGCGGATATTCGTAAAGTTCACGAGGGACAGCAGTTCCTGGTCGAGAGCTAGGTCTATGCGTTGGGATGGGCGGTGTGGGTGGAATGTTGAGGTGTTCACGGCGTTCAAGGTGAGGATTGCTCGGTTCTGCTTGTGAGGCGTTTCTTAAATGTTCATCATGAAGGTGTAAATGGGTGTGCGTGTGGTGGTGGGCGTGTAAATGAGGTTGAACTAGTGATCCGCTCACTGGTGGAGGTTCCAACGCAGATCGATCCATTGCTGAATGTGGGCGGTCACCAGGTGTTGAGTCTCCACTCGTGCGATGTGCACGAAGGTATGCTTCGGCGGCACTTGTTGGATGTGGAGGGTGCGGTGGATGGGGGCCACGGCCGCTTTGAGATAATCGGTGAAACTCGAGAGCTTCTGAGTTTCTTTGTGGTACGAAGGGATGAGCTGGATGCGATGGGTGAGGCGACAGCAATGTAGCATGCTGCGATCGATGGTCAGTAGGTTGTCTTTCAAGACCTTTAACCAGTGCAGGGTATTTGCCTTCAAAAAGTGGAGGGCTTCCCGGTCGATGAGGGTGGTCGTGGGAGAAGTAAGGCATGTATCGTTCTCCACTTCCTCTATGATGTTGTTGTTGTTGTTGCAACATTCGTTGCATGTTCTCTCGCATGTTCTCTCGTTGCATCTCAAAATGTGACGTAATTTGTGCAGGTTGGTGATGACTGATCACAGGACTACCACTTTCACGACGCTTCAGAGCTGCCTCCTTCTCACGTTGGCGAAGTAAAGCATGTTGCTCTTCCAACATACGTTTCTGAATAAAACAAAAAATAGACAACATTGAAAATATACTCATGCTAATTACTTTACTTAGTTTCGAATGACATAGCAGAATCTTGGTAAAAGTACTATCAAAATGAGGCCCGCAAGATGATTTTAAGTCAGAAAGTTTATTTGATTAGAACATTGCAGAAAGCAAAACAGCGGTGTACCTGATGCTCCTGTTCAGGATTTCGTTGTTTCTTCGGTCTTTTGAAAGTGTAAATTCTTTCGCATCTCGAACATGTACTTTGCGGATCAGTCCTTCTCAACTCGAATCTCTGGTTGATTTTCTCCAACTTCTCCATGTCATCGGGAATTTCCGGCGAGGGCGGACCTGAGAAAAGTTCCGGTTGAACAGCGGGCGAATGATGGGCGTTCATGAAGTGCTGATGGTGATGCATGGGTGGGGGTTTATTGATGGGTGTTTGATATTGTTGCTGTTGTTGTTGTTGGGCGTATGTGCGTGGTTTAATTTCATCGTTTTCTTCTTTAATTGGTTGGAAAGTATTCTCCACCCGATCTTGAGGCGGAGCTTGAATCGTTTGTTTGACAGCCGTCATTTGTTGTTCAGGTTGTATGGTCGGTTTCTGCAAGATCACAGATTGTTGTATACTTGGTGTCATTTCACTAGATACACTTGACGATGACGCAATGACAGTGGTTGTACTGTGAACTTGAGGTTTAGATTCGCTCACTGTGGTTGTCTGAACGGGTGATTGTGACCGCGAGCTTTCAGTGGAAGGCCCATTGCTGCTCTCTGCACGGCTGCTTGACTCACTATCTTCAGATTCGTCATCTGCGTCCTACGTGAATAAAAGAATGAACTTATGCTACAGGGGATAAATATCTTCGTTATCGGGAAATGGTAGTAAAAGGTTTCATGAAATAAACGCGATTTGTGGGGTTGACTCCAGGAGAGGTTCTATTAAACACTTCTAAATTCACAAAAGAAACTAATTTTCTATGTTTTCTACATTAAAAACAGCAAAAAAGAATCATTCTTACCAGTGCATCATCCGATTCATTCCTTTCTACGCGGCTTTTCTTACTCTCTTCATCCTTTCCTTCCATCTCTTCATTTTGGGCTTTTCGTTTGTTCTTTGCCTACGTAAAGAAAAAATGCATCTAGTTTTAGGAATAGTCTCGCTGTATGATATGCAAACACCTATGATGACATACATACTAACACGTTTGTAAATCTCGTGATCCAAGCCACGATAAACTTCCAATATAACACGTTTGATTTTCAAAAAAGGACAAGCGAGAAGATTACAAATCAAACATTTCATTCTGGTTTGTTGTTTACAAATGAAGCGTGTTTACTCGAATACGAGGAGCACTTTTTTACGTTCTAACGACGACCAGAGAGATAAAGACAAACAAACCTTAGGCTCCGTTTCTTCGGCTTCTTGTGTGGTAGGTAGTGGTGTTGATTGTTTATTACGACTGTTCTTGGCTAAAAAAAATACAACAAATCATAAAAAGTAATCAAAACATAAACATTAAACGCGAATAGTTTGATAGTGAGAGGTTTGTTTCTTTTAAAAACATCAGATAATGTGGTTTCTATGGAATTTCATATGAACAGACTTTTCAGGAGAAACAAAACTCTTTCTTTGGCTTATATTTCATCAAAATAACAGCTAACTGAGAAGATATCCTAAAGAAAAGTACTTCCCTAATCTTATCAAGCTGACTGACTATCAAAGAAATTCGTTTCTATTCATGAAAAACACAGCTTTTCGTACTTAGACATTACTTCTCGTATTAATAAGCTCAAATTAAACATATAAACACACGCAAAGAAGACTTGTCTAGTATAGAGATGAGATATTACATCCAGGAATATTACAAAAGTAGAAGAGAGAGCTCAACGGAGAAGTACATGAACTGATTCCTTCAGTATTCAAAAACTAAATATTCGACAAAAACTTGTCTATTCCAAAATGTTATAAATAAGATTTCCACCCGTAAACCAGCTTATATTTCAAACCTACTTACTCAGCTTAAAATACAGAAATACTGTCCGCTCAAGATTGGCGTGACATTATAGGGGCCGATTTTCAAAGAACTAATAATTAATTTACTGTACTCGAATATAATTTTCTATAAGCACAAGAGTCTTACCATCTTGAAGTATGCGATTCTTCATTGTAGCAGGATTACAAAAGACAGGCGTCGAAGATCTTCTAGTGCGCATGCGTCCAGTGTAAGGCACTTGTTCTTCTAAATTTTCAAAAGCTGCTTTATAAATGTACGGCGGAGGGTCTCTCTTTTCTTCCTCCCTTAATGGACGCATTTTTCCATACCGTTTGAAGTATAACCGACAATCGTAACACAAAAGAGTCTTCGATTTGCCAGCATGATGCCAGTTTGGTGATTCTAAAGAAAAATGGGTCGAGTTTTCGAAATAACAGAATTTTTCTATCGTTAAACGATGACGAAGTAGAAATGTTAGCCCACTTCAATTCTCTACCGCTTGAAAGGCAGCTCGGTCAAGCGTTATCAAGCTCATTTCAAATAATTAAAATTCTTCATTTCTTTTGGCTTAGAGCTTTCGAAAATCAGTTTGCAAAGAATATTTAGAACTTTCAAACATAACTTACTAGTTGTATAGCAGTGGCGACATGCGTATAAACTGAAACAGGAAAAAAGTATAACAATCAGACATGATCACAATTTCTGGAAAAAAAAGACTTGGAAAGCAGATCTTAGAATTTTAACTTAAAAATAGTTCCCTGTACAAAGCTAACCATTCTTAACGGCATGGTCAGCTTTCGAGAAGATTGGAAACGAATCTAATATGACTGAGAAGGGGTTAATTATTTTGGGCAACGTTCTGTGTCGACTCTTTACAAATCCCTAAAAGGCCGACCACGACGCTAAGCATCACACATGTGGGTTTAGAAGATCTAACGGACGATAGTGATCATTTAAAGAAACAGTTTAAAAATACCTTAAGTCGCGAACATTTTCGCTGTCATCACTATCATCAAATTCATTTTCACTGCACGAACTCAATTCCACTGAAAAGAAAAGAAAAGAATCATAAATTATACATCCAAGGGATTCAATACAAACTGTGAGGTCTTATTTTGATAATCTAAACGCTTTTGAAACCACAATATCCTATTTTATTGAAGCAAAACTATAATAATCTCTTGACACGTGAAATGGCCTTACAAAATTCAGAGGTTTCTGTTGTTTTTGGTTTTGTGGTTCTGGTCTTTCTAGCCAACACATTATGACGTCTACCGCCACGTTTGTGAGGTCGAGAACTTGATGCAATTGACGACTTCTTCCAAAAATAATAATATTGGATAAGATCATTCTGTGAGAAGAGAAAACAAAGGAACAAAAGTTAAAGCAGGAATTTTTCATCTCGTCAAATCTAAATTCCTCAATGAAGATATTCTTATAAAAATCGCGGTTTGTTTTTATAAGCCGAGAAAATAAGGATGAGGTTGGTTGATTATAAATCAGTCTCTAGGTTCTCAACATGTCACAATGGATTGTATTGAGTTTATAAAACCCGTATTACAATAAGTCTAAAGAGAACTTTACAACATTCCTATGAAAAATTAATATGTGATATGAAAAAAGTCTCGGACTTACGGTGGTTCTGTCAGGAAGCAGCTCTTTACGGATTCGATGAAATGTTTTCCCATATGATCTCAAACCTTTCATGAATTTTTTCTATAAACAAAAACAAAATGGATGAAGATAAGAGCCAAAGATAGAAGGAAAACAACCCTTAGGAAATCAAAATACACACGGCTTTAAATCCACTTTCTTTTACAACGTACTACTCAAGGACCTTTCCCTTTCCACTTAAGATTTCAGCATCAAGTAAAATGCACGGCCGACGAACGAACTGAAAAGTAACATGTCATCACTCGTTTGCCTTGCATCTATAACAAACCCTTTGAATCTCGAATAAAAGTTAAGACCTGAAACCTTTATATACCTTTTATGCGAATTTATTCAGTTTTTTCAAATGTAGAAAATGATTCAAAATCGATTTCGTGTATTGTTTCGTCTGAAATGCTTAAGAGCCTTAAGTAAAATCTGATGTAGCAACATTATGAAAGGTACTCACTCTTTCGTCATCTGACCACGATCTCATTGTTTTCTTTGGTGACGGGTTACAAACAAGATCTTGCAATGCCGTTGATAAATCATAGTTGTGCCCGTGCAACTATCAAATATGAAAAGACAACGATCTAACTTTATACAGAGGTACAGTTGAGTCTTTATAACTCCATTACGCACGGATAACATAAAACTTGTTCAAGTTAAGGAAATTTCGAGTTATGGACTAAGGTATATAAAAGGCATTGTTGAAGGGTCGGGAAAACTTTTTCAAGTTAAGACATTATAGTTAAAGAGGTTCGAGTTGAAAAGACTATACTGTATTAGTGAAAATTTAGTAATTTCCGAAAGTAGAATTAGAGTACACGGAAGAAACTTTTTCTATTCCACGGTTTTGAAAAAGCCGGTAGTTCAAGTTTGGGTTCGTTGGAAAGCTCTTTTCACAATTTATTTCTTGACATGTCAAATTTAGAAAAAGGTTCTCAATAAACTGTACGGCAACCTAAAATTGGTATCGAAAGAGTTGATTATAGACGGGCTTGCTTATCACCGAAAACCTTTACGAAATACTTTCTTGTCAACATATTTGAAAGGATTGACCAAAGGAAGGGAAAACGAATCGTTATACTATAGATTCTTGGTAGTTGTCAAGACCTAATAGAAAAATACACTCACCATATCGTAAGAGTACTGAATCGGCAAATCTTGGGAAACCATGTTTAAATTTTTGTCGATGATACAGGGACCACTTTCTTGAGTGTTTTGCCAATATCCACTATAGGAAGTTATGCTTCCAGCAGCGCGAAGATACACCACCAACTTTGAATTTGCAATTCCTTGTGGATCCCAGATCTAAAATAACAATATTGAATTTAAGCGTTATAAAACCTCCGGATGGTTCTGGGAACCCTCCCCAATTTTCTTTTCTTACCATCCATTTGATGGAGGAGGTTTCTCTTCTTGACTAAAGGCTGTTCCCGCGTCCGACCAAAATCTTTGATAGGAGTTTAAAAAAAGTGACACCCTAATAGTAGCACTAGTCAATAGCGGTGTAAATGCATCGAGAGCGCTAGATCTACTTTTTCTTGAATACTTGTGTGTGTTGTGATGCTGTAGCACCATTTAACGTTGATTTCTACACTTCAATGCAGTTCAATGGCATCTTTATGGGCAAAACTTCCAAAGAACACCGGTCAATATAGCGGATAAAGTTTAGTCGAAGATTTATAAATAGGTCAGCGGTCTTAAGGCTAAAAACACCTACAAAACCAAAGCATAAAACGTATGGCTAATTGGTCCGTAAAATCAACTTACGATGTCTTCCATGCATGTTTGGTGCAATTCCTTCAGATCCTCTTTGCTTCTCTTGTGGTATTCAATGCAAGTTGGAAGAGTTGCCTAATAACAAAAATCGACGGTGAAGTTAGACAAAGTAGAAGGGCAAACCTAAACTTTTATATCGGAAAATGTTTACATTTAGTGATTGTCGGATTTGTTTTATCATTTAAAAAAAAGCACAACAGCCGGTCTAAAGAGCCTGACTGTCAAAGAATTACACAAACGATGTAAATCTTGCCATGAATATTGTATTAGACATTCCAATTGTTTTTTAATTGGCTTTTCTCATTTTTCTTTTGCTTCTGAACAGGGTGATGATTAAGAGACAGGAAATATGAGAAAGAATACCTGATGACTAGCCCCAATACGAATCTCTCCTTTCGCGTTGGCCATTCTTCTTGTGTCAGGATTGTAACGTAAGATATAATACCAACTGTCTTTATCTGCTATATATTCCATCATATAATCCTTGACATCATTAAAAGGATTACAACGCGCATGACCTCTGAAAAGACCAACAAACAAAAATCAAATTGAGTCAATAAAAACGAATATATGGGGCTTGACGACTTATTGAATTAAAAATATGTTAGTAATTTATGTCTCTAATGCTTCTTTAATAAGTTTATAATTCTTTTTGAGACGACGATAAAACGGTTTTAAACATGAAATCTGTTGTAGAGTTGACAATGGAAAGGCAAGGCAACAAATATTTAGATATTAATCAAACAAATCAATCGCATACCGTAAAGACGAAGCCGGAAACATATCGATAAAATCGGAAACAAAAAGTTCCCTTTCTTTGACCACCGGGTTGTCCAGCAATACATTGTGCTCTCCCGATCCTTAAAAAAAAGTACAACATTATTTTAAAAAAGGATTATTTTTCAATATTTTTGTATAAATAAACTAATTATAAAATTGTTAGTTTAGAGGAGGAAACAAAAAATTGACAAGACATTTGTTTGAAGAGATAACAGTATACAGTTAAGATAAAGAGGTCATTTGATCCTCTATGTCAATAATGGATGACAGACTTTATTTTGACAAAAGGATATAAGATGATTGAAAATCACACAACCGTTTTAAACACATCAAAATAGCTTAAGTGTTTTACATGTTATTTGTTTAGACTGACTTCATTTATAGATTTTGGGATAACTAATTGATTAGTAAAAGCGGGGGGAAATAAGAGAGGATCCAAGATTATTCAAAACGAATAAAATGCAGATTATTACTTGAATAACAATACTCATAGTAATTAGAGCTTAGCTTAAAAGGCACTTTGAGAAGTGTATGTCTTTTTTACAACTTTATTAAAATGGCATATAGATGACATGACTTTTTTTATATAAAAAAGGAAGTACACGCTTTTTTTATAAGAATACACGGGGAATACACTTTATAAGAATGTACATGATGAAAATGACCAAAAAATTAAAAATATGCTAAGAATATGGAATCATGAATTTTGCTACTCAAGCTAAGAATGCCATTTTTAGAGTATTTTCAATTATAAATTGTCAATTACCCCAAAGCAAGCCTCACTCCTTTCACAAAAATGCCATTTTATGCTTGAGACCTATGTACTAAATGTTAAATCTAGTCTGAATTAGGATCCTAACCTAAGATTGCTCTAAGAATATTTTAGGATGAATTTCCCCAAAAAGTTAAGAATATCCATGATTAAATTGATTTATACCATTCTTATATAAAAAAGGAAGTACTCAATACAAATCAAACAGCATCAAAAGAAGGGACTTCCAATTACTGAACTAAGGAGGGAAAGTATCTCGTACCATTTTCGGCATTACGGTCTTGTAGCAATAATTGATAAACGGTGGCAGGAATTTCACATGGTCTGTAAAACCACACTACATCGACTGTGATGTTATCTTTCTTGCTCTGTAAATAGAAGAAAAGAAATCCACAAGACATGCTTATTGATTTCAATGATGACTTTTTATATGTCACTTTTTTATCAAGCCATTTTTATCGCATTACGACGTATCTCTTATTCCGCTGCTTTTTTGATTTACACTCGAATGACAAAAATTCAGCAATAGTGGAAAAACTCATTCATTATGTAACAGTTTCAAAACTTTTCATAAGATTACGAAGTTCCGAAGATTCTTTTGAAAAATTGACTGAGGGAATTTCAAATCCAAAAACACACTTACCCTTTTAAAATCTTTGATGGAGCAAATGTAATACGGAAGATCAGGCCTTTGACTTTCAATGTAGACTGTATCTAAAAAAAACAAAAGTATTTTTCTTATAAGAACTGCCAATCTTTTTCGAATAAAAAGCTACAAAAATACAATAGCTTTGATAATATAGCTGAAACTTTTCAGTAAAAATCCCGTAAAAATAGATACCAAGACATATCGAGGCTTTTGTTTTGAAATTATGCCGCTTTTCTGGGAAGAGGAAATACCGGCTGTGGGAGGCAGTTATGTTTGCTTGTGCTAAAATTGCAAAAAAAAGACAAAATTCGTTTTTTAATGTCACTTTTTTACTAATTATTTATACTCATGGAAATGATTGATCAGCTATTAAATTATGATTGCCGGCAATTACAGCAAGATATTGAATTTTAAACACCTACACTTTAATGACTTTTGTGAATCGATGTATCAAGTCTGAACTTATTGGGCTTTTTTTGTAGGAAAAAAAAAGACTTTCTTTAAAGAAAACAAAAACTGCTGTAGAAGAGGGTACAATTAATTTCTTGATGAAAAAGAAAAATAGAAAAACCAAAAAAGTGTTATTTTTCCTTTTCATCCTATGAAACAACAATCCTTCTATTTTTATGTAATGTTATTTTGAAAACACACGAATGAGAAAGTTAGGGGAATCAAGTTACAAATCTTTCATAAGGTTTCGATGAAGGATTAACAAGTCTTCCTTCTTTCCCCTCAATCTTTCTCACTTTAACTTAAAACCTGAACAGAATGCGTCATAAAACGATTCTTTAAAAGAACAATTTCTACTAAGAAAACTAACTTTGCACAAATTCCTTGGTTTACGAAATTCAGACGTACAAAGCTTTAAAACGAAAAAAGATAAAGATGATAGAAATCTTTAGCGAGGGAAAAGGGAGGAAAGTTTTCGTTTACAATACATAGTTTGATTCGATTTCCGAAGTTTGCTAAAAAGGCAACTTTGTTTTTGATTTGTCTGTCGTTTTATAAAAATAAACGAATACACATTTTTTTTATAAGAACATCCAAAATTTTGAAGCCTTCGGATGTTTTTAACTTTTTGTTTCTGAGTTTTAAAGCCTAAAAATGTTCCTAACATGTTCTTATTTTCGCCATTTTTTAGCATTTTTGACCATTTTTCAAAGAGATTGGATGTTTCAGAGCCCGCGAAGCCTTAAAATGTTCTTAACTTGTTCTAAGGATTTTGGCCATCAAAGCCTCAAGTTTTTATATAGTTTGTTCTTATAAAAAAAACATATGACGAGTCGTTTCTTTGATAGCTATATGCAGGCAACCAGGCAGGTAGGACTTGCAAGAAGGCCACGCAACCCAATTTAGTCAAAATATCTTAAAAACGCCTGAAAAGGCTGAGAAAGTCGTCCGAAACTTATCCCGACTACGGTCTTGCCTGGGCAACACATTCTTTTTACTAAAGTGTTTACAAATGTTTTTGAAGTGAAATTGTTTGAAGCGACGAAACAAATCAAACAAAATTGAAACGTAAAACAAGGTAGAATTTTCTTACCATTGATACGATAAATATCTTTGCCATCGGAGTATTGCGTTATTTTCTCATCCTCTTTATTTCCACCATTTTTATCATTGCTTTTCTTCCCCCCTCCACCGCTGCTGCTATCCTCGTTATTCTCCATTGTCATTTTTCGTTATGTAAATAAAAATTTCTTTTTGGAACAAAAATGTTGGTTGATCTTTCAAACAAATGATAAATTATTCAACGAAACCATTGATTCGTGTGATCGCTCGCTTCTTTCTTTTTTATCTTGTTATCTCATCAAAAATGCAACAGAAATGTTCATACAAAAAACACGAGGTCGCCTTTTTTCTCTTCTCTCCTGCTCAATTATTATATGTGAGTAAGCGAGGGTGAGAGCGAATTTTGAGAATGGTTGAATCTCTTCTCTTTATTACAGACTTTCCTTTCGATGACGTCATCCAAAACTAAACAATTTTCATTTTTCTTGAATCTCTGAAAAAAGTAATAAATAGCAAGCATGGTAAAAAGTGAGAAAATACATACAGTCCAGTAAAATATATTGTTTGGGATATTTTCGTGGAAAACTAAAATCTAATGAACAACCCGATACAGTGTAAGACTTTGACATACAAAAAACGGGCCGAAAACTAATACTACACTGACACTACAAAAAAAACTAATCTCCTTCTCTCTCTTCGAACTGCACATAAATAATCCTTCTGACATCTCAAAACAACATTTCTAATTCCACCCAATCTGTGTATAGTATGTACCGTGAGAAAGGGTAACTTGCATCAGTGGAGGCTAACATGCATAGCCCTCAAATGAATGACCTGGCTGGTCATTAAAATACACATACGCAGCTCCGCTGGCAGCTCTACTCTACTATTTTTGTTTTGATTTATTTTCGTATTTTAATGACCAGCCGGGTCTTTCATTTGAGGGATATGCATGTTAGCCTCCACTGATGCAAGTTACCCTTTTTCACGGTACTACACTCATGCTTGAGTGAGAAACTCAAAACAGCCGCATATCTAAAAATACAAATTCACTGTTTTCTAATTCTGTTTTTGTATCAAACTCTTTTTTTTTAAATACAAAAACATTTGGGTTTTCTCACAAAAAAAAACAAAAATCGAAATAAACTATGTAAAAGACATGGCAGATTTCCGAATGAGCCAAGACAAAAAGCAAAACCAACCACCTCTGAAATGTATCAAACCAAAAAAAGAATAACCTAAAAGTCGCAAGCTTACGAATTTCCCACGAAACAAGTGTTGCCATTAAATCAAATGTAAGAAACAGAGACAGGCGTGCTACTAAAAACTTAATCATCCGAGAAAAGAAGTGTAATTATGCAAAAACATTTTTGACAGCAGTTGACAGCGCACACGTATACAAGACAATGAGAGAAATCCCTTTCTGTTGACAGTTATGTATTTTCAAGTCCAGAGGTGGCTAAATACATTATCAAAACATCAGGGCGTAAAACGAAACCGTTTGTTTATACCACATATTAATTTCTTTATACCGGGAAGATTTGTAAGGCCAAACAACAAACCAAAACTACTTTATACCCACATGACCTTACGAAAAAAATGTAAACACCCTAAAACTACAAAACCTAAAAATATTTTACTTTTTTCAAAAAATCAATCATTCACGCCAAGCTGAGGGTCGAAAGAAAAAACTTTCTTATATAAATGGACAGACTTCAACTTGTTTACACAGCAAGACTTTTTCATTAATGAGACTAGCTTCCGAGCTTTTATCAATTAAACTTAAGAACATTCTTAAAACAACACCAACATCATTAAAAGAAAGTCTTAATAGATAAAAAGAGGAGGGAGTCTTGGCTTGCCCAAGCATCTTCCAAAATGTCAATGCAAAAAACCCAAATGACAAAATGGGTTTGTTTTTAACGGAACACAAAATTCACAATTTATATATTTTGTTTAAGAGACAGGCAGAAAGCTTTAAGAGACCGTGTACACTATCACAAAGAGAACCCCCAACAAACCTTCAAAAAATGGAAGTGTTTTTGTTGAATAGAAAATCCGTCTAAATTTGATTCGCCGATAATTTATTCATGAACTATACATTCTCTTTTCACTTCATGTATTTTGAGATGAGGGATAAATCAATTTCTAGCAATATAAAACAAAAAGATATGTGTAACTTGGCTAGAAAAGAAAATATCTTCTTTTCACACGTTTCACAGGGACACAGGTCAAACGCATGCATAATTCACAAAAACAAAATCCACTTCTAATAGTAAATAAAATACAAAGTTGGTTTTTTTAAATCACACAATCTCTTTCAAATGAACTTAACTTGTGTTCCAAAAGCCTAGAATTTTGCCAGAAAAATACTTCGGAAATGTTTCCAATAAAGTTATCTATTCCACCACCCACGAGAAAATGCTAAAATTAAAAGAAGGGTATCATTTTTCTGTCGATTGACAAAAATAAGACGAAGAATTACGTAGTGAAAGTTGGATCGATCGACTCTTTTGATAAACAATCAATTCAAGATAAAACAAAGCGGCAATTTGTACACCGTTCTCTCTATCTAATGTCGTAATTACCGTCCTTTAGTTACCACTTCACAAACTAGAAATAATATCAGCTTACCAGATTTCTTGGTTAAAAAGCAAACTCACACAAAGCTTTTACAACTTTTCAAACAAACCAAACTGTGTCTAACTTTGTTCAAAGTGAGTAGGGTTTTCAATACAAAAACATTTTTTAATGAAAAAGGACACATTAGCGATGAATTAACTGTTAAGTAATTCGAACTCACTTCTCTTTTTTTTAAATTGACATTAAAAAAAGTTTGATGTAAAATGTTGATATCATAAGCACGCGACCCAGATAATTGTAGAAACGTAGAGACAAAAAAGAATCTATTTTGATGAAAAAAATTACTTAAAGTTTCCCAGTTCCCTAGTCTTACTAACTTAAACCTAAAATAACCAAAAAGAGTAAAAACAACAACGTAATAGAATTTCTCCAAGCCCCTTATTCAAGAAAGACAGTTTTCTCGGAAACTTCTCTCTGATATCATCTTTTTTTCGGGTTTTGAGATAACAAAACGAAAACTTTTCGCTGTGTGAAAAATGTAGAAAAAGTGGTGCATTAAAGAAAAAGTAAGAGAAAAAAATCAAAATGGTCCACCAATTTTCGAATCCCCGTGAGAAAAACAACTCATTTCTAATCAATCCAAGAGACTATAACGAAAAACACATCGACACATACTAAATAACACTTAGGAACACTAAAACTAAATAAAGTTTAACATATCTTAAACGTTTAGAACAAAGCTTGTTATTTTGTTGTTATTTTAAACAAAACTGTTGGTATGCCGTAGCCTTGTTTTATCTTGCCTTTTTCTTACTACATGGTTTAATGAATTTTTATTCTAAATTATTGACAAAATATTTCTAAAATAATATCTTGAAATCTTATACCAAAAAAATTGATAGCTAAATGCTCTTTTAACTTTTTAACCCGTTCATTCCGCTAGAGCCAGACAACCCACCACGATCTAAATACACTTTTCACATTATTGAGAACATATTATAGAGTTCTCCATTGCAGAGGATTTCAACTTTCAAGAGAGACAGATGGCTATTGTTAGGATGAAACGACAAAAGCGTGTTATGAACAAAATAATAACATTGTGCTCATTTTCTCATTAGATAATAAAAAGATTAATCATTTGTTTATTTAAGACAAAATCGCGAAATTTCTTCAAGGCTTTTCTCAAAAATGTCCACAGAGAGTATTTAGTGTTTATAAAAAAAATTATACGAGAAGCTATGTGAAAAATCAATAGTATGTTACGTCATCACTTTATTAAATAACGTTTCCATAGAAAATTACGAGAAGAAAGTAGTTTTTGTCACAAAACTCTTGTCAAGAAATCTATAAACTTTCAACACGAACCTTGCGCAGACAAGTCCCACTTGCTACTCTCACCAACAAATTCATTTGATCAACTCAACGATCCACATACATTTAAAAAAGCTCAGCAACATTTTCAACTTTCACATCGTGCCGATATCGTGTTGCATTTAGCAACATTTTAAAAATGCCGTCATTTTCCTTATAAGGAAAATAGAATGTTGCATGCGCGCTTTTCATTGGTTTTAAATTTAATCACGTGACACAACATACAAAAAATACGTCAAAACTTACGGCATGATTCCACCGAACCACCCGTGACCGGCATACTGGAGAAGTGGGACGTGGGACGGTGGGACGCTCAGGTGGGACGCTCGAGTGGGACGCTCAGGTGGGACGCTCAAGTGGGACGGTAGTGGGACGCTAAGGTGGGACGGTAGTGGGACGCTAAAGTGGGACGGTAGTGGGACGCTAAGGTGGGACGGTAGTGGGACGCTAAGGTGGGACGGTAGTGGGACGCTAAGGTGGGACGGTAGTGGGACGCTAAGGTGGGACGGTAGTGGGACGCTAAGGTGGGACGGTAGTGGAACGCTAAGTGGGGACGGTAGTGGGACGCTAAGGTGGGACGGTAGTGGGACGCTAAAGGTGGGACGGTAGTGGGACGCTAAAGTGGGACGGTAGTGGGACGCTCAAGTGGGACGGTAGTGGGACGCTCAAGTGGGACGGTAGTGGGACGCTCAAGTGGGACGGTAGTGGGACGCTAAGGTGGGACGGTAGTGGGACGCTAAAGTGGGACGGTAGTGGGACGCTAAGGTGGGACGGTAGTGGGACGCCTAAGGTGGGACGGTAGTGGGACGCTAAGGTGGGACGGTAGTGGGACGCTCTTTTATATGTATTTTGTCTTTTTCTTTTTATAATACAGTGAAGAGGGACAGGTCAAGTACTTATAAAACAATACACAGATCGATCGAAATGTTTTTGACTTTTTTCATAGTGAATGGATTATAAAATAATAACATAATCAATTTGATCGAAGCTACAAAGACCTAGCCCATGAGGTCCAAGGTCAGTTCACCCGTATATGCAGTAGTGTTTTTTATAAGGATTTTTGAATTGCGTAGTACCGTATCGACTCGATAGTACATTGCTAGCGTGCCGGACTCAGAATCATTGACAAAGAGACTTTGGTAGTTCGAGCCAGGGTCAAATTTTCAGTTTTGAAAAAAAATTCTAAGTCGCAAGGCGTTCTAATCATTTAGCTACATTTCACTCTTGGTGTTTTCAAGTTAGTCTTTAATTATTGGAAATATGAATTAAAAAGGAAAATACTTTCATTTGTCTTTTTTTCTACGCTCAATGTCAATTTTCAGGATAGGACTCGAGGTTTGTTTACATCAGAGAAAACCCCGTTCTATTTAATTGTTAAAAAAATTCCATGACACAGCATTCGAAAAAGTAGAATAATTGGGCTTTCCACAAGTATATTACTTTTTGATAAATATAACGAGATTGCTCACGGAAATATCTAACCCGGGCCTGTCAATCATTTTCTAGACCTGTCAATCACTTTTTTGGCAGCATATTCAGTCAGTTTTGCTTTTCTTTTCATCGTGGTTCTGAAAAAAGTGTTATAAGATATAATAAAAAAGACGAAAGCCAATTTTTTAGCATTTTTTTAGTTGAAAGTTTTGGAACATTAGATTTTCAAGACAAGGGAAAGTCATAACTCTTGACTCTTGACTCTCCACCCGCTAATCAACCTTATCCATTTTGAAATACTGTACTTGAATCAAACTGCATTGAGCTGAGGGGGGGGGGTTACCAATTGACAGTATGCTTTAGCGTGGGCGGCCGCCCCATACGCCATCGGAATATCAGATAGCCTAAACCGCTGCAGATACCCGTCGCGGCGTCGGTCAATTTGCCTGACTGCCCCCCCCAATTTTTGTTTCTTAAAATTTTAACGGAAATTTTCAAAAATATCAATAAGAGCTCATAAAACCAGAAAAAGTTTGATCAATGTTGACAAAACAGACAAAATAACACAATTTTCGTCGCACCCGTATAGGATTCAAACTCTCTATAATCATTACCCTTAAGTTGCCGTTTCATCGACTTATCCACTCGGCCACGCAGCTGATGTGCAAGAGAAGTGAACAATGATTATCATGAGACCTTTATTTTGCCATGACTTGTATAATTTTACCCTGTCAAGGTATTGACTTCTTAAAGAAATGATTTTAGATTATTTCCAACATGCAAGAGCCGATTGCACTAAATATGTATAACACTTGAAAACTATCATGTTATATTTTTTTGTAATTAAATCTTGCATCAGCAGTTTCGAAACAAAAGCATGCTATATTTTTATGTAAAATTATTTTTATAAAGAGAAACGCTTCCTAGGATTAAAGAGAAATGCAGGACACCTCTCAAAATCGTTCATTGAAGAACTACCCGAACATCCAGACAGCTTCCATCTCCGTCCTGCTACGTACGATGAAGTTTCGAGAGCTATCCAGAAACTTAGATCAGATTGTTCCACCGGACCCGACAACATCCCTTCAAAATTCATCAAGCCAGTATCCCAATATCTCACATCACCTCTAACCGATATCATCAATAACTGTATCCAATCATCGACCTTCCCAGAAGAATGGAAAACTAGTCGAATTTGCCCAGTTCCCAAAGTCACCGACCCCCAATCCTTGACAGACTACAGACCAATCAGCATCCTGCCAATCTTGTCAAAAGTCTTTGAAAGAATTATCCTCCAACAATTAACCGAGCACATCGAAGAAAAATCGATTTACCTCGAGAGTCAATCTGGTTTCAGAAAATCGCATTCAACTATAACCGTCCTACTCAAGCTGAAAAACGATATTAAAGTTGCAATGAGCAGAAGCGAAGTAACGCTATCTGTATTTGCCGATTTCTCAAAGGCTTTTGACACCGTTGACTATCGAACTTTAAAAACAACTTAGTAACCTTGGCTTCTCTCGAAAAGTACTTTATTTGATTAGAGATTATCTATCAGAACGCAAACAATACGCCCAAATCGACGATAAATCATCGAGCAAATTAGACGTACAGTTTGGCGTTCCACAGGGGAGTATACTTGGCCCGATCTTGTTCAACTTGTATGTGACCACTATAAACACCAACGGTCCGAGCACATACCTGCTATATGCCGATGATACTACGCTACTCCGACACACAAAGATCCAAGAACTGCAGAGCGCCATCGAATCGGTCCAAAATGAAATAGACAACATCAACCTTTGGTCTGAGCAAAACAATCTTTGTCTAAACACAAAAAAGACAAAAATGACAATCTTTTCGACCAGACAACTTGCACAACGCCATTCCCTCGCGGAACTCGTCACGGTTATCAAAAGCGCTGGACAGGATATTGAACAGGTCAAAAATTTCAAAATTCTCGGTGTTAGATTTAATGAGCATCTAGACTGGACTGAACATGTCAACCATACCATGAGATCTTGTTTTGCCACGTTACGCTGCTTAAAACGATTCAAGAACACCGCATCATGGCAGCAGCGCAAGATGCTTATGGAGTCACTGGTTCTCAGTAAACTGACATATGGCATCGCTTTACTATCCGATGCTACAAAAGCCCAGATTGAGCGTCTTCAGAAAGTCCAGAACGCCGCCGCTGGCTTCGTGCTCAAACGTTATGCCAGAACCAGTGACGTAATCGATCTCGAATGGTTACCAGTTTCTGAGATGGTTGATCTAACAATCGCCAAGATTGCCCATAGCGCTTTCCACAACCCCAGCTGGCCGTCATACCTCAAACTCAATAGACAACCGGATCCAGACAGAGAGCTCCGAAATGGTAATTTGGTCGCACATGACATTGAGGACACATCTCGTCTAACTGGCACCTTTGCACATGAGGCCGCAAAATGCTTCAACAACTTGCCTGTTGATATCAAACGAATTGACAAAAAGGAAAGCTTTGCTGATAAATGCTGGAATTTTTATTTTGATAGGGCGCTAGCCAAATCTCTAAGCTAATTCAATTCAACCTCGAGTCACAAACTTAATCAACACAGTCGATCTAGTATCTGATACTTACGTTTAGTCTTTAGCATTTGCAGCCTAGTCTATTTTCTAAGGTCATTTATTTTCAATCACTTGCTATATATTTGGACTCACTCTTCTTGTGTTTTCTAGCCCACCAGCGATTCTAGCGTTCCCCTTTTGATATATTTATTTTATGTTAATATTTATTTTACTTTATCTAAAACATTGTTCTAGCATTTTATATTCCTAAATGAGACCGAACCTATATATATTCTATTTTACCGCAGCCATTCCACAATTTTGCCATCACAATATCTACAAATTTAACTGAATGGTTTTAGTTTTGATGTTAATTCGATGTTGCGCTATTACGTCTAGTCTATTCTAAATTCGAATTTTCTTCTCAGTTTGATCTCCTATGAATATATTAAAATATTATCATATAAGTAGTTTTTCTCCCTAATATTTAATATTTACTATTTCATTGCATAACTAGGACTTTGACAACCTGCACAATTCGACCTATGTGTTTTTTTTTATCTATATCATCTTATCAGACGAACCTATTTTTCAGCGTCTTCTATATTAGGTTGCCCATTGATTTACTATTTCTATACTATGTAGCCGACCAGCCCACTAAGCTTCCATTAATGGTTTAGCTGTCCACTTCGTATCAGTTTGAATCATAGAATTTTATATACATTTATATACATAACATATACATAAAATATTTCAACTTCTTGTAAGAAGAACCAATATACTTTTGGAGATCAAGAAATTAATGATGAAAAAAAAAAAAAAAAAAAAAAAAAAAGGAATAAACCAGCTGTGCTGGAAGGTCAGCCCGAAAGGATAAGAAAGATTAGAAGATAAGAAGATTAAAATAATTAATTCAAGGAAAACTAGTTGTCCCTTATTTTCCAAGGAAAATTAGTTATCGCGTATTTTCCAAGGAAATTTAGTTATTGCGTATTTTCCAAGGAAATTTAGTTATTGCGTATTTTCCAAGGAAATTTAGTTATTGCGTATTTTCCAAGGAAATTTAGTTATTGCGTATTTTCCAAGGAAGATCACTAGACCGTATTTTCCAAGGAAAATCACTGGTCCGTATTTTCTGAGGAAAATAGTTGTTGCGTATTTTCCAAGGAAAATCACTGGTCCGTATTTTCTGAGGAAAATTAGTTGTTGCGTATTTTCCAAGGAAAATCACTGGTCCGTATTTTCTGAGGAAAATTAGTTGTTGCGTATTTTCCAAGGAAAATCCTTTGTTCCGTTCTTTCCCAGGAAAATCAATTTTCACGTATTCTCCAAGGAAAATCACAGCACTTTATTGATTTTCTTTTGAAAGAAAAGGTATTTCCCTTGCAAAAAATACAAAATAACTGAAATTCCTTGAGCAATCATTAGTTGAATTTTTCTTTTTGAAAAAAAAGATTATTATTCCCTTGAGAAACCACAGAAAATCAATTTCCTATGCGAAAATTCATAGCCTGTCTTATTTAATTGGAAATACAGATTTTATTTATTTTTCTCTTGGAAAACTGCTCAGAATGATGATTTCACAAACTGGGGGGAGGAGTCTTCAAAAGTCATGCATCCGACATCATCTAGTCCAACAGCTAAAAAGTCCGATAAGGCAATCGAAGGTTGCTCCAGTTTTTCCGAACCGATTTTGTCCGGCAAAAAGTGTCAAAAGAATATTTGTTTCAGAAAAAACGTTATTAGCCTGTCTGACTAGCCAACCAATTTTTAACACTTCAAAGTAGGCGGAGGACCGTGTCCGTCTAGTACAGACTTTAAACTAAATTTAGGGAAAAAATCTCTCAAAGGGTCCCAAAATCATCAAAATTTTGTCTCTCAAAGGGGCGATTTTCGATTTTTGCCTCGGACATACCTGTCACCTCGCAAACCTAGTACCCCCCCCCCGGAGCATCCGTACCCCTTTTTGCCAATATCCCCCCGTGTATATCTCGAGGAAAGTGTATTGGAACTTTGTATGATTCAAAGACAGATGGATGAAAATTGTATCAAAAGTATCAAAAGATTAAAGGACAACAACAAGATCTGCTATTTAAAAAGATAAATTTCTCGTCCTCCGTGCTTGAAAAATCAATATTTTTGATCAGGTCTGAAATATTTTTGATCCCTGTGGATAGATTAGTTTAGAAAAGAAAAAAAAAAACATGTGGGGGAATCGAACCCTGGACCACCTGATCTTGAATCTGATGCTCTACCGACTGAGCAAGTTAGTCATGTTTCTTCTATGAGAGCAAATGTCTCTATATTACCATAAAAAGTAATAAAAAATGACGTAATGTAATTGCGTAAAACATTTTCATTCGCGCATACAAACAATAGGCAGGATTTTCATTGTTATTTTGTCGTTTTTATACATTTGAGAGTATTCCGATCAGAATAACAACTAATACTGAAAGTATTCATTTACTCATATTGAGTTCTTTTTTACTCGTACATAATTATCAGAGAAGCAAAAATACAAAAGCCTTACGAGAGAGCGTCCCACTACCGTCCCACCTTAGCGTCCCACCTTAGCGTCCCACTACCGTCCCACTACCGTCCCACTTCTCCAGTATGCCCGTGACCTGCCTACCTATTGGAGGCTCATTTTTTAGCAAAAGTACGGCATCGCCAAATTTTCTGTGGTCAAAATTTCAAACTTTCATAAACTTAATAAGGACGGAAGAGAAGAACAAAATGATCTTTATTTTTCAGAATTCTTCTAGTAGAAATATCCTAAAATTTTTCCACCAGTGTTTTTCCTCCTGGCTTCCTCATGATCCATGATTCCAGCTGATGTGGTCATTACGATAAATCTGTTAAGAAAGAGAGATAAGGTTAAAAGATGTCAAAATGTATATTTTATTAGGCATGAAAGTTCTAAAGCTACTCAGATATTGAGGGTAAGTTCCACATCACGTATCAGCAGCAGAACTGGCATTTACCCAATTCATCATTGTGCTTAGCATTTACTTAAAAAATCAATTCAAAACCAGTAAGAATTGCGAAAGCAAAAAGACTTACCCAAACTGACGAGATGGCAACAAGTAACTAGACCATTTTTCAATATCCTTCAATTTGACATCGAATCGTGGGGAAATAACACCACACTGTGAAATGGAAAAATATTGTTTTTATAAGACTGTTCACCTACTGTAGCTAACTATGTGCATTTAAAGCTGATCAATTTCGTCAGTTGTGCAAGGACGTCTCAACATGATTTTCTGAGACTCTAGTCTTTTACTTGTAGGTCATCATTGAAATTTAGTTTACATGAAATTTACAAGTTTTCTCAAAATACCTTGTTAATTCTTCCATTAAGGTTGACAACAATCTTTCCAGCTCTGTGGTCATCAATGTATTCAAATTCACCAATGTATCCTGATTGAAAAACGAACAAATTTCAAATTACATTTTGTAAATGGAAAGGATCCATCGATTGCAAAACCAAATTTGTTTAGATCAGTTCAGTCATGCTTGAGCGAATCATATAATTCATAACCCAGTGCAAGTCATCACTACTGATCCTCTATAAAAAGAAAGACTTCGTTACATTTACATTACTAGTGAGAAATCAGTAAAGAACAAAAATGTGTTAAACAAAAACTTGTAGGTAGGTTTGAGAAAAAATTTGCCATTAGCCCTGCAGACTTGAATTGCAGATAGCCTAAAGGCCAGTCTCCACTTATGTGCCCTGTAAATTTTACATAGAATATATCATTGGTAAATATGATGGGATAAGGGGTCACTCACAAATTTATTTTAGGTTAGAAAATTCAAGGACCGTTCGGGTCATCAACTAAAGAAAAGACATAAACATCGGGCCGTTTGTTTTGGTTTTCAACACAGACGAAGCGATCAAACAGAAACACGGCAAGAAAAAAAATTGATGTTCTGGATTTGAAACAACCTTTAATCTAAACACCCACTACCCCTAACACAGGACAAATCGGCAGGCCAAACAAGCTGTATTTAGTTACTGGAGTCAAATATAAAATCAATATCACTTTCCTCAGGCATAAGTAGCTGGTTCTGTTCACTGGCAAAAAGCCTCGGACAAGAGGTGTCAGAATATGCTAAATTCATCATAAGAAAGTATGTAACTAAAGTCAATATAAAAAAAAGTTAATCAGGCAAAAATAAAAAAGTGTAGTGTTTCCAAAACGTGGGTGAAGGAAAAAAGCTGTCATGCGACCGGCCAGAAAACATTTTCTATGCTGTTTTTAAGATCATTGAAATAAACTTCAAAGATCTTTCATGTACAAACAGTATAAATTAAGCCTGAGAACTAATGTATGAACTACTTACGAACAAAACTCGATCTGCAGCTGGGTCAAAAAATATCTTTTGTTCACCCGGTTGATTACCAGAAACACTATATTTGTTATTTTTGCCTCAGTATAAAAACTCAGCTTACCATGTTTCATCATGACGGTTAAGAATTTCATGACAACTTTTGATGCTGGTCTGATTAAGACTTGTCGTTTTCCTCTTCGTTCAGCATTGACCATGCTTTTAAGGCAGTCATTTAACACGCTGATTCTAACCATGTTGAAACCTTAGGTTGTCTTTAAAGAAAATATGATACGTTAATAGTATTCCAACCATATTTACTAAAAACGTCATATTTTCATAAACTGTGAAGTCCGTCACCAATGGTGTAGTGCTTTCTTCCTTCACCAGTTCAATGAATGACTGTGATAACTAAATGATAGTATCAGCAGTTTTTAGAAAAATCAATGTGACACAAAAATTAACAGCTACTCCTTATTTCAAAGCTCAGACAGCCAAGGGGTATTTCGTCACTGAAATTCAGGAACTATCAATACCTGTGTTGTCATCATCGCGTTTGGATTCAAAAAGTACTTGATGTGGTGGTCGGATGACTTAGATAAAGATAGATATCGCCTTCATGGTCTTAGAGCTTACCTTTGCCTTCGGCTGTTGGATGTAAAAGGATGAATGTAGCTTACTCTACCATCTTTATCGAAGCATTATATAGCATGACCGATATTTACCGGGGCAAAATATCAAAATTGAACTCGTTCGGCAAAATACAGAGTGTACTACATTTCCCGATTTTGCGAAATTCGAAAACAAATCACAGCATCGGAAATCAAGATGGCGGCCAAAAATGGAGCAATGTTCAATTATGCAAAATGTTCTGTCAGCAAAGAGACTCAAGAGCTTTTAAATTGTAAGTTGTTTGTGTATTTTTTTATTCAAGGAGGTTGAACCAAAACATTTTTCAAATTTTATTCACAAATGAAATACCCCCCAGACATGCACACACAGACAGTTACATCAATATGCCTTCTTACCTGTCTTTAAAAATATAAATAAAAGTAATCATGGAAAAGGACGCAAAAAAAAAGACATAAGTGTGAGAACAGAGTAATCAAACTCGTTAGAAAAAGTACCATTAGAAGTCATAAAAAATCAACCTGAATAAATGCAATCGAAATCCCAGAGAACTTCATAATTCCCCAAACAACATCATAGATCAACAACATTACATTACTATGTCAAACTCCCATTAAAGTTTACAATTACGTCAGAGTAGACTACGCTCGCCACCGAAGAGGTTTATTTGGAAAGGGTAATTACATTTTATTGTTCGCTTCTTTTTTAAAGATTGGTAGGGTGGTCAGGCCAAAATTTTCCCCTCAAATTTTGAAAACCAAACTAATTTTATTTGAAAGTCCTTACCTTTGTGAGAAAAATGAGGGGTCATTTGTTAAAATTGGTTAAGTAGTTCCAAAGTTATTCCATTTTCAAACCACAAAAAAACCACCTTTTCAAAGAATCGCCTCCTTACACCACGCCAGCAAGAAATAATTTTAATGAAGCACCAAAATCGCGCCAAAAATGGCGGATGAAATCTAGCCTTCCGTGTGGCGGGGCGTGAGGAGTTTTGCTGGCGCGGTCTGAAAATCGGCCCGATGACTGTTAAACTTTAGCCTATCGCTAATGAGCTGGAAATGATAGCTAAAAACAAATTTTACCAATGAAAAGCTGAAACCCTTAGCTTTCCAACCATATGTGGTAGCCCTGATAAAAATTTCAGGAAAGTGCCGAAAAATCGAAATTTCTTCTTCTTTCTCGATTTAAAGACGGCCCGTAGATTATCGAAAAGGCTACCACGTGAAAAACTAAAGTACTATCTTTCCCGCGTTTTATAAAAAAAACCGCGAGTCTATAACTAATCCAGCTCATTAGCGATAGGCATTTGAAAAATGGTGGTCAAGGTAGACGGTGGTGCCACGAATTCCGAGTCGCCATTTTTTCACCTTGATGTCTAATAAATGATATATCTTTTTATTGAAGGTAGGTAATGGGATGGAGTTTTTTTCTTTGTTTTCTCTGATAAATTCTGAGTATTTAAAAAAAAAGAATGAACAAGTTTGGAGTTGTTAAGGTTTAGTTATGATGGATGGAATGTTCTAATTTTGATTTTCGACTTTTTCCACGCAAAAAATCCCGACGAGTGCGCACCCTAAGATTGGCCGGGTTGGAAAAGTATGAATTTCTTTGTACATATTTTATCTACCCCAAATATTTAGGAGGCTGAGTTTTAAACAAATGGTCAAGTTGAAACGAACGATAAATGTATCAAGGTCTGTTTTATTTACCCCCTGGTGACTTAACAAAAGAGACTTAACTCGATGTTACAATCCAATTATTGAAAGTTTGTCTCGGCCTTTTTATAATGAGCGAGACATACGTTCTCTGATTACGCAATTTTCATATTGACATTTTCGAGGCATTTTGATGTAACTGACAGATAGCCATTCCAGGAGGGCAGTGAAGTCAAGTTTGAAGATATTCTTTATTAGAAAAACAGTTAAAAGCAGTCAAAACGCAATTTACCTTACCTCCTGAGTTTGTCTTTGCTATACTAAAATATAACAAACCTACCGAACTAATAGAACTGAAGCAACTTACCAAACTAATCGAACTCCAATTTCCGGTAAAATTGTGAGTGTTCGATTAAGTTCGATTATTTTTTTTAATCGAACTTTAATCGTTCTATGAAGTTTGATTAGTTCGATGGTTCGATTGGTTTGACAAGTTCGATTGATCGGGTCTGGTATGTAACACTGTGGACACGGGCAGTTAGTCACACTAGGAAATCTAGCTTTCAGAAAAAACAACATCAGTTAGCAACTCCAGAAGATTTTTCAAGTTTTAATTTTTTTTTCAAAATCTATCCTATCTTGTAGAGCTTTGAAAAAGAAAATGAGGGGTCATAGGTCTCCAGAGGATTAGTGGTTGTAAAGATATTCAAATTTTAGTGTCAAAAAATTGACTAAAAATGTCAAAAAAAAGGTTAGGAAAATAGCTTGAAAAAATTCGAAAAATGTGTCAAAAAAGAAAAAAAAGAAATTTTCCAGTCATGCTTCTTAAATTTTGCATATCTCTTTTTCTAGTGTAGCTAGAGACCTCAAATTTGGAGGGAGAATTCTTTGCTGGTGTTAAAAAATATTTATATAAAATATTTGTGAAATGTTTAGTATATTTATCAAAATAACGAAAGATATATCTTTTTTTGAAAAAAGAAGACATTGCATTGTTTTATTTTTGTTTTTGAAGAAAATAGCTTGGAAAAGGTTGAAATGAGTCAAAAAAGGTGGTAGGATCCATTTTCAAGGGGCCTCTGGAAATGGAGGAACAAAAACTTATGAGTAAAGAATAAGTTTTACTGAAAGGAGAAACCCCAAATGAAAAGAAAATCCATTTCGGCAGAAATAAAAACTTTTTTTTGGGACATTCCCATGCTAAAGAAGCAAAAAAGTTAAAAAAACTACATGAAAATGAAAGAACTAGAATTAGCGATTGTGATTTTTGAATTCCTCACCCTTTTTCTGATAAACATGCAAAGTTTCAGCCTCCAAATACATTCTCCTCCTTTTCCAGACACATTTGTTCTTCGATAGTTGCTAATTTTTTTTCTCCCGTCGGCAAACAATTTTCAAAATGTTGCAAAACGTTCGGCATTTTACCAATTTGCCGTCTAGCCCGTGTCCACAGTGTTATATACCGCTGGAAAGCTAAGATCACGGGCTTTCATTTAGTAAAAACCGGAACGCTTTAGCATACATAGAAGTAAAGTTCCAAGGGTTCAAAGTTCACGGAAAAATGAAACATTTGGTTTGACGTCAACGAAAGTTGCATGACTTCTGGAGTCGCTACATCAGTCATCTACAGGATACATTTCAACAACAAGGATGAGAGTTACCTGAATCAAGTTCGCAAGACAATATTAATTAAAACTTGAAAGTTGGAAACAAAATAAAACGTGCAGCAGCCAAAATCAACCAACCAAAATTTGTCATTCAATTCCCGAGACAGCGCTTCGATTTTTAACGCCTTGTTTATACGCTAAAGTAAAAACAATTACGCACATGTAAATGGGTCATTGTTTGAGGTCCGGCAAAATTTCCGGGAGATAGCCTATCCGGTAGTGCGCGGATCTAGGTGGGTCCCGCCTCCCCCATAGATCTTTTTCTTGGGAAGTTGATCTTCAAATTAGTTTTCAAGGTTGGCTTGGCTCAAATTTTTTCATCTATGGCTCAAATTTTAGGCAATTTCTCAAAGTTTTTGAAAATGTTAATTTCATTAAAAAGCGCTGGGTTATTTTTTCATGAATCCCTTTAGAAGTTATGCAGTGCATTTTTTTGATTGAGAGTCAAGCAAACGATATAGCGCTTTCGCAGCATTAATCTTTGATATGTATTTTGGTGGGACGCTAGTGCGGCTAACTGACGGGCAAGACGGCAAAAAATTGGTAAAATGCAGAACATTTTGAAAATTGTTTCGCTGACGGGAGAAAAAAATTCCAACTATCGATGAACAAATGTGTCTGGAAACGGAGGAAAATGTATTTGAAGGCTGAAACTTTGTATGTTTATCAGAAAAAGGGTTAGGAATTCAAAAATCACATTCGCTAATTTGAATTCTTTCATTTTCATGTAGTTTTTTTCACTTTTTTGCTTCTTTTGCATTGTAATGTCCCAAAAAAAAAGTTTTTATTTCTGTCGAAATGGATTTTCTTTTCATTTGGGGTCTCCTTTCAGAAAAAATTATTCTTTTCTCATAAGTTTTTGTGCCTCCATTTCCAGAGGCCCCTTGAAAATGGGTCCTACCACCTTTTTTGACTCATTTTAACCTTTTCCAAGCTACTTTTCTTCAAAAACAAAAATAAAACAATGCAATAATGTCTTCTTTTTTCAAAAAGATATATATCTTTTATTATTTTGATAAATATACTAAATAAATAAATAAATATTTTTATATAATAATATTCTAACACCATCAAAGAATTCTCCCTCCAAATTTCAGGTCTCTAGCTACACTAGAAAAAGAGATGTGCAAAATTGAAGAGGCATGACTGGAAAATTTCTTTTTTTTCTTTTTTGACACATTTTTCGAATTTTTCCAAGCTATTTTCCTAACCTTTTTTTTGACATTTTTAGTCAAATCTTTGACACTAAAATTTGAATATCTTTACAACCACTTATCCTTTGGAGGCCTATGACCCCTCATTTTCTTTCTTTTTCAAAGCTCTACAAGATAGGATAGGTTTTGAAAAAAAATTAAAATTTGAAAAATCTTCTGGAGATGCTATCTGGTGGCAATCAAACCTAGTTCATCTTGTAGAGCTTCAAAAAAGAAACAAAATGAGGGATCATACACCTCAGTTCGGCAAATTGCATAGATCCACAACGTTGTGTAATTTCGCATTGTTTGCGTTGTAATATTCCGCAACGCTGCGAAATTCCGCAGCTTTATCGGTGCATAAATTTCGCAGCCCTAGCCTATGGACCAAAACCGGCATCGCAGGGCCTGGACCGGGGTCCCAAAATAATGTGCATTTTGAAGAACAACTCAAAAGGAAACTTTTCCTACCTAACCTAGCGATTATTCACAATCATTCTTGGAAGAAATGCTACTTTTTCAAATATGCCAGATTTTGCCTAATTTGCTTCTGTTTGCGAAAATTGGTTGTCATAGTTGGTATTCATAATCACAAGCTTCAATTGGAAGCGTTGCGTAAAATAGCAGCGCAACCCTGGGGAAACGCTACGAAAAATCGCAACATTGTGGAATATTGCAACGTTGCGGATCTATGCAATTTACCGAATTGACCTCCTAATGATAAGCGTTTCCGGAGATATTGAGATTTTGGTTCCGCTAAAATAGCACCTTTTTAGACATTTGAGGTTGACAATTTAACCCAGAAATATACACTTTTTGATGGTTTTCCAATTTCAAAATCCAATAAAAAAAATCCAAATATCTTCATTTTGACTGCAGACTTTTATCAAACTCCTTTTGTAATGGCTTGCTAACACTTCAAGGAAGAAATGAAAAGACATTTTTTTGAAAAAGAAGACATTGCATTGCAAAAAACAATAAAAACGTTATAAAGCGGTAGGGGTGGGGTAAACCACCATTTTTCAAGCACTATCTTCAAATCCTACTGTGCTAGAGTTTGTTTTTTTGCATTACTACCTGAATAACAATTATCTGAAATTTTTTTTCCATTTCATGCATTTTTCAGGAATTGCCGGACCAAAAACTGACAAAAAGGGTCTAAAACCCCGAAAATTCTGATTGTTGATGTTCTATCATTATTAAAACATAGCTGGAGGGTATTGATGCTAATTCATGGTTAACTAAAAAAATAAAGCAACTAGAGTCACTTTCAGAAGCAGTTAAGTCAGTTTTGAGGTCAAAAACTGGTCACAAAATCATGCGGAACTAGTGAGTTTAGGCTTGTCAACTTGACATGATGACATCTGACCCATGACATTTCCATTTTTGAAATTTGGCATTCATGTTTTATATAATAAGATGATGAAATGTTGAAATTTTCAGACCATTAGCTCAAAAGGTTCAAAAGTTATGACTTTTCTAAAATCATCCAAAAGTCGTAAAATGGGGGTCTTTTGGGGGTAGGTCTGGTTGTCTACAGCATTTTTCTATGTAAGATAACTTTTTTTCTGATTGTATTAGAGCCTTTCAACTTTCAGGAGTGGAAAATATACCTGGAAAGGAAGCCCTAATGGTAAAATGGAGCTACCTAATTCTTTTTCAAAATTTCATACTGGCTAAGCAAAATACATTAAACTTCATACAAATGGTCACCATAGAGGAAATCTCGATTTTGGCACTGCACTGGAGCAGGATAAGGAATATTTTAGAGGTGAATGGAAAATTTTTTTCAGATTATTCTTATTCAGGTAGGAATGCATCAAAACAACTTTAGCACAGTAGGATTTAAAGATAGTGCTATTTTACCCCTACCCCTAAAAGGAGGAGGAAAAATTCCCCGTGGCATATAAATAACTGTTTTAGGCTAAAAAAGGGTAAAATTTTTCAGTGGTACCACTCTCTATAATTCTAGTCCTCATTTTCAGGCTGAAAATGTCTGAAGTATGAAAAGTAAAATAATAACTTAAATGAAAGAATTAATTTTAGAATATTACACCTGCATATTATATATGGTTGGAAAGCTAAAAGAAAGCTCTAAATTACTCAAAAATAATTAATTTCATAGCTCAACTACACAAAGAACAATTGCTTGTCAAAGTTGGACCTAAAATTGAAGATTTTCATAAGCGTCAAATAAAAAACAAGCAAAGCCGGAATGGCTAACACAGACTGTGTCACAGCTTAGGGAAGAAGTTATATCGGATCGCCCAAAGTTACCTTCATTTTTTTCCTTTCTCTCATCCTGTCTTTCACTTTTCCGACTGTCTGAGTTTCTGAGACTTAGTTTCTCAATTCTGATTATTAAGTTTTCATACCGGTATCATATTTTGACCAATCACATCATCGCACCGTGTGGGGTTCCGAACTGCACCATCTAAAAGTTAAAGACAGGCTAGCTGTAAAAACTAAAGCTCTAAAACAGCATATAATAACATGAAAACCAGAATATGATTCTTCAATGGGAATCAAAACTGTAAAGTGCACTTACAACCATCAATATATCAGATCTAACAAAGTTAATAATGGCACTATCATCATTGACAATAAAACAAAACGATTTTCTGTCAAGGAGTCTTGTAAACATTCCAACAACAATTCAACAGTCCGTCACAAACATGGATATTCAAAAAACTTGACATCCTTACAAAAGTTGTCTTTTTGATTTCCCAAACATTTGTTTGAAGCGTTCACTTCTTCCACAATAATTTATGTAATTACTCTTTCAGTCAGTCGGTTTCAACATATGCGTGTTTTTAGTCATGTGACTGAAGTGCCTACTAAAAGAATCCGGGGGTAAATGTCGAAGCAACACAGTAGATTATTCTTAAAGTAACGAAATATTTTTTGGCATTGACAATCAAATAGGATATACTTTAATCGTAGAACTTTTAGCGAGACCAATTTTAGCGTATATTAGCAAGTCAGGAAAATCTTGATTTTTTTTGGATTTATTTTTTTAGGGAATCACGAATTCAAAAAATTTTGTGTGGATAAATTTTAGTGAATACTCGTCTGACAAAAATTTCGCGTGGATTAATTTTAGCAAGGGCAACGATTTTGAAGAAAGAATTAATGCACGAAATGTTTCCCTGAAAAAAGTTTAGTCCTTTTCTTACAAACAAAAAAGCTGTAAAAATTTACAAACTTAACAACGATTTGGTCATAGCGGAATATCCAGAATCAGCGATGAAGATGTAGAAGATTAAAATTAGCAAGCCAAAAGAAACTAGTAGGTCAATGAACATACAGAATTTTTTTCTAGTGCAAGGGTCAAATCCACCAGAAAATAAGAAACGAAAGGAAGATGTTGTTATCTTTATAAAATAAACCAAAATTATAAAATAATATTTTTTAATACAAGAATCAATGCAGTCCCATGTCGTAAAAAATCTCTTGACTGAGAACAGAAAAACTTGGAAATGTACGCCCCCATCCCCGGTTATGAAAATGATAAAAAATGAAAGAAAAACATACTGGATTTATTTTAGTGAAATTTGCGTGGATAAATTTTAGCAATCTGTCGATTCGGCATGTTTTAGCGAGATTTATTTTAACGAAAATAGGGAGAACTTGCTAAAACGCATACATTATATTTCTTTAATTCAAAAATAAAAAATCTTCATTTTGCATTTGCGAATAATAAAAATGAAAAAATGATAAATTAATATTACATACTAAAACACCCCCGTCGTTCCGTCGTTTAGTCTCGTCTAATTTCTGATCTCAGAACGTGCCTTTCAAAAAATAGTATTTGAAAACTTTGAATTTATAATAATTACAATTAAAAAAACACCGTTTGTGAAATATCCAATAAATTCCTATTATCAATTTTCAGTGGGCGTTTTTCTAGCGCTTTGTTTATCGCGCAATTTTTGTGTCACACAAACTTTCTCAGTCGTTCGTAATAATTATGCATTGATAAAATTGGTTAACTCCATTGTTCTTACTGTCAGTCAGGAGTAATACCTTAAACAAGGCGTATACCTTGTTTAGGATGTATCTTAAACAAGGTACATGTATATACCTTGTTGGGGTACCTTGTTAAGGTATTTTTTAAGATTTCTTGAACAAACGTCGATTTTAGATGTGTTATAGGAAAAAGGGCATGTTGAATTTTAGCACAAAGGAAAGAGGAGTATTTGATTGACCAAGTAGTGAAAAAATTATCAAAATCTACAGATGGAATCTTTTTTTATATTTGATTTAAGTTTGGTATACCATAAATTCAGGGGAGGAAGACACAAAGCAAAGAAGAATGGTTAATAATACCTTAAACAAGGTGTATACTTTGAAACAAGGTGTATACCTTGTTTAGGATAGGATGTACCTTAAACAAGATACATGCATATACCTTGTTTAAGGTATTACTCCTGACTGTAGGGTACCATTTTGAATTGTTTTGTATTTTCTGCGTAAAGCCCTTTCTCTACACCCTTTAAAAAAGCCGATGTAGACTGGACTTTATAAGGTTGTTTTAAAATTGAAGATTGTGATCAATTCCGGCTGTGGAATTTTCTAAAAATCACCACGGGAATTAATTTTTTTGTGCTCTTTCCAATGGTATAGACGTGAGAGTGCCCTTTTTACTAGTTTGGGAAATATTCCCACTACTTCCTAAATAGGAAGTATCAAACAATAGAAATTTGGAATTCTTACTTGAACAAGGTATACGCCTTGTTTAAGGTATTACTCCTGACTGACTGTCAAGTCAGCATCGATAGTGACGTCACCTAAGAATAAAAAAGAAAGGACTCAAATGGACTTATCATCACTGCGTACTGCACCCTGGCTGGCCCGATCGATTTACCCAGTATCTCTAAACCACAAAATCACTTGTGGTTCAAACTGAGAGAAATAGTGGACAGAAGGGAAATTCCCTACAGAATTCTTTATAGACTCCTATATTATATAAAAGATGATGCATATGCTGCTCTGCCACCCAAATCTCAAATCTCCTGAAAGAATATAGTAGGACAGAAATCCTATGAATTTCTTCACATTAAATTTTTTTAGAGGAGGTTGGTGTTGGGAATACAACTTTTTATATTTCTTACAAAATTTATGAAAACAGTTTCACTTTCCTAATTAGGAAAGTTGGGGAAATTAGGCAAAAACTCCTGACTGAGTTGACACATAAATAAAGCACATTGACAAACACATTCCCCATGCAATATCAAAATCTGCAATAACAACGAAAGTGGTCTTATTTACTCAGTGCTTAAGTAAGACGCTCCATCAAATTTATGTGAACAATGAATGAGAGCGTAAACACAAAATTAGAAACTAGTTTTTACATTATGGGTAAATTTTCATATTTTGTATGAACGAAAGTTGTATTTTACCTATTTGAAAATTGTGGGAACATAGTGGGCAGAGGGGTTTCAACCCCCCCCCCTTTATTCAACCCCCCTCTTTTTTCAACCTTTTACGCACAAACTCTTACAATCTAAAATTATATTCCAAGGATATCAAAATGAAGAATTCAATAATATGAATTCTTATATGAATAATTCAAAAAAGAATTCAATAATTACTTTAACAGATACAGTGTAAGATATTTTAGGTTACCAAAATTTAAAAAATAAGTGGAAAAAACTCTTTTGCAAATTACCAAAATCTTCCAGGTCCCCCCCTTAAAAATTAACCCCAAGCCACCCCTTTTATCTGAAATTTTCACAAGCCGCGTTTAAATTTAGTAAAGTTCTCAATCTTTCTTGCTTTTTTTTATCAAAGTAATGATGACAGAATCGAAGCTTACAAATTTTCAAAGAAAGCAACTTTCTTCAAGACTGAAAGGTAATTATTCTTATTCCAAATAAATTTCCATTTTCTCATTGTTTTAAAGTAGAGAAACATTTTAATGCCTGGTTGTTTGCTGAGGGTCCAACCGATCCTACCTCAAAACCTGTCGACCCAAAAAAAATTTATTGCCATTTTTAAAAAGAAAATATTTTTCCGAACTTCTATTGTGTCTACTGTCTCGTTCTATCTTAAGCATTATAAGAATCGTGAATTCCCTTGTGCTTTTGTTCGACAGATTGACCCAACTCCAAAATCTAAGGTCGAGTGACATTTTTTTAAGTCTAGCCCGATTTGTATGTTTTATAACAATACTGCAAAGCTTAACTTGATCTTAATCCGCCATCTTGTTTTCAGTTCTGATTGTAAAATGTGAAAAACAAAACTTAATCCGAATATAAGCTCATCTTCTTGATTTCGACATCGGATTAAGTTTTTGTTTTTTTGTTATCAAATTGTCTGGCAAAAATGTATCTTGTTAACTGTGTGATTCGAATGTTTTGAAATTCGTACGCTCGAAAGTCTTAAAAGGTAAATTAGAAAACAATATGATGTTGACTTAAAATTACACACACTTTTTCACAGGAAATCTGTGAGTAGTTAGTGGGTAAAGGCAAGGGATATATATTGTGTTTCCAACACATCAAACTTCTTTTTATTCAAAATAGATGGGAAATCACTACCAGTCCATTGCAATCCGACATCTAGTCAAACAAGGTCTAATGCAAGATCGCCGGTCAAGGCTCCAACACCAAAAGTAATGACTGGTAAACATCTGGTTGGTTCTGCTGGTAAAAGAAAGAAAGAGACCATAGAAGTGATGTCAGATAGTAGTCCTGTACAATATAAACCTTCTCCAGGAAGTAAGTGCTCTCCACAATTTTGTTAGTTATCCATCCACTTTTAATAATTGATCTGATACGTTACTTTGTTTAAATTAAAAATCAGAATTTTGAATCTGACTCAATATAATTAAATATAATTGGAACTTTTTTCCTCAGTGGGGATAAAAATTCCTATTGAAATCCCGATGGGGATAGAAATTAATAGTTCCACGGCTGAAAAATCCAGTGTGGATGGTTTTGGTGTACAATTTTTAAACATTGAATTTCGAATGGGGATGAAATCAAAGTCATTTTCCCAGTGGGGGTGAAATTCCAGGGTATTCTCCCACCGGGGACGAAATTGTTGCCAAGTTTTCCAGTGGGGCTGGGGTCCCAGTGGGTCTGTGACACAGGGGTGTAATTAAGTAGTGACCAAGCTTTCGGACAGAACAGGTAAAAGTGCTAAATGGTTTGAGAATTTTGAACATTCTTTTTCTGCTTTTATTCTTTTAGAGCTTATCACTGCAAAAGACAAACGTGCTTTTCAGAACAAGATGTCATATGGTGTGGACATACCAGAACCGTCACTCAATCGTAAACAAATACAATTCGAAGACATACCTCCTCCAACACCACAAGACGAATTCGACGATGGTATATACATATTTATGATATTCATTCGGGAGAAAATTTGTTTCAATACTGTTTAAAGTTTTTCTATCTCAGACGGATTTCAGTCTCATCGAAGTATATAAATAGGTTTTACCACCTCAAATTTCTGCATAATTCTCCAAAGTTTCAAGAATGTGTGGTAATGTGTGATGTAAAAACCTTTATCTCAGACCGCCGCTGTTTCAAAAAACAGCCTATAAACAGCCCCTTTCATGAATGGAACCCCCTTGCCCTGAAAGATCATGCGATCGATTTGGGTCGCCCAAAATTCTACCATCGGGGGCTGCCGAATCCCTAGTTAAGTGCAAAATATTTTTAGGTATTTTATGGTGTTTGAAGCCTGTACTGTTCAATTTTTTCAAAACTTTAGGGCTGACGGAAATCCAAAGATATTCATACCTTGGAAAGCTATCCTGGGCGGGGGGAGGGGGTGTCGGGTATGTGCGAGCCATAAGGGTCCCTTTTTTAAACCCTCCAAGAGAGACTGTAGAGAGACTTCTAGGGGTATAAAAACAATAAATTAGCCATTGAATCTCTGAAAGGATCCCAATATCACGAAATATCAATAATCGACTCATCAAAGGGTCATAAATTCTGGTAACTTTGAGATTAAAATTGGAAAAAGTCTCTCAAGTACCAATTTTTCTTTTGATATTTGTCAATAATACTTCATAATGAATTTTCTTGTTTTACAGTGTTGCAAGCTATTGAAGAGCGAAGGGAATTCCTGCAAGAAATGGAGCAATTGGGCCAGGGAAAACAATACCGCACCCTTATTGAGACCGAAATTTCACAGGTAATAAATGCTGGGTATAACTAACAGATACAATACATGTCTAGATTTTTGAACGTTTCAATTTTAATCTTCTTTTAAGGTGTTTATATCAGTGATCGTAATGAAGTGTGACTGACTAGCTTTTGAGCTGACTAGTTGTATTCATTTCTGGTTTCCAACCATACGATTCGAATGCTTTGAAATTAAAATTGAAACGTTCAAAAATCTGTCATAAATAGAAAAACTATGACCGACAGTGCACTTAAAATCTGGACACACCTTCGCAGGAAAGCTGTAAGTAGTTGGCCTAGCTATCAATGAATATAATATCTGTAATTGTTATTTTTTTAACTATTTTGAATCGATTAATATGTTTTCGGTATAACTTCATTTATCGGGACTTCCACTTCCATAGAAAATCCGAGATTTGGAAGTAATTGACAAAAAGCGAACAACAGAATTGGCAAAGGCTCTACAAGAATCATGATGCAGTTGGTGGTGTGCTTTGTAAGACGTCTATTTTCCTTTCATTGTTCTTTTGTCATTTTTGTTCCATACAGAGTCATTCTCAAGGGCGGGGAACTGACTAATACCATGAAACCAAGGAAAAAAAGTAGTATCCTTCTAGCGAAACAGGTGGAAACGCAGCACTCTTCAGAACAAACTTCTTTTTATTTTTCAGTGTTAAAAGTTCTTCCGTCTCAGACGGATTTAAGTCTCAGCGAAGTATATTAAGAAAGAGGATCTTCCATTTCAGAACTCTGCATATACTTCTCCAAAGTTTCAAGTATATACAGGTATATACCCAGCTGGCACACAACGTTGTTTCACCGTTTTTCTAACGTTCAAAACGACCATATAACGTTAGATGAACGTTGAAATAACGTTTTGTGCCAGCTGGGTATGCAAATGTGCTGTGTAGAATGTACTTTCCGTCTCAGACGAAAAACCTTTTTTTGACCACTGATTGTTACACAATTCACGAATAATGTATCAAAACAGTTTCAGTGCTCCCAATGAAATACTGCATGTTTTTCTATCCCACGCCAATACACCTGAAAACTTAACTTGTGATCAAAAACATCGATTTTTAATTGTATTGTCAAAAAAGTTTTATTTTTGATTAATTACGCTTCGGAGTTTAATAAGTTATTATGTTTTATATATTTTCTATATTGATTTGAATTAATTTTCAATTGTGATTTTGTATATTTTGATGTATATTTTGAAAGTTGTAAGTAGAAAATTTTAAATTGTGAAAATACACATTTTAGTTTTTAAAGAGTTTATGGTTAAATCGATATAGTATTCGACGCTTAAAAGCTGATCAGCGAGCCATTTTATGGCAATTCTTCTCGCTTTTTTAACCATTTGTTTTTCAATGATGATCCTAGTTTTCCATTTTTTTTCATCTCGAAGGACCCCTACCCTTTACCTGAAAGAAGAATGTCATTTTTTGAATGCTTAAAATGATAACATGGTAACAGCAAAACATCTTTTCATCCTATTTGTCATAAGGTACATTCATCTCGATTCATCGATTCATTCAGAATTAAATATAGAATTTCAAAATTTCTATTGAATACTAAAAATCTGAAAAATTCGATTCGATATTTTTAAGTATTCTCATGAAAATATCAACTTTTATACATATTTGAGTAGAAAAAATTACATGTTATTAAAAAAAGTCATTCTATTTTTTTAAAATAATTTCAAGTGGTAATTATAGTCAATTCTGTGTTCGCATTGCACCATCATGATCACATAATCACAGGTATTTTATTTCTTTTTCCATACAGATTTTATTTATTTCCTGATATGCTGTATAAAGGAGAATGGTAAAACTAAATAATTCTCTCCGAGGAAAAAACATAATATTTATACGGTCAAATTCTCAAAATGCGTAGTCACTTTCAAAGAAGGAAGGAGGGCTTTTTTGGAGAAAAAATAACTTCTTGAATTTAATTGTTGTCGTTTATAATCCATGTAAAACAGTTATATTGTATAAACTCTACTTTGTTCCTTCCATTAGTTTTGCTTAATTTCAATTATGTCTGAATATGATGTCTGACATGCTAGACTAGTCAAATTCTCAAAATGTACTCATTTTCAAAGAAGAATTCTTTCCGAGAAACGGAAAATTTGAAATTTTACTAATTTTTTTCTTCTAGGCTAAATCATTGTAAATTCTTTCGACATGAGAATACAAAGAAATTACGTTATTCATTTGACCTGGTTTCTGGCCCTTTCCTCTTACTGCTTATACCAGGTATGTACCATATCAGTTTGTTTTTAATGAACACCGATATTTAATCCTTTACTCTCGGGTACGTTAATTTTTTTCTCCGGTAAATTTTTCCACCCAGAACATTCTTATTTCAAACCCCCTGCTTATCAATTTTTGGGAAAATGTTTTTGAATGTTCCCTCTTTTGTCCTAATTCTGCCGTATTAGCCTCTTTTTTCCAACCCCCCCACGCTTATTCCAACCCCCCTGGCTATTAGATACCCGAGAGTATGTCTATGTTAATCCTCTTCTCTTTCGCCATTCTATCGAGCTATTGTGAGCCTAAAATGTAATATCTGCTTTATACGCTGATTAAAAAATCATATTCAAAGATTTTCATGTTTCATCATCATCATCCTTCGACCTAGGTCCGAATGGACCTAGGTCGGAAACAAACAATAACCCTCCCTCCACAGCTCTCGATCAGCCATTGCAGTGCCCAGTTCCTCAATCTCTAGCCCTGTTTCTCGTTTCAAAGTATCAAGAAAAGTGCGCTTTCTCGAGCGCCTAGTGCCCGCAGGACACCAAAGTAAGATCTCAGACACCATTTCGTTTTTCGCACGGAAACAGTGACCTGAGAAAGAGAGCATCCTGCTAGTCAGGACAGAGGAAATTCTTGGGAGTCCATGATATATCTCTTGAAGGGTTGGGTGGTTGCGCCAATCAAGATTCTGGACTCTTTTCAAAAGATTTGTATAGCAGCCATCAAGGCTCTTCAGCATGGTTTTTGTCATGGTCCAAGTCTCCGAGCCATATAGAAGAATGGGCTCGACAAGACTTCTAAAAGTTTGAAGTTTAAGAGCGTTAGACAAATTAGAGTGCCATATCTTGTTTAACTTATTACAAGCTTTCCAAGCTAGACCTTTCCTAATTTTAAAATCGTTTTCAGAGCTGTTAATATGAGAGCCAAGATATTTAAAATCCTTCACAAGTTTGATATTGACACCATTCTTGGAAGTTAAAGGGAGAACAATCCCAGAGGAGCTGATAAATTCAGTTTTTCCAGCATTGCAATAAAGACCGACTTGACTGGCCGAAGTTTCAAGTGAGTGAAGAAGACTTTCAAGATTTTGAATACTCTCAGAAACTAAGGCAAGATCGTCAGCAAAGTCAAGATCGGTCAGAAAAAGGCCGCGGTTACGCTTGCGCAGGGGAACTTTAATTTTGATTCCCTTGTCATTAGATAAGTCAACAGAAATTCTTAAAACATAATCTAAAACAATGATAAAAAGAAAGGGAGCTAAGGTGTCACCTTGTAGAACTCCAGCATGAATGTCAAAAATATCAGTGTCTCCGTCAGCTGTAATGACCTTTGCTTTGGTGGACACATAGAGTGCCCTGATGGCTGAAATGAGTTTCTCTGGAATGCCGTACAATTTAAGAATTTCAAACATTTTTACACGAGATATGGAATCAAAGGCTTTTTTAAAGTCAACAAAGCAAATAAAAGCATCTTTGTTAAGTTTTCGCATTTCTTCCAAAATACGCCTGATGGCTAAAATCTGTGTAAGAGTACTTCTTCCCTTCCGAAAACCATTTTGGTTTTTTCTTAGAAGAGGATCAAGAACTGGAACGATACGTTGTAAAAGAAGTTTGTTGAAGATTTTGGCGGCGATAGGCGATATTTTCATGTTTAAAATGTCCGTGAAACTGTCAAAGCACGAGGGGTAAAAAATCGTAACGATGAAAACTTTTTTATGACAGCTTCTATCCATTCTTGATAAAGACAATTAATAATGTATCAAGTAATGGCGGCAATTTTACGCCCCCCCCCCCCCATAACTGTACCAGTCAACACTGTCCAAAGTCGACCATATTTGGCGTGGATAATTTCGCGTATTTTGGCCATTTTTTCGCGAAAGTTAGTCCTCGCGAAATATTCAAAATCGGAATTTAGGCCTCTACGAAAGTGAGAGAAATTGGATGAAAAAGAGGCCAATTTGCAAAATTTTGTTCATGCAAAAACTCAATTAATCCACTTAAGGTACCATCTCAAAGAAAATTGTAAACCTGCAATAAAAGATATCAAAAAATTAAGATTGAATACTTATTAAATAATTATAGGTTAACTGCACCAACTCGACGATTCCCGAGGATGGCTCCACCAACAATTCCACTAACACATCTTTCAACCAAACAGACGTCTCAAACTCTACTACAGATTCCTCCAACTCCACTCTTAACTCAACTTCCAACTCCACTCTTAACTCAACTTTAAACACCAATTCTACCATTGACTCAAATAACACACAACTCAATGATACAGAACTTATGAATACTACAACCCCTATACCGACCACTACTCGGCCAACACCGACCCCATGGCGCCCCTCAATCATGATGGAAGAAGCCAAGTTTAACAACGACTTAAGCCGTCTCATTATCACATTCAACGAGACACTGAACAAAACTCTTGATTACACTGATTGCTCCACTGTGTTTAACACATCTACCTTGCAGAAACATTTAGGGTGGAATGCAATCTGTCGACAGCTTACAGATACTTCTATAGAGGTCATACCTTCAGTATACGCTATTGTCAGAAGCGGTTATCCTATTGATGCAAACCCTAAGAATTTCGCACCTGTCGATATTGAAGTCACGTTCTTTACTGCACCGTCATACAACCTCGTTCTTGACGGACGTCAACAAATGTGTGGATGCACTGACGGTAATCTACACTTCAACCTAGACAAATCGACGGGGCTGGCTTACGGAGCTTTAAGAAAAATCATATGGAGAATTGAATGGGTGGGCCATCTCCCTTTACCACCACCACCCGCAATCCCGCCTTCGTCCTCATCCATTGTAATATCGAGCACCCAATACGACTTAATGACGTCATCTAATATTGTCTCAATGACGTCGTCGATCGCATCATCATCATATCTAAATTCTACTGGATATCTTTTCAACGCGACAGTGGTGCATGATGGGATTACGTCATCACCGATATCCGATGGGATTACGTCATCAGTGACATTCTACAATCAACCAATGAATAACACGTCTATTGAACAGGCATCAGAATCGACTTCTATAACTGAAGAGAGTATCGCATTGAATACTGGCAGTATCTCTTCTTCTTTCGTACCGGAAGCCTCATCCAGCATGCCAGTAGACCCTACTTCAAGCGATATTTTTGCAACGTCTTTTGCTCCCGTGGTTTCAACAAGTCTAGCAGACATGAATGTGCAGCCTTCTTCTTCGATAGAAGATTATCTAGTGTTCTCCTCTTCGGCAATTATAGAATATTCCCGTCCAATACCAACCAATCCTAATGCTACCTTATACTTGGAACCTTTTAGAAACAAAGCAGAGATATCTTTACCATTGTCCATTTTCAATGAATCTGAAATTTACCAATTACGGGTGGAAGCTGAAAACGCGTTTGGAGCCCGCGCGGTCCGCGTGTTAAACATTTCGTTTGATTACCAGTGTTTCCCAACCACCGAGTTGCGACGGATTGCTCACCAAGACTTGGCCTATGAAGTTGTTTTGTATTATCCACCGTGCTTTGATGGGGATCGCAACCGAACCTATCAATGGAGCTATTCATCAACAAGCTTGAATGTAGAGATTGATTCTCACTTACAGACAACAGTCAATCATTACGTCATCAGAAGATCAATGTTAAAGGATGGCGAAATGTACACAGTCAAAGTGAAGGTCAATGAATCTTCTCAAGTCAATATTACCACAAAGACTGCCAATTTCACTTTCGTTGCCCGACCGCTTGAAGCTCGCGTACGTGGGTTCCACTTAACGGCAGGATGGAATCAAGTGCTCCGATTGGACGGCAGTCAATCACGTGATCCTGATTCGAAAACGACGGATACCGAAACAAAAGCATGGAGCTGTATTGATGAAAATGGAAATGCTTGTTTGGATATTAATGGTCAGGCAATAACCACTACTGGAGATATGTGGAATCTTCCAATCAATAATTTGACTTTCCCGACACTGTTAGTCAATGGATCAGTACCGACTGAAAATAAGTAAGTTTGAAACACCTTTTGATTTCAAACCTGGAGTGGTCACCACTAGCTAAGTATCTCGAAGCTAGATTAGGATAGAATTTCAAATCACTTGCTACGTTTTTACTAAAAGATCAGGGATTTCACTTTGTTTTTGATAGGCTGGTTAATGAAAAGTTAACTCCGGCGATTTTTAGATTCTAGGCCGGCGAATTATTAGCAGTCCCAGTTTATTGATTAGCGTGAATATCTCATTGAGGCGATAAACCGAAATTTCGACAAGTGAATTGTATTTTTCCCGTGCCTTGGACCGACAAAATTTGTCGTTCGCTGACCCTAAATAGGACGCCTTATAGATCGTTTGATTGGTGTAGTCTCTCGTTGCCTGAAGAAAACCCAGTAAGTTTATAAGCTTTACTTTTTTTTCTAGGTTCACTTTCAAGTTGTTGTACACGAAAGGTGCAAGGTCAGCACAAGATGAAGTCAGTGTTACCATCTTACCACCAAACACACCTCAGTTGGTTGTCTACTCATCACAACATCGAATCTCAAGAGCTTCTCCTGTTGCTTTCGTTGCTGAAGCCTTTGGCACTTTCACTGAAACACTGTCTTATTCGTGGAAATGTTATGACAGTCTTGGTAAGGAAATTTTCTTTGGACTTCAAATTTCTTAGGACTTCAAATTTCTTAGGACTTCAAATTTCTTAGGACTTCAAATTTCTTAGAACTTCAAATTTAAACTACTTGGCAAAGGAAACCTTTCACTGAAACACTGTTATATTCGTGGAAATGTTATGACAGTCTAGGTTCGCAAGGTTTCTTTTAGGACTTCTCAATTAAATAGTGACCTAGACGTCAAGTGAACATTCTAACATAACAAAGCTTACTCTTTGAGATGGTGACAAAGAAAGAGAGTCGCTTGTCGATCCATGAGTTTGGAATTTGTGTTGGTTGTATTTTTTCCTGTTAACAGATAATGTTCGATAGATTTAAAAATGACCTTTTCATGATTCTATTGCAGATCTGTCCAAGAAAAACATTTTGCCATCAACCATGACTCAATCAGGATCCATGACCATTGATCAAGGTGTGACCAAGCATCACGTGCAACTTGCTGTTCTAAGGATCCCTGGCCTCACTTTCTTAAAAGAGATTGACTTGGTTTGTGAATGCACTTTTGGTGAAAATGTTGCAAGCGCTAGAGTGACCTACACGCGTATCTATTCGCCGTTTTTGGTGCGTCAACCAAAATCTGGTGAAAGCCTTGCGACTGAATTCCGATTTCACTTGGATTACGTTTTATCAGGATTCGGAAACTCATTGCTTTCGTACCGGTTCGGGTATTACCCTGATACCGATCTGATTCCGGTTCAGTATCTCACTGGATGGACCAGCCTGAATTATATTGACAAAGTAAGGTTACCTCTACTGGCTGACCTTGAAGCTGGTGAATCAAAGAATCTGAAGATCTTTGCGCAAATCAGAAATGATGTTGAAATGTTAGACTATGTAGACCACGAAGTTGTGCTCACCAAACCTTCAAATCAAGATACAAACCTCCTCTCACTGGTCAGTAAATCAACGAAAGAAATGCTTAAGTATAACTTGTACGAAGGTTGCGCTTTCTTGACGATGCAACTCATTTTACAACCTAACCTTAACTCCTTGGTGGTCAAAAAACGCCGTAGAAGAGCGTTACCAGAAAGTGATCTTCAAACGGATGTTATTGAGTTGATTGATATCACCATGGCATCACCCTTTCAACCAGAGCTCATTGACCAAGCTATCAATACCATCAATTATTTGATTCAAAGGTCGAACGGTCGTCTGCATGAAGACATGACTTCCAAGATCAATGATTTTCTCTTACACGTGACGTCACACAGTGATTTTATGGACCTTTCTGGAGATATTGATTATGGTTTCCAGGTACATTATGTTTTTCTTGATTTGGTCAAATATTGAAAATCGTCCTTTTTTTTCAAATTCTAATTCCTTTGAGAACGGGAGTCGTTCGTTTACTTTTTTGAGATTCCTTTCGCATTATACCGTTTTATATAAAATATTCCATGTCTGATTTGAACGGCCCGACTTTTCACCCTGCCTATTTCGATTTTGATACCATGCCTAGACATTACGCACGACGTTCCGAAATGGTTCTGAAACGCTGTGTGAACATAAAAAAAATTCGAAACTTCAAAGACTTTGTCAGAACATAACGGTCTCGCTCCACTTACTTCATCGGAGCGGAACTGCACCATTTGCTTTCTCCGAAACTTTCGGAAACCAAATTATTGAACACTTTATATCAGTGATGACAAAAACCAAAGCTTAAGTGGGCAGAAAGTTGGCTGTCTGAATACAATACCCTTTTTGACGCCAATGCAACAACTTATTTCTTTTTCAAGCAGAGATTTTAGCTGCCAAATTCCTGCTCACTTTTTGTCTAGACTAGACAGGGCAGAGGTAGTATCCCTGCCCGGGGGGGGCACTGGGTTTGCGGACTGACGGTATGTGCGGGCCAAAAATTGGCTTTTAAAATTGCACCCTTACAGTGCAGCAAAAGTCAGTGAAAATCATACCCTTAGAGTGCATTTTCCCCCAAATTTTCGATCCCTTTCGTGCAAAAAATGGTCAAAATTCTAGCATTTTTGGTCAAAATATCTAGGTTTTTCAAGAATTTTCTGAAATTTCTACCCTTACAGTGCATCTCTAGTTTTTCCAACCCTTACAGTGCATTTTAAACATATTGGAAAAGGTACCCTTAGGGCCCGCACATACCCGTCGGTCCTTTTGCCCAGCTGCCCCCCCCCCGGGTATCCCTGCCTCCACATACCAACTTTTCCTAATACAGTCAACTCTCTCTAATTCGAACCTCTACTATTCGAATCTTTCTATAATTCGAACTAAAATATTGGTCCCCTCAGCTGAAAATCAGTATAAAATACTTTCTGTTATTCGAATCCTTCTCTAATTCGAAGAAAATTTTTAATCCCTTGAAGTTGAAGATCGAAGTAGAGAGAGTCAAATGTACTAGATATTTTAATCTTCTATTCATTATTTTTTTAATTTTCATTTCAGTTCAAATCTGTTCTTCAATCATTGAGTGGTTTGTTAGGATACGGTGATAACGTGGCAATAATCCAACCCTCTCTTGATTCAATCATTCAACCATACATTATGAAAATGCTACAAGACAAAGACTCGCCATATTTGGTAGAGAAAGATTGGACTTCCGATCGAATCAGTGTGAAATACACTTCTTTCCATTCCATTGGAGACCCTGATACTGTTTTGAAAATAGATGCTTTGAAAAGTAAATATCAAGCTTGGAATTGTAGTGATGATGTAAATGCTCAAAAATGCCATGGTTTTTACATTAGTGAGGTTAGTGATTTCAAGCTGCTCGTATTTGATTGTGTATACCTTATCGGGGAAAACTTCGTCGGGGAAAATTTTCGTCGGGGAAAAATTCGTCACTTGCTGGTAGTTGGTAAACGCGTTAAGGCCAGGGAAAATTTTCGTCGGGGAAAATATTCGTCATTTGCCCAAAATTTCGTCACTTTTCCCCGACGAAGTTTTCCCCGATAAGGTACAGTCAACTCTCTCTCTAATTCGAACTTTTATTTTGGAATCTTTCTGTAATTAAACCTAAAATGGTTTGTCTCCTCAGCTGGGAAGTGGTATAAATTACTCTCTGTAATCCGAATCTTTTTCAAATTCGAAAAATCTTTTGGTCACTTGAAGAAGAGCGGATTAGAGAGAGTATATGTATAAGAAAGAGAGTATGGCATTGATCAGAGGTAATCTTAAATGATTCAGCCCTACTGTGATGACAATATACTGTGTATCTAGAACTGCCGTAAAAAAATTTTTTTTAATTTGATTAAAATCTTAGTACCAGCAATGGTGGTGAAAACACCCTCCTCTACCTCGAACCAGCACGTTAATCTCGTGATCCAAGCCACAATAAACTTCCAATATGAATAATTACTTGGTCGATAAACTCAAACTTATTTAGATTGGTTAAAATGATTTTTAACTTCTCTTTGTCAACTTTAGGTAATCTACAAAGGCTCCGTGTTCAACAACTATCTGTTCAACCAATACAGTGGTGGACCCATCGCTGACATATATCAGATCGATGCATGGTTTTTACACCCTGACGAACAGACGTATAAACGTCATGATTTGGGTAATGAGACCGCATTCGAAGTTAATTTACCGCTCCTCGATACCAGCGTGCAGAAAGGTGACGATATCCAGGTAATATTATATTGTGATTTTTACTGATATGTAAAGAGGGTTTAAGAAAGTTTACCTCCATTTGAATCTTGCCCTTTCATTGTTTTGTGTTTTCTGATAAAAGTCTACCCTTCTTTCCTTTTTCGATGTCAAACATTGTCAAATTATCTAGAAAGTTACTCTTAGGTTCAAAATAAATGGGCGTTTGGGTTTTCAGAAGTACAATTTCCAACCCCCCCCCCCCGTTTATTTGGAACCTAAGAGTATGTCCTTGATAACTTTGAGGTTTGAATTGATTACGTTTGACTCTTTAAATTTTCTTCATAGTGTTTATTATGGGACGAAAACAAAAGCTCTTTCAATGAATCTGAATGCATCACTGAAACACTATTGACAGCCGGGATAGTGACTTGCCAATGTTCAAGGGTGGGAAAGATTGCCGCCCGAAAAACGCCACCACTTTATCCTCCGACAACTGAATCGCCTTTCTTAGGTAAGAACAAGAAAACTCTGTCTTCGTAAGACTTTTTTGAGCTTTTATTTTTCAAGTCAAATGTATGTGGTAATATTTTTATTTTAACGATTTCTATTTTCATTACTGTCGCCCGTATCACCACGAACTTTTCAGCTTTTTTGAAAGCGCGTCTTTTTTACGAAAAAAGTAGTTGGTTTAGGCTGCCTGAAGCCTTCCTCTATTGTGAAGAATTTTAAACTATTAAGCCTAATAAAGATATGAATTCTGTCCTTATTAGGCAAAAATCCTAATGTGGCTATATGTAGCCTAATTTGCAAAAGATCTGTTTAAAATTCATTTTTTTAAACGTATCTTATTGTTCACATCTAGCGGACAACTTGACGTACGCGATGTACTTTTACGCGGACGACAACCGATGCTCACCTCCCAAATACGATTTTTTTCGCCCCAAGTTCAAGACACAGTTGTGTGAATTGCTCGGTATTAGCATGAAGAGGATGAAAATCACTGGGTGTACGATTGCTGACGTCATCGGCATAATTATGCACTTCTACATCATTGACAAGGTATATACTTGATTTTAACACTATTTTGCTCAAATCCAAAAATTCTAGTCAACTTGTTCCATTTCATCTCACTTCATCTCTATAATATTCCCACATTCTGTATTATCTAAATTCGATAATATTTCTAAATTGATTTTTCACTTTCCATCCATGCATATTTCTTCAACCCTGATACAGCAGAGTCTTTTTAACTCGAACCTTTGTAACACAAATGTCTCCTTAACTCGAACAAGTTTTTTTGTCCCTTCAATTAACGATGCCTTGTAAATCTTACTTCATAACTCGAAATTTAATTGTCTTCTCTGTGGGAGTTTGAGTTATAGTCTTACAATCATTGACAAAACTTATGGCACAAAGCCCAAAAAGAACATTTCTCCCCTTCCCCCAAACAATACCGAGTTTATGTATGTGTGTTTTTCTGCGACGGAGGCGGTAAGGTTTTACTTTGTATAAACCCTGACTGACTGAAGACGACGTGAAATCAGCACTTTTATTGTCCCCGATATTGCAAACCGCTTTGGTCACTTTTCCGTCCTAAGTGCAAATACCTTATCGGGGAAAACTTCGTCGGGCAAAAGTGACGAAATTTTTGACAAGTGACGAATGTTTTCCCCGACGAAAATTTTCCCCGGCCTTAATGCGTTTACCAACTACCAGCAAGTGACGAATTTTCCCCGACGAAAATTTTCCCCGACAAAAATTTTCCCCGACGAAGTTTTCCCCGACGAAGTTTTCCCCGATAAGGTACATAAACTTGCTAATGCTGTCGGAGCGGGATAAAGGACCGATTCTTGCCTACCAACATTGTTGTTGCCCTGTATCTAAATTTGACCGCCAGAAATGTGCCATAATATACTAGCAACGATTGTAGCTGTACCTTAATTGCAGGTTTTTGACTTTTTAATTTTGCATGACATAACCCGGGTTATGAATGATGATTTAAAAGTTTCATCGTTTTTCATTTCTTCAGATTGGTGAGCGACGGAACATCAATATCGAGATGCAGATGGATGAAATCATGGAACAGGAATCCTTCAAAGTTCAAATGAACCAGGTGAGAGTTCTTATTTCAGTTCTTATTCCAGGATTTATTTATAAGAACATCCAAAATTTTTAAAGCCTTCCGATATTCTTAACTTTTTGAGTTTTAAGCCTAAAATGTTCTTCTTGGTACGATTTTGTGAGTATTTTGTGCTATTTCCTATAAATTAGGTGTTGTAGTAGAGTCCACGCCTTAAAAAATGTTTTTAACTTGCTTTTAATATTTTGGCCATCGACGCCTTATGCACTTTTATAGATTGTTCTTATAAAAGATACGTATGCGAGAATAATTAACATTCAATAATGAATATAATATTTAGGGTGGTGACGTTTACATGTTTGACATTTCACAAACAACGCCCAAACCGCCTCCTCCAACCATCCCGCCCATTGGGGAAGTCACAGTGGATTGGGTGCCCATTTATATTTCAATTGGTGCTGTGATTGGATTGTTTATACGTAAGTATTTATCACCTTAAAAGTGATAATCAGATTGTTTGAGATTTTTGGTTCTTAAAAGCAAAAATTATTTGGAGTTTTGCTTAGGACCACGAGATCGAAACATCTGATTATCCATTTAAATTTGGTTGTTTGCAAGATCATTCAAAGCGTGTCGTAAAGTACTTTACAGGCGGCTAAAACGTAGATTTTCAGTTGAAATATTCTGTTACTTCGTTATGATAATATAGTTGATTATTATCCGACGCGCGTAAATAGCGACATTTGATTGGCTTCTTTGCTGTCCAATATTTTCGAATATATAGCTTCCATGGAGGCTACATATTTCAAAAATTGACGTCACACAACGAGTTCAATGACAATTGAGCATCTTCTCTTTGACGTTACGTCACAAAATAAAATAAGACTTTTGAATAAAAAACTACCAAAAAAACAGATTTACAAGCATATAAATTGGAATTATGTTTGAAAACGAGAAATATTTTAGCGATGAACGGATAATAAACCATTTATTTGGACGCAGTCTCATCCAATATGAAAAATATTGGGCTACGAGAAAAGATATTGGACTCAGCGAAGCCTCGTCCAATATCTTTTCTCGCACGCCCAATATTTTTGCATATTTGATTCGACTTTGTCCAATAACTGCTTATTATTATCCGACGCGCGTAAATAGCGACATTTGATTGGCTTCTTTGCTGTCCAATATTTTCGAATATATAGCTTCCATGGAGGCTACATATTTCAAAAATTGACGTCACACAACGAGTTCAAATAGCTTGGCTAACAAAATTATCAATTATTGTTATATTGTGGACTCTCCATAACTCGAACACGCACGAAAAACGAAAAAAGTTTTATCGAATTATGGAAATTTGTGGGTTTTGGAGTAAGGTTTATAAGGCATTTTGTTAACTGAAAGTCCCAGAAAACTTCTAGTTATTCGAGTTATATAGAGGTTCGAATTATCCCAGCTGCCACACAACGTTATTTCAACGTCCATACAACGTTCATAACGTCCATATAACGTTAGAAGAACGTTGAAACAACGTTGTGTGCCAGCTGGGATGAAGACTCAACTGTATCATTAAATTCATTTTCAGTAATCATTGTTCTGGTGTACTGTTACCACACGAAAGCCCTGCGTGACAAGAAGTTCACAAAAGTCAACAGCGACAAGAAAGCTAAGCAGCTCGATGAAGAGGAAGAGAATGAAAAGACTGGCAAACCGTCTAAGAAGCAACATGCACAACAAATGGCTGCTATACTAGAAGGTATACTATTTGACATTATTCATTATTCATAGAGTTATTTCAACTTTCTATTTAAATCATATTGCACTGAAGATGACAACTGTCGAAAAGCTTATGTTTAATTTTTTGAATAAAAAACTTCGTGTCGAAAATCAACAAATGCCTGCATAACCTTCATCATCATTTAATTGTATTTCACAGGTCTATTGACCTCTACGAAATAATGTTAAGATGGGGTTAAGATTTATGATATATCTAATGCTTCAGCTTTTCACATCCGGAAGATATTAAAGCATGTTTTTCTATCAAACGTTAAAAAAGTGGCCATGTCATAATTTGTTGAATAAAGAGTTTAAAAAATGCATCTGTTATTTTGTTATTTCTATGCTATAGCTTCAAATAAAATTTGCCACATATTTTAACTAAAAATATATTTTTTTACTACAGAGGATCTTGTCACTGAAGATGCCGCTATCATTATCCCTATGAACTGCCTCCCCCCGCCCTCTTCGAAAAACACACAATCACGTAAAAGAAGCTCAGTGGCACCTGTTCTTGATGCTAACGCTATTGCAATTGGCACAAGTGATACAATGTCTGCCGCCCCAGGAGCTGGTTATGCTTCCTTTCAAGCACGCCAACAAGCCGCCCTTGAACCGCCCCGTTTGATTTTAGACGATGAAGATGACAAAGAGGAGGCGGAGGAGGAAACCACCCCTCCTGAAGAACCCATAACGGATACTTTTAAACCCAAAGCCACCGTTGTGATGCATTCGTTGACAGCGGTACGAAAGAAGAAAGACAGTACTCCTCTGCAATCTCTGGTGCAGGGCAATGATGATAATGACAGTGAAGACGGGGTCTTAGAAATGAGACAAAATGACGATCAAACACCTGATTATTCTAACGATCAATCTTTGGTCTGACACACTAAGACGTTTCGTGAAGTGATCACTGATCTCTAAACTACTTGACTGGATCGGACTATCCGTTTATTTGAATCGTGTCCAGGTTTAGAGCTGATTAGTCTGCCATGTTTTCAATTCTCGTCGTCAACAGCGCGATTCGAATGTTTCGAAATTAATTCGAACGTTCGAAAATCCAATGTAAAATAGAAAACAATTTGGTGGACTAGTCAACTGAACACACTTCCACGGGAAATCTGTGAGCAGTTAGTTTATCTAGTTGTGTGTAAAAGAATATGGTGGTCCCGTTACTGATTGTTAGCTTGTACTACCACGAAAATAACTTTAATGGCTTTGAATTGTATTTTAACATTAACTGTATTAATTAGATGTGCACATAACCGTATCGAATTCAATCGATCCACTCACTGGAAAGAATTCATTTGATCTTATTTTAAACTACATTATCAAATAATATTTCTGATTTGAAACTTTTTTCAACAAAATTTCAGTTCTGCTCTATTATGTCACCATTTTAAAACCCAGGGTGGGGGAGGGTACTTAGGTGAAACAGGTGTCGAGTATGTGCGAGCCATTAGATACTCTTTTTAATGCCTTTGAAGTCTCTCAAAGGGTCAAATCACTAAAATATAAAATTTCTCTCTCAAAGGGTCACAATTTTCGGGAAAAATCATCCAAAGTTTTGACAAAAAATAACTCAAAGGGTCTCAGAAATGTAAAAAAAAAATATTCTTTCAAAGTTTCGATTTTTGATTTTTTGCTCATACATTCCCGTCACCCCGCAAACCTAGTACCTCCTCCCGGCTCCATAAATATCCTTTTGTTGCTGAAAGCTTTCCTTAAGATTACTTATTTTGTGTAACAAAATGTGCAAGCGTATTGCCTGTTTCGCTAAAGGATACTGATATACGCCTTTTAAAAAGGTTTAGTTTCCTCAAATTCGGCTTTGTCAACCAAAATGAAATTAGAAATGTCTAAGCTGCTAGATGTAGACTACCAGGGAGAAATTTGTAACGCTGAGAACCCTGTAACCCTCTTTTAAATGAGGTTAGAGAGCTTTTGTGATGTCGATCTGAGAAAATATCGCTATATTTTAAACATATCGGGAGGTGTTAAGGTCGCTACCCACGAGGGCGGTCAATGAAAAATCTCGTATAGTAAAGATTACATCATTAATAGCATAATTAGTATAATTATGCTATTGTTTGGGTCTCCAACCCTAACCCTAACTGGAATGATCGATATTCTTATAAAAAATGTTTCTTATAAAACATCGATATTTATAAGCAGTGTTTCTTATAAAACATCGATATTCCTATAAAAAATGTTTCTTGTAACAAACCTCCACACCCCTTAGTCTTCATTTCCTGGTATATCATCGCGTGTAATAATCGCTTGTGGTTTAAATTTACGCATGCGCATTATGTGTGATGTAGAACATTTATATAACATTACGCAATGGTTTCTTCCAAATATGGTAATACGAGATTTTGCATTGAACTGACTGCCACTCAGCATTTTATGGTCGTCGAGTTGAATCTTGGAATCCTTTTTTATATGCATTATGGAAGGATAATTAAGCTCTTTCAAAAAATGTCCGTACATGGGGGTTGAAGGATATTGTGTCCGGGGGATACTGAAAAATCTATAAAATTTACCTTGTTAATTTGCTCTGCTTGGGGGTAATTTCGCCCTGTTTGGGGGTAATTTCGCCCTGTTTGAGGGTAATTTTGAATGGCAAGGGGTCAACTAATGCTTGTCCGGACGGTTAGACCTGCTGTCCGAAGGATCAAAAGTCACATCTCCAGGGGGAGGGGGTAAATCTCCAAGAAATCTTATATCCTCCTTCCCGTCTCCCCCCATATTCAAATTTGTTCAAGGAAAGCCCATTAAGCTCGCTTTTATTTATCCTTAACCATGAAAGGATCAAAAGTTTTTGTTGTCCAATTTTAAGGTGAGATCTAAAAATAATTTAGCACGCGGATGATACTCGTTGCGATTAACATCTATTTCAAACAGCAAATAATAATTCCATATTCAGAATTCATTATATCATGATTTACAATACATTAGTTTCGCCTTAGCCCTACACCATAAATGTAATTTGTTTCAATGAGGATTTACCATAATCGCACCAATCTGCGATAGCTTTCTTCACGGAAAAGAAAGAAAGAAATGTCTTCATCTTAGCACAAGTTGGAGTACATCTCAGCAATAGATGATTTGGCTTTCTTGTCATTGCCAATCAGTTTGGTGTCAGTCTTGATGTAATCAATGTAAGCTTGCATGTAATGGTTGACAGTCTTGACGACTTGTTGGACATTACATTGTGAACTGCCAGTGCACGTCAAAATCTGTTTGTCATTTTTGTTGTCGGTGTTCAGGAGGAAAGTTCTGAAAGTTGAAAGGTAAAAAGATCAGTAAATATAGCTGGTGTCCCACGAAAAATTTGTCAATTTCAAGGCTCGAAATAACGATTTCAAGTGGGTCGGACAAAATGTCCGATCAGGGTTGCTTTAGCTTGAAAATTATGATTTTTGGATCGGACATGAAGCTATTTGGGTCTGACAATGTCTGATGTCCGACTGTTTTTTCGAGCCCTGAATTTTACAAGATGCAAATGATGACTTACCCTTTGGTATGGTGATAGTAGAGAGAGAGGAAGTGAATGTCGAATGGATATTTAGTGATCGGGTCATGAATGTTCAACAAGATCATCTTTCGAACGGTTGGAATCAATTCATCGTGTTTGCGAGCGAAGTTAGAATCTCCCACTCTCGGTTGTCCGAAAGTGATGAGACAGGTTTGAGGGTTTGACCACGGACCATTCTGTTATGACAGAGATTAAAATAATTTTACTATTCATGATACTTATAACGAAATGTTTTCTGCAGGAATACCCTGGTTTTTAGCCAGTTAGTGGCAAATCTTAAATGTTAACTACTGGCAAAAAACCCGTGGTTTTTCGAAAACATTATGAAATTATTATATGATGAATTAGAGATTCCAGTCTTTATTTCGACTTTCTTTTATCAAGCAATGGCAAGTTTAAACAAGCAAATACACAAATTTCAGTTCGCGAATCTGTTAGCAGCCTAGAATTCAATTTGGCTCAAAACAACATTAATAGATTTGCTGGATCAAAAATGTATTTCAATATTTAAAAGTCTTCCGTCCCTGGTGAATTTCCGTATCAGTGAAGTATAAAAGAGGGTTTTCCAGCTTAAAATTTAGCAAAATATTGAGAGAGAGAGAGAGAGAGAAAACTCTGGGCTAACTTGTAGTGTTGATTCCATTTTGATAGGAAAAACTTTGCTTTAACCAATGGTATTCAACCCAATGGGCACGCAACGTCTTTTAGACATCTAATGTACGTTTCTAGGACGTCCAAAGGTCTTAAAGTCGTCCATTGAATGTCCATGAGACGTTCGTTGCGTACCCATAGGAATACTTACGTTGAGTCTAGCTGTGTACATTGCAGTAATGCTTGCTAAGACTCCTCCAAGCGAATGTCCAGTGAAGATGTATTTCTTTCCAGGGAGTGCCAAGTATGGTTCCAATGCTGGCAAGATTTTGATGAATGCTTGGTAGAAGTATTTGTTGATTTTGATGTTTTGTCTCGATGATCCAAACCAGGAATCAATGGTTTTTCTCTTTAAAGAACTTTCCAGTATAGAGAACATTTGGCCGGTTCTGAAAGTACGTTAGTATGAAGAGTTTTAAGAACTTATTTTGGCTTTTTTTAACTAATTTCTTTCATTTTCCTAGGGGAAAATAAATGCAGGGGCTTTGTAAAAATCCTGGTTTTAGAATTTTCGTGAGCATTAAATTCATAACCGTTGCGTGAATTAAATGAAAAACGCTTCTTGATGTTCAAGAGAGCACATTCAAAACATTCTGAAACGCTTCTTTCTTCAGATGAGATGGAGTTTTTATAAGATACATTAATAATTGGTCATATGAAGTAATAAATATGCCACGTTCTTTAGACAAAGTAACACAATTGTTTTATTACTGGTTAAAGACCAAACAAATCAAACAAGAGCTTGTAAAAACTCCATCTCGTCCCTTCTTCTTACCCTTGAGCACCTCTAAAAGAGACGATGATTTCATTCTTGGCAGCATTTTCAGCCACCAGAGCTTTGATTTCATTTTCTGTGTCGATACTCTCTTCAATGACTTTCATGATCGTGTACCCGTTACTCACTGACACGACATCATCAACGTACGCCAGGGCAGAAAATTCTGCAGCTTCTTGTAGATCGGTCATTGAGATGTAATGAGTGTTTGCCCTGTTCGTGAAGAAAAAAAATCTTCTCATAAATGTCCTTTAAGAGAGGCTCCATTCTGCTACCCTAGGCTAAGGTAACTTATTAATATCTAGAACAAGAAAACCAAAAAGGATACGTAATATTTTTGAACGAAGCACCTAAAAAAAGACCGAGTTTTGAATTTTGAATTCAAGCGATAAAGCTACTGAAAAATGCCAGGGACCAGGACTCGCCGCTGGAATTTGAAAAATGGACCCTATCAGAACGAAAAATAGAATTTATTTTTATTTTTTTCACTTAAAAATATCAAAAATGACTAAAGTAGACGAAAATTAAAAAAACATACGAAAAATAAAACACTACGTCATTAATATCATGAATTTCGGGTTTGGATGGGTTAGGATGGGTTATAGTCGGATTGCCAAGGAAGAAAAATGTGCTGAAGAAATATAGTGACAGTTTCAAAATCTTTTCGATTATTGACTTACGGGCATTGTCCTGCAGTTGTCAAATTGACCGCCACGAAAGCCACTACTGCAAATACCATAAGATATTTCATTTTTCTCGAATTTTTCCGATTTCTCCACAATAGAAGGCTTCAGGTTCAATTATGAGACCTTGCTTGGGACCAAGACTTTTTATATGAGCCTTTGGTGTGAATTTGACCAGTTGTGATTTTAAACCCTGTAATTAAGTAATTTATGGCCATTTTTTGACACTTTTCCATGCATCAATTATTCATCTAAAACATAAAAATATCGGTCGAAAGCTCTGAAACTGTAATTGACTTATTTGAATTTTGAACTCGATTCAATTGCAGAGGCAGGACTAGCTTTGTTCATGTAATTTTCATAAGTTATTTCAAAACGTTATAGAAAAAATGAGTCCAGAAACGGCTGTAAAAGATTATGTTTTTTTCCCAATATATTGAAGAAACCTTTCAGGGGTTAAAGGTTTTGTTTTTACGTAAGTGTTCCCATTTCATATCAGACACATATTTCATATAAGGACAGTGTCCCCCTATTTTTACGTTACATTATGCTGATATAAGCAAAAAATGTTTTTCTTTTCCTCTTTCTGACCAATCTTGCTCTACATCCGTGTCCAATGCGAAAAAGCTTGTGAATTAAAATTGATGAGTAAGCAAACGATATCAGCCTTATTTAAAAACAAAACCTTTAAATCAGATTAGATTTAATGTTGTAAATTACAATAATTGCATTATGCAATGGTAAAAAGCTCTTTCAATATTTTGTAAATTAGACTTTATTTTTTTCGAAGCTAATTTTAAAAATTAAAACCTTTACTCTTCCTTCACAATTTTCCTACTTGTCATTGGCTGAATTTTTGAAGAGGCTTACTTCATCAAATACACCCTGTGTCACAGACTCGGTGGGACTCCTCCCCATTGGAAAATTTGGTCAAAATTTCGTCCCGGTGGTTAAAATAACCTCCAATTTTAGCACCATTGGGAAATTCAATTTAAACATTTCCACTGCAAAACCATGCCCAGTGGATTCTTTGACCTGAGAATAATTAGAATTTCAATCTCCATTGGGCTTTCGATAGAAATGTTTAACCTCGCTCCCGGAGTACTTGATATTCCTGGGGAATAAATACTCCCAGCACTTTTTTCATATGAAGTTTGTTCACCCTCTGGGAAGTTTGTGACAAAAATGTTCCCCGATTGCAAATATTATAGAATTTCTTGACACTTTTAATTTTTGCCGAACTCTTATTCTGACCTTTTTCACAACAAGGAGAAAGTTTCTTGAAATATTAAGTACCAAGGTCCAGAACTTTTGGGGACTACTTATATTATGCGTGATATCGAGCCTGCGAAACAGGGTGGTCAAACTGTTGGAATCAGTCATTGATAGTTTTTTATGAAGCTTGTTGTAATTGAACGTGAATTATTTTTGCTCCTCAAAATAAAATTTTAACTAAATCTCAGAGCTAAAATACTAACCATTCACCTACGATTATAAACCCTAATTATCACTCAATATTTTTCAAGAGAAGATGTTAAAAAATTAATATTTGGGGTTGCTAATATATACCTTGGGAAGATTGAAATCCGGTATAATTTATTCAATTATCACAACGAAATTGCTTTCTCCATATCGTATTCACCAGGAATTTAGGCTGTTTCCAAAGATTGCCGACATCATTCATTTTTTAAACCTTAGTTTTACTTTTCAAGAGAACATCAAACTCAGTAGTACCATCCGACAGTAGCTAATTTCCGTGATTTAAGTCAGCTCCGGAGCCAGAAAGTATTAACCTTTGGCACGCCTTAATTTTTTGAAAAATTGGGTTCTTCTTTGATTGTAGCTTGAGAATAAGATTTAAGGATTTTACCATCATTAGAAAGTTAATTTTATATTCTTTCTAAAATCATTCAGTTTTCGTCTTTTTAAATTACTTGGTATTTGGTCCCTATTAAACGTATATTTACGTACCTGGCTGTCTAACGGTTATAATTTTCTAAGAGTACTTCCACAACAACGTGATGGCCTTCTGTCATTAAAATAACGACATTGTTACCGTTTTACTTCGAATAAACGCCCCTTCGAATAAACACTCCTCCCTAAAGGAAAAGCTTTCCAGTAAACGAAAAGGCAAAATAAGGTTCCCATTCACTTTATCAAAGTGACCTTGGGTAAAGAATATTTGATAAACACCCCCTTCTTTTAAACGGCCCACTCGAATAAACGCCCCTTCTAAAATCTTAAAAATTCAATAAACGCCCAGTAATGCAGTATCTAACAATAGAATTAGAGGAGTTTGGGTATGAGTAAGAATTGAAATGGGATGAAGAAATTAGGTTACGGTATTTATTAAACAAAAATAACGAATACAATTTTTACACATTAATTAGGTGATTCAATGCATTTTCTGAAAGAAGGGAATCCGTTATTGAAACATGTCTTTGCAGCAACGACATCCAGTTTGTAACAAGCACGAATGTTGCACTAAAAGATAGAGAAAAATGTTTTCTTCAAACCTTTGTCGGCCTGAACCAATGATGATGGTTTTCTGTATACACTCAAGTAGATTTTTGATGAGGCTCGAGTGTTCTTATTATTTTGGCACTGTGAACCTAGACTGTTCTTATCCTGTTCTTATTTATAGTGTGAAATTGAGGTATTTTGGGCTTTATATCCAATTTGCAATTTGACCCCTACCCCTGAAATTTAATTATTCCAGACTCAGTGCATTTGGCTATTTGAGCCTCATTGCTATTATAAAGTTGTTCTTAAATAAAAGAGAAAGGGTGTACACGCTTTTTTTTATAAGAATACACTTTATAAGAATTCCATGATGAAAATGGCCAAAAAATTAAGAATATGGTAAGAATATCACCATCATAGAATTTAGCAACTGAACCTAAGAATGCCATTTTTAATGCATTTTTAACCTGCTTATCGCCAATTTCGATTTTAACCTAAGAATACCGTAAGAGTATATTTGGATGATTTTCGCCAAACAGTTAAAAATATCCATGATGAAATGAAAAAACATCATTCTTATAAAAAAAAGCGTGTTGGAATCTAATGTACTATATCTTACCTGCATTCAGGAACATATATAGGCCCGAGATGCAATGAAGACATTAACAGTATTCTACTTTAGGGTAAGAAACTTTCACTTAAGTCCAATAGACGATATCGGCTTCACATGAAAACTCAGATTTGACCCCCGAGAATTCCCCACAATGCTTTGTGCGGAAAAGATTTCACCGTGAACTTTTTTCCGCGCAAAGCATTGTGGGCAATTTTCGGAGGTCAAATCTGAGTTTTTACGTTAAGCCGATATCGCCAATTGCTTTAAATGTATGTACTCCTTTTTTGCTACAATGTGGAAACAATACCAGCCTAACTATAGCAATGCCTTGAAAAAGGTTTCCGACACGATAGAAAAACAGGTGCAATTAAAGTGAATGGACTTAAATAAGACTTACAGAAACCCAACATCCCTCAACCTTTGTTGCAGAAACACCAGTGCATACAAGCCAATCGGTACTGCATGTTTCTTGGGCTTTAATCAGGTCCATTCCTGAAATCCCTGATTGAAATTTCTGGGCGATGCAAGTTGGAAAGTTTACACAGTTGTTGACTTGTTGCTGCAAGAAGAAGGATAAAATAATAAAATGATGAAATAAGCTACATTAGGCTTTTCCAGAAAACAACGTATTCATGATATGCACCACTGCAATGACTAAATTATGCAACTTTTCTGTTTTTGTTCCACCCAATACGTCACTTTTTCTTTTGTTTAAGTGACGTACTGGGTGGAAAAAGCTTAAAAATTTTCAGAAGACTCTCCAGTGGTGCATATCATGAATACTTCCTGTTGAGGACGTCGATCCCTCTGTGGCTAGAAATGCTGTAACCTCCTGGAATCCCAGGCAATTTCAGTATTAAACCCCTCTGGAATTCTGAATTTTACTAGGATTTAAAAAGGCTACCCCCATGGAATTCCAGTTATTTTTGACAGATTTTTGTATCTCCCTGTGGAATTCCACCAAATATCAAACCTTACCCCCTTGGAACGGAAATGGACCTCCTCAACAGGGGTATACGGTTTTTTTTCTGGAAAGGTCCATTAAAATTAACAAACCTGTCTGAATTCAAATTTGTTCGAGTTAAGGAATTTTCGAGTTATGGAGAATTGATGTTTATTATTTAAGAACTAGATTGGAATATACTATATTCTATTTTGCGACAACAACCTGGGAAAAAATCTAGGCTTCGATCACTTAGTGAAATAACAAAAAAGTACTATTGCCCTTTTGCGTGTAGGAAGTATAAGTAATTTGAAATCAAAGCACATCGAAAGAATGCCAGAGCTAGTGCGAGTGAATTACGATCTTTTGTTTTTTTAAAGAATCTAATCTAATCTATTCATTTTAAGGCATTACAGCCTCGAAAACACAGAAAAATGGATAACATGCTAAGGACATTTCAGGCTTAAAATTAAAAAAGTTATAAGAACATCCGAGAGCTGAAAAACTTTAGAATGTCCTTATATAAAAAACAACGTTTACTTACTTGGGCATTGATAGATGCTACCAAAACAATAACAAGGGCGATGGCTAACTTCATTTTGATTTGTGAGAGTTACGAGATCCGAAGTTTGTTGCTTTTGTGTGTTTTATGGAGAAATGCTGTGTGATGAGATTTGCCGGGAGAAGAGAACTCCATTTATACTGTTTCCTTGCCATTGATTCCATTTGATTGGTTAAGTATTTTAAGAAGCGGGCATTCTATTGGTTAAAATGTTGACAAGTGGACATTCTATTGGTTGAAAGGCTGACAATAATACCTTTGTCGTTTGTTTTGATCAGCTATTTATAGTTACGTATTGCAGCACTTGTTATGAAAAACCGCATCTCAACTTTCATCTTCCGTGTCATAACAAAATGTAATAATGTCTGGAGAGAAGTGTTTGTTTAACAAATGAGAAATATTTGTTCCATACATCTTTAAACAGGCCGGACGGCTGTGTTTGCTACCTAAACAGACATCTCCAAACATTTTTTACGTATTTTCTAATGAGAACAAACTATATAAGAATTTAAGACTTCGATAGCCAAAATGTTAAGAACAAGTTAAGAACATTTTAAGGCTTTGTGGACTCTACCTTATTTCTTAGGAAAATGGTCAAAAATACTGGGAAAATACTCACAAAATGGTCAAAATAAGAACATGTTAAGAACATTTTTTTAGGCTTAAAAACATCCGAAGGCTTCAAAAATTTTAGATGTTCTTATAAAAAAAGGTGTATATGTATTTCTTCTGTTTTCTTTTTCGGTAGAATCAGACAATCGTTTTTGGTGACATTTCGGCAGCAAATTCATTACACCTTGTTTGTTCCTCACGAAAGAACCTTTTTGGGCCTTTTTATATGTTTATCCTTTTTGGTGTGAAAAGGGCTCTTGTGACCATTTTAATCTGAAACCCTTTTTTATAGGAACAAATTATATCAATCGTAAATTTGCCCTTGTGTATTACAATGAAGTGGATACAGTCGCTCTCGTGTTGTCTTCTGACCAGCCACCAGAACCTTTGAAAGTTTTTTGGAGCAGCTAAAAAACACTATTTTTCTGTCCAGTGCTTCCGGAGCAAGTGATTTTTACAACATTTTAAAAAACTGTTTAAACATGGTTACAAAAAAATATTGATATGATGGTTCAGCCATTAATGAAATTGAATTTGTCACATTATATTCGAAAGCATCACTGAGCTCACAACCATGCCATTCCGTTAGTGTAGTAGTTAGTGTGTTCCAACTAGCAATGTGGAGATGGAAAAATTATACAAGAGCATAAGGCTTCGATTGGTCAAAGTATTAAGAACAAGTTGAACATTTTAAGCCTTCAATGACTCTAAAAAACACCCAATTTCTTTGGAAATTGCACCAAAATATTTACAAAATGGTATTTCACGGGGAACACAAACGAGTTCGAGTTGAGGAGATATTCGAGTTATAGAGGTTCGAATCATGGAGACTCCACTCTATAGTTATACAAGGAGCTTGTAATTATTGCAACTCTCCAAATTTCGCCATGATTTGGCAAACAGTTTGATCAGCTAAAAAAGTACATGTAAATTTCAAGGTGCATATTTTTTAATTTAAATTACTAAAATTTGATCCCTGTCTAAAATGGAGGGGAGTATATTTTGATGTAAGGCATAAGACTTAAGTGCACTGCAGAGATTCAAAAAATTGATCCTGGCTCCAATTATATCTGGATATTGTATTCAAAAAGATATGAAAGAAATTTTTTTCTACGTTTAACAAATTTCACACAATAATTACCATTAAGTAAACCAATATTTTCCTACAAAAGTTATCAAAAAAATTATTTACATCTGGAAATCTTCTTTTCCTTTCCTTCTTCCACTGGAATTAATGGATATTTAGTTCATCTGATCACTTTCCCAAGGAAAATCTGAAAATATATTGCAAAAGCAAATCAAATACGATCTTTGATAAAATTCTCTTCCCGCGACCCTCCCCTTATAAACTATGAATTAGCGGTTTTCAGCCCATGTTTGATTTCTTAAACAATTCACTGAATAGTCTGCCCATTAAACTCGATGCAATTCATGATGACGATGACGTAAAGTTTTTTACGGAGTATCCAAAATAGCCCGGGCGTTAGTCTCTAATTTTAAATTACCCGGTCTTTTTTGGGTGCTTCTGTATAAAACATTACGTCATGAATATCCCGAATTTATGTTTTCAAATGAGGCGGGATTATGTTAGCATTACGGAAAAAACACTTGTTTACCTTTCCACTGATTAATGACAATAACAAACCAAATCCACATCACAATCAAGTTTCCCTTCGATCACACATCTGTATTTTGCTAGTAAACACTGTAAAAAAAATACAAATATTCATTAAAATTCCATTTGAGTCTTTTTAGGAGATCACAAATCACGGTATATTGATAAGGCGGAATTATCTCTCAGAGCCTCAGAGGATTCATTTTTTCCATCTTCCCTCTCTCTTTTACGACATATTGTTTATATCGTAAAAAGGTGTCATAAAAATTGGGTAAGATTTTGAGTTAGCGCCAAAATAAGCCAAAACCTGTATTAGTTACCAAAAGAGTAAAAAGTTGGCTATCATTGTTTTCATCTTCTTTTCAATCTTTTAGTCCCTTTATCAGATAGTTTAAAACTTCGAAAATTTCAACCCCGGTGTTACAGTAAATAAGTACTTCCGGAGTACAAATATCCCAGTGGATGAGTATTCCCCGGTTCTTTTTTCCTGAGAAATCAGTGCCCCCTCTTTAAAAAATTTATACTCCCTTCAAAAAAAAAATGTCTTAATTTCCAGCCAGAAGCACCTCTATCTATTGGTCTACTGAAGAGTACTTATTTCCGGGAAATAATTACTGAGGTCAGAAGTACTTTAAAAGGTATTACTTTTTTCCTGTTGACTCCAGTCTTCACACTCTGGCTCCCATTCCGCCACGAAACTCAAAGATAAGGGCTAAGTGGGGCCACATATACTAAAAGGCTCATGATGATTGACAACCATTTGCCACCTTTCGATCTAAGCTGTCAATCAACCTGTCAATCAAATGTGTCTGTATGTGAGGCTCCTGGTTCGAACCTCTCATGGAACCATTTTCTTCCCGACTTTAAGTCTGTAGAACTAACTGTTTTCTAGGGCTTACTGTCTATACTAATGGTCAGCATTGTTTTTGTTACTGCCAATCAACTCTGTTTGTCTGTGAGGGTTCTGGTTCGAACACCTCATGGAACCATTTTCTTCCCGACTTTAAGCTGTAGAACTAACTGTTTTCTAGGACTCAGCCTTGTTTTCGTTGCTTTCGTTGTCTTAAGCCCGGCCTCCACTTTTGCACGACATGAGCAAAAACTTTTTGACGTTTTTGTAAGGTCATTGGTCGGTTGAAAAATGACCAAATTGACGTAACAGATCAAAAAAGTAGAACTTCCCTCAACTTTTTTTTTGTTTGCGCGAAACTTTATTATGATGTAATCTTTTCTTCAAGCAAAAAAGGTTAAGAAAAAAATTGTCGTCCATTTTGCGCAAGAGTGGATACCGGCCTTTATGCTATAATTAATCAAATATCAATTACGATTGACTTACCTCTCTCTACCATAAAAACTGTCAACCACCTCCTTCTGTCTAATAGAGTCCTGGTTCAAATTAGTTTCCGTATAAACTTATTTCTTTTTTTATGGTTTCTCGCCAACAAAAATCATAAAAAAAGAAATAAGTCTATACCTAAACTAGGTTCGAATCCCATTCGATAACAAATTTTCTCAACGAGTATCAAAGCCTATCTAATTCTAGATCCAGAAGACTAAAATTAGGCATACTTCAATACCATTTCTGTTTCCAGTGCACCCTGAATGAAATCTTAATTATTTGAGATTTTGACTTCAAATAGAAAAAATCTTGTTTACCTTGTAGCAGTCTGGATCCTCCTGTAACGTATCGATGACTTTGGCTAAAACGAAAATTGAATTGAAATTGAAATTCTAATTATTTTATCACCTAGTGAATCGATATTTCTATCAGGAATCCTCCCATCAATCCAGCTAGGTCTTTTCAAGCTGACAATAAGGCGGGCTGCTAGCTAAAGGGTTGAACCTGAAAATCGAGAGATTTTGTGTTGAATACTGAATTCAATGTGAAAAATTTCCTTTTAATGCGTGCCATTTATTTTCTCAAGTTTTTTGAGAACGTATCTCTCGACTTGCATTCTGGTAATGATTCCCCTGAAAAGTAAACTTGAAAGAATTATAACCTTCGCTTGTAATGTGGTTTTGACACATCTGATAACATTTGTAGATTTGTGAGCAGTCTTTTCTCCCAAACATCCCACAATGAAATCGCTCCTTTTGACACTGAAAACAATAGATTGATATAAAATTAGGATGGTCCCCGCCGCATTCGAAATTGTCCTAAAACTGTTGACTACAATGTATCTAATATCTGTTTACGTATCAACATTACATTCCTCAATATCAAATACTTCTTCTTAAAAAACGCTAATTTTCACGAAATTTTCAAAGTTTAAATATTCCAGAGGCTAAACATGGTGGAATAGCGGCTAGACGAAAAAAATCGTGAAAAAACAAACTGAATTTCCATTTTTAGGGCCCGCATATTGTAATTTTTTGTAAATTTTGCTTACGCGCATGCGTAAACAGATATTATCTTGTGAATTCAGCTCATCCCCTATTCCCCGGCTATTTAGTTGATCGATAAACTTAAAGTACAGGCGGTCGGGCTTGATAGGATGGATGATCGGGTCGAAACGGGTCGATAAAGAAACAATAAAAAATCAATAAAAGATCGATAAGTAATCGATACATGATCCTAACCAGGAAATCATTGAGTATCGATCCCATTCGATTCCATTTTGGAATCGATAAGTAATTTATTGATCCGTTCCGATGATCGATCCTATCGAGCCCAACCGCCTGGTTAAAGTAGATCGTTTTATGGGTATGTGATGTAAAAAGTTTCTTACCTTTTGTAAACAAATGACTTTGTCTTCACCATTGATTGCACTTCCTGTGAATAGGAAACAAGACTATTTTGTGAAAAGATTAAAATTCACTTAAAAATTTCGCGTGTACGCGAAATAGTGTACGATAAGGGAAATTTCCATACAAACTAACATTTATCATATATTACCTGTATGATACTTATTATGAATGATTCTAGTCTTCCTTAGTTACCAGATCGCTGAAAGAAATTCTGTAAAGAAATTTGTCTTACCAAAAACCAGCAAAACACCAAAAATTAAAAGAAAGCCACAATTCATCGTCATCTTCTGATTTTCAACTGACATAAAGCAATTTATTCGTATTACATAGCAGGAATATTCATAATATATAGTTGCTCTCGACAGTAATTATTTACCTGGCTGCCATAAAGATCGACTATAATAGAGTTCACCAAATATTAACTTTATTCTAAGACAGTTTTGGTACCCACATCTTTTACTTAATCAGCTGTATGCAATGTTGAGTTTTGAAGGTATTATCTGTCTCTTGGAGGTAAACATTAAATCAGGCAAGCAAACCTTAACAACGTCTTCTCTATGGTACAAATACAACTTTATTTCTTGGACCCTTGGTATGTATTTTTATCAAAAATAAATTGCGTTACAAAACCTTAATTTTTCCAAGTCAAAGAGATTTTCTCTTAGATTGCGGTTAGGTTTTTTATAGTTTAAAAATTGAACTTTTCAAATATTTTACAAAGCGGTTACAATATTAAGCACTTTTAAATGTAGCTCACGAACTGAAAAATACTCAAACGGCGACTAATCGCGAAAAATAATGTCCATCGCGAAGACCGTTCTTCAAAATCAATTAATAGACTCAATAATTCTGATTGCTTCGTCTTTGTTTTCTTGTTTTACCTAAAAAATAGTGAATTAATGTTATCCTTTGAACCATGTTCACCACATTACTTAATTGAATTGTCCAGCTCTCACAAACAATTATTCATATTTCATTTCCGTCCAGTCAGATCAATAAGTTCACCATCTTCAAAGTCCTCCTCACTTCCCTGTAAAGCTTTTTTACGTTTGTCTTTGATATGATTGTACGTTACCACGACAACGATTATCAACACTACTAAACTGAAACAGACTATAACGATCGTTGCAAATCTTCGCCGATCGGCTAGCTCATCTTCCGTTAAAGGTCGTATTGTTGTTCCTGTGGTTGTTGTGGTTGTCGTTGGGTATGTAATGTAATGTTCTCTTGTGTCGTTTGTAGTTTCGGATGTTGTGTTGAATAAGTTGTTGATGGTCGTTGATAACGTTGTGAAAGTGTTGGCAGTGGTTGTAGTGTTGTCGTGGTTGTTTGTTGTCATTTTTTCTAATTTGAATTCCTTGTTCTGTCTATTATATATGATATATACTATTAGTTATATCCGGTTTTCTCCCGTGCAAAGTGATGATACAAAATTGCTATAAAACATTAGAATTTTAAAAAGCTTCTTTTTTTGACGTAAAAAAGTGACGTCAAACCCCATGTATTTCAACGCATGACACAAAGCGCAACGTCAATTCTGCGCCATGAGGTGGGATACGGGATATACAGGGTCAGTAAAATCCGTATTGGTGGCGAGGCTTACCGAATCGTATTCCTTGTTCTCTTTCTGTATGATAAATATACAGTGGAGCAAAAATTTATTCAACTTTTGAGTTATGAAGTAAGGTTTTTAAGGCATTGTTAACTAAAGAGACCAGAAAACTTATTTGAGTTAAGGAGACATTCTACTTTTAGAGGTTTGATTTATGAAGACTCCACTGTATAAGGATTTCTGAAAATTGAGAAACGGGAACAGAAACTTCTATTGTATTCAATGTGGTATGATCTCAGGGGAATTGCAAGGTGACGGGTCCAAACTAAAAATCGAAAATCGACCCTTAGAGAGAGAAAAAAATTGGCGTTTTTGGGACCCTTAGAGTTTTTGTCGATTCTCACTCGATTGTTGTCCAGGTTTTTTGAAAATCACGACCCTTTGAGAGAGGAAATTTTCGACTCAGTTTGCTTTTTAATCAGTTTTGTACCCCTTTAAGAGACTTTTGACATGGGCGCGCCATTAAGTGTATAAACCGGAACGAGATAGAGTTTTTACAAGCTCTTCTTTGATTTGGTTGATCGATAACCAATTTGTTACTTTTTCTAAAGAACGCGTCATTTTAATCACTTCAAATGACCAATTATGAAAGTATCTTATGAAAAATCCATCTCATCTATATGACCAGCAATAAATACAGTTGACGTTCTCTAATTCGATTTTCTACTATTCGATACGCTCCATTATTCGATAATATTGAATAAAATCTCTGTTAACAAGAATTTCTCGTAAACGACGCTCTACTATTTGTCACACGCCCATATTCGATGAAAACATAATTTCCCTTGAAATTCGAATCAGAGAGCGTCAACTGTAAATGCCGTTCACTATTTGTAAACATGCGCTTTTACTTTTTGATCCCTATAGTCAGCGCAAATCCATATTTTTCAAATCATATTATCACTGTCACACCGAACTAATTACTAACTGACAAGACAAAAAATTCTTTCTAGACTTGCTTAGTTTTTGCTCAGTACTTCCTAAAGGTACTACTGTGAAAAACAGTTATGAAAACGCTATGCCAAAAGTAGCAAAATTGAACTCGACATGTGCTGTCGCTTACTCATGATCCAGAGACTGAATCAAACAAAATGAAAAAAAAAGTATTTTCATTTTTTTTTCCAAAAGCTGTTTCTGTTGAACTTTAGTATTGATGGAACTGATTATACAGGCTATTTTTATTAGAACCATTAAATTTTGGCACAGGCTTAGCCGTTCTTATTTTATTGAAATTTTCAAGCTTAAATATTCTTATGATGTTCTTAATAGGCTTAGTTTCTTAACTTAAAAACTTAAAATGGGTTTAAAATATTTTAAAAATCTATTAAAATCAATACTTTCTTGGTAATGTCTGAACTCTGAGGCTCATGATTGTTCTTAGGTTTTAGCTTAGTTTTTCGCCCTCGTGTTCTTATAAAATTTATCTTATAAAAAACGCGTATATGTCACTTCAAATATAAAGTGCTTGCTTGCTTGCTTACTACACTCACACTGAGATTAATCCAGATTACCCTTATCAGATCAAACACTTGTTTCCAGTTACTGCTTATCATCACCTTTTTCCTTTTAATTGTTGGTTTTTTAAGTATGCGTTATTTTATAAGAACAAACTATTTAAGAACAGGTGGTCAAAATATCAAGAACAAGTTAAGATCATTTTAAGGCTTTATATAGAGTCTACCCCATTTCTTAGGAAAGTGGGCAAAAACACTCACAAAAAGGGTGAAATTAGGAATGCTACAACTTATCAAGATAAGAGCATCCAAAAGCGTCAAGAATTTTGGATGTTCTTATAAAAAAACACGTGTATCCATCATCAAGATATTAACAAATTTACAGGTTAGCCAAGTAGATTTCTGTCATCAAGTCTTCTCAACGCGGCTTTTTAAGCATTTCGTAACAAACAAAGAACCTGGTAACCCAGCTGGCACACAACGTTGTTTCAACGTTCATATAACGTTATATGGACGTTGTGAACGCTAGATGAACGTCGAAAAAACGTTGTGTGCCAGCTGGGTAATTAAAAACCATTACTTTGTTTTCAAGACAAACTTTCATTAAAGTAAGTTGACCCTTAAAATTGCTGTAATAAGCAAAATAATTTCACTTTCTCTCATCAAAGTATTTAACCTTGGCTAATCTTGGTTAATTCTTTCAAGAGTAGTTTTTCGTTCTTTTTTTAGTTCCCTTAGCTAAACGTCATGATACTTAGCATATTTTCAACAAGTCATTTATCATTTTCATGACTTGCTAAAAAGTAATACTCTTATATGGAAATGTTGCAATCTTATTGGCTTATACAGTGAAGTCTCCATAACTCGAACCTGCACATGGAACATAAATTGGTTCGAGTTAAAGCGATTTCGAGTTATGGTTTATAAGCCATTGTTACCAACTGACGATATTTGCGGCGAAAAAAAAATTGATTTTAGAATCTCCCCCGTACAGTACAACAAGAAATAGTTGAACTTCATACCCTTGAAGTGCATTTTCCTCAAATTTTCAACTCTTTTTGGGGTTTGCTGAAATTTCCATTTCTGCCATCTTGAAAAAAAAGCCTTAACCGCTGGAGATACCCTTCGGTCGATTTGTCTGGCTGCCCCTTCCCAGAAATCTAATAAAGATGAAAGGTAAAAAGATTTGAGGATTGCTTTTTACAACTTTGTTCTCGATGTTTCCTGTGCCTACAACTTGCCGACAAAAATTAGACTGTCTCATACACCCTTATGTCGGTGACCCGGTGAAGTTTTGAAATCCAGCTGGGTGACTTTGATAAAAGGGTTTGAATTTGAGATAAAAACACTCACTGGGATGAGATCTGGGGTAGGGTTAGCAAGTCTGGTTGAGTCCATTGAAATATTGTTCTGATCGGGTTGATCTAATTGATATGATATGATTAAACCGTTGTAAAGATCATAAATTTCTCAATTTCTTTTCGGGGAAGAGAATTTGAATTGAAGGTTTTGTTTTTACATAAGAGTGATATCGTTTGCTTACTCGTCAATTTTAATTTACAAGCTTTTTCGCATTGGATCGACACGAATCTGGTCAGAAAGTGGAAAAGAAAAACATTTTTTGCTTATATCAGCATAACATCATAACAATAGGAAGACACTGTCCCGATATGAAATATGTGTCTGATATGAAACGGGAACACTTATGTAAAAACAAAACCTTTAATTTTGATCGTGTCCCGGGGTTTAAAATGGGCCATTTTAAGGCAATCATATCCACCGGGTTATCCACAGGGTCGGATCTTACCTTTTCACTAATTACATGGGTGTGATAAAAGTGGATACAATTTTTGCTTTTGAATGATTCTATATTTTGCCAGCAAAATTTACAAAAAAAGAATACATACGAGTGAATGAAATAGGTAAAGTAAGAAAATACAGAAGAAGAAAATTTCATTTCTATAACAAGAGAGAAATTGAAATAAAAAAATTAATTTTTTTTAAGAGGGTTTGGTGTCCATTATCATTGTCGAAATTCCTTGAGCCAGTTTTGTCTGGGATTCAAATTCTTGTTTGAAATCTACCATCTTCTGTATGGTCCGCATTTTCGTGTACATTGTCGAAGAGGTCCGCATTTTCTTGGTCCGTATTTCGAGCGATGACAGCTTCGAACGCAGGTTCGTGTGCATCGTTTGCAGAGGCGTGTTTTGTGGCAAAATTTACGGTATCGAACGCATCGGTTTCTATAGACACGGTGATAGCTTAAGCATCCACGGTGGACGCAAACACGTTTACAGACGTTGTAGTTACGTCTGACGACGACTCGACGTCCGTATCCTGATCGATGGCGGTATCCAAATTGTGATCGGCGTCGGTGTGTTGGGTCTTCAAGATCTAAAAATCGGATTTTAAAATATATTCTTTCCTCTTTCCTTTAGAATTTTCAAATGTGATTTGATATGGTGGTTATGTTAAGCTGGAAATCTTTATCAACTATTAAAATAGACTCTCTCCATATGCTGCTTTGGAGTCTTCATAATTAGTACGAATACGCACGGAGAATACAAATTTGTTCGAACTACGGAATTTTAGAGTTATGGAGATTAGTTTATAAGGTATTATTAACTGAAGAGACCAGAAAATGTTTTTGAGTTATGAAGACTCCACTTATTTATATTTGTTACCACAGCTCACTGCTTGAGGAGCTCTATCATTTTGAATGTTGTTTAAATTTGTTTGTGGGGACCAGAAAACTTGTTCGAGTTTAAAAAGACTCATCATTAACTGAACTCCGTCATTTTTAAAAGATTGTTTAACATGTTATTACCTGTTTCTTCATCTTCATCTTCATCTTGTTGTTCTTCTTCATCCGAGACATCATTGACTTCCGTTTGTTCGTCTTCCACTTCGTTCGCTGCTTCGTCTAATGATTCAACTTCTTTCTCTTCATCTGATGCTTGTTCGCCTGAAAATAAAGCAGAATATTTTATGATGAAAATCAATAAAAACTGTTTTACGACGTACCTTTACCCATTAAAAGAACAAAAGGGAAACATTATCAAGTCAAAGGGTCCTGGGAGCATGTAGGTTTAGGGGTAAGCTTAGGGCTATGCTCGAGCTAAAGCTCGAAAATCGACTCTTTTAAAAATTCAAAATACAAGAATTTGAATTTAACCCCAGTTCTATACCCCAGAAAGAAACGGAAAATCGAAGATGTAGATGTTACGATAGAAAGGGACAGGGAATGTCAGTCATTACCTTAAAACTCCCTTTATTCGAACTTCTATTATTCGAATCTCCTTATAATTTGATTTGTTTCCAGTCCCTGAAGGGGAAATCCTCTTAAAATACTTTCTGTAATTCAACAAATCTCTTTGTAATTCGAACAAAAAATATTCCCCCTTCGAGCTCGAATTAGTGAGGAGTCAACTGTATCAACTTACACTGGACAGCATAGGCGAGGAAAGAGATGAGAAGTAATGCTTTCCAGATCTTCATCTTGAATGTTGATTAGTAGTTATAATCTTTTTGTTTCTTGTTTGTTTGATCACAAGTTGTGTTGAAGAATGATGATTTTTTCACTTAAACATTGACCTTTTTATACTTTTTTTCTACAAGGAAGTTACACAGTGTAATAGGTGTAATTATGTTGTGGGTTTAAGCCTAATTTTGTTATTTTAATTATTTCACCTCAATATAGTTCAAACTGGTTTTAGTTTGAGGGTAAAATTTTGTGGTTTCTTTACTAAATTGTTTGCATGATGCCACACTAAGATATTGTATCGTTATTGACTTCCTTGCTGTTATATATTTCGACATTATTAAAATGCTTGGAAATAAGTCACTTCTGCTGTGTACCCTGGAAACTTGATCTGGATCTATCTTTGGTTTTGCTTTTAGAATAGACCTTTTCATAAATTACGTCACGAACATCACTTGCCTCGTATTTAAATAATTACCATGGTGATTATGCCCCTTGAGACATTAAATGACTTTTTTATCAATAGAAAGTAGTTTTATTAAAATCCGCTTGGAGTTAGTCACCATGGTAATGATTTCAAAACGAGGCAAGTGATGTTCGTAACGTAATTTATGAAAAGGTCTATTAGTATTTAGATTTCGCGATAGAAACTAGTGGAAAGCGCTTGAGGCGTTATATAGTACATTAAACTATGAGTCATCTATTTTCAATATTTTTGATATTTGGTGATTCAAAAAGTTTAGTCAATTTTTGGTTGATTTGATAATAAGAGACAATTTATTTTTTCGTGTGCAATATTTTTTTTTTTAATTTCCTTGTGCATTTTCTTCCTCGTCTTTGTTTTTGGTAAAATTTGATTCCAATGATAATTCCAAATTATGCAAAAAATTTAAAATCTTTTGTTCTTGTTTTGTTTTTTTTCGTTTCGAATAATTTGGTAGTTAGTCGAAACAAAATAGTTCACAACCGAGAAACAACTGAAAATCGCCGGAAAACCTATTTTTCTTGAATTTCTCAAGCTTTACTTTTTATATTTTTTTTAAATGAAATTTTGCACTCTTATGCAAAATGGCAATACCTAAAATGTGATGGAGCCTGATTTTTGAAAAAAAAATTCTGACCAAAAATTCCGTAAATATGCCGGAAAAACCGGTGTTTTCGCATTTTCTAAAGATTTCCGTCTGTGAATGGTGAAAATCCGTCCAAAGTAGGTGTTTTTGTTCGTAAAGGCATTTTCTTTCACTGCTTCTATGTGGTTTTGATAACGAAGTTGATTTTTGCGTTTTAAATCTTCCATTTTCTATCTTAGATGAAAGCGGATGTGCTAATATTATGACAAGAAATAAATGTTTGTAATCTTTTGTTTGTGTCACAAGATAACGTCAGTAAAATCGTAGATGGTGTCAGATTCCGAGAGCACTATTTTTACAAAAGCGGGCTAAAAAAGACGAAAAAGTCAGAGGATTAGCATTAGATCATTCAGATGTGCGACAAAAATTTCTGAAAAAGTAGTGCTACGAGTTTAAAAAGCAGCAGCTCTAGCTAAAAGGTACTACTTTGAAGTTTGAAAGGCTTATCTTCGAGCTGACCCTATTTCGTTTCCAGATTGTTTTCGTCAAAAGGAATTACGAGAGACGACGAAGCCTAAAAATTTCTTTCTTAGAATCATTATCATGTTGGAAACCATTGTTCACATACCGTGAAGGCACAGCTCAAAATCATATATTTACGCTGTGCCAACGAATCGAGATTCTATTCATCACGCAATCAGCGAAGACAAAAGTAACCATGACGACCATCCAAGATCTTGGATGAGCGTCATAGTCGATATTTTTATTCCCGTCGTTGAAAACACAACTTACAAAAAGTCATCAATGCTTTTTAAAAAGAGTAAGTGATAGAGAATCATGACATAAAGTCTGTCTATTATTTCGATTCAATTAAAGTGACATTTCCATAATTAAAAGTTTAGTAATTACTGTTATACATTTGGGGATCATGCAAAAGATTTCTTTCGAAAAAAACTCATTTCAACTACACTTGGAGGTTTCTGGGGAATTCGTAAATAGTAAACTGCATACTGATACAGTCTGCTAGACATTAATATGGTAATATTTGCTCTTCATCTTTGATTTTTTCTACAGTGATTAGATTGACACATGCGCGATAAAATTTCTATTATTTGTCTTCAGAGGTTACTATTTTCTTTGAAAACTTAACCTCTGATACTCAGGGTATTCTTCACAATAATGGACTTCATACGGGCACCATGTTTGCAACATTGAGTTTCGAGACTCCATGATGGAAAATGAAACCACTTATTTCCCATCCAGAACGCCTGCGCGTAGGCTTTACACAAACACCGGATTGAAACTAAAATCTATCGCTAGATAAAAATGTAGTCTTTGAAAACAAAGGAACCGCTAGATACAATCTGTCGTCATGATTACGGCAAATTCTATGCGCGTTTGGATGGGAAATAAGTGGCTTAATTTCTCTTGCCTGAGAAGGTTTAAATTTTTGCCTCTAGCCCTTCGGGCTTTAAAGTTAATGGGTTGCAGCTCAATTAATTAAATTAAACTATCCACGAAATCTTTCACCAATGGGACGTCTCCAGGGACGTGTTAATCGTTGCAAATCATCAACAAAGAAATGTCGGGAAATTTGCTTGAACGGATCCGGAAAGAAATGAATTTGCTACTGTAACAAGTACTGACAGAGTTTGTTAATATGGTTTATCAAAGTTCGAAGGGAATGAAAATATTCATAAAAGATCAATTGAAGAATTGTAGATAGACGGATGGTAAATACATATCTGGAATTTCTTGATCTACAATATTAAGAGCTCCTAAAATCGAGTTTCTAATACATGGATTTGAAATTAAAGTTATACTATGTTTGATATTATCTTCCCACAAACATATATGAAACGTGTGGCTCATAATTTTATGCTATGGAGGAGATATCGTTGGTATTAGCGGTTTAGAGTCTCCCATTTTTGGACCTACCCCGGTGGGGTGGAGGTCCTATAAATTAACCTGTGTTCGTTCGTCCGCCCGTTCGTCCGTCCGTTCGTCTGTTACTAACTTTTCTCAGGATTGAATCATAGGAATCTTTTGATTTTTGGTACAAAGGTCCAAAATGGTGGTGGCCAAAATGTGACGGAGCCCGATTTTCGAAAAAAAAATTTGGGGGGCAAATTTCAGCCAAAAAACGGCTAAAAAACGTTTTTGGACTTTGTGAAAAATTGGATCATGAATTTTTTCTGATTTTTGAATGAAAGTAGGGTACCATCATAGGTAAAAGATGGGTCAAGCAGATTTTTGCAAAAAAAATTTGTTTGCTCAAAAAACTCATGCTTATCTATAAGAACCACTATTAATAAGCATACATCAATGTTCTTAGTCAAATTACTCATTTTTTTTATGACATAGATGTCTTTTTGCCCATGGGGCTTACTTTTGAAGAATATGTGTGTTTAGACATGAAATTTTGGTTGCTTGGCGTGTTTTTATAGAAAAACTGGCTAAATTCGACATTTTTTCATAAGCACATTATCAATTACTTAGGTATTAGCTTTTCTCGAGATTGGCTCTTTCATTCTTTATGAGTTTTTGCACAAAGATGCATAACTATAAACCTTCGAATGTGACGGAGCCCGATTTTCGAAAAAAAATGTTTTTGGGCAAATTTGGGCCAAAAAACGGCTAAAAAACGGGATTTTTTGACTTTGTGGAATATTGGATCATTGCTTTTTTCTGATTTTTTTGCAGGAAAGTATGTATAAGATGGCTCAAGCAGATATTTGTAAAAAACAAATTTTTCAGCTCAAAAAACGCGTCTTTATCTACAAGAATCACTATTAATAAGCATACATCAATGTTCTCAGCCAAAATACTCAATTTTTTGATGAGATAGATGTTATTTTGCTCACGAAGTCTTGAATATGAAAAAATATTTCAAAAGCATGAAATTTTGATTTCTAAACGTTTTTTTAAAAGAAACAAATGACTAATTTTAATAGATTGTCACTATTTTTGCTCTGAATGATTGTTTAATGCTCACGCTCACGTATATATCAATTATATATGTGTTAAATCCATAACCAGGTAGGTCCATAAAAGTATCACTTGTTAACTGTAAGATAAATGGGTTTTTTAATATTTCTAGAATTTATCAGGACCATACAGGGCGTGCTAAACTCCAAAGTATGTAGACATTTTGTTCTTAACATTTTCTCCGAACCCAAATCCTACGGTCGGAAGAGAGTTTCACCGTTTAAGGCCAAATCGTTCACCGCTTAGAATCTTAAAATTTTATAAGAGATACGAAATCCGCGAGTTTTTCATATTCTGAAGATTTTTAAACAACCCAGAAGTAATAAACTCTTCATTTTCATTTTCATTTTTCTTTATTAGATCATTATCTTTCTAACAGTGCACGGATGGGTCTCGAGAATAGAAATTCAGTATGTCCAGGATTTTAGGCCTTTTTTATTTTCTTTTTCCCTGTTATTGAAACACTTCAAAGCTCTTTAGAGTCTTAATCTCATGCCTACTTTTAAACATTTCTGAATAGTTATCCACTGTTTTTCAGGACTTTTGAAAAACGCTGTTTGAAAAAAAATATATTGTGAAAGCTTTTATTATGAAAGCTTTTTACTAATGTGGTTCAGCTCAATCAACAGCTCATCAGTGGAAAAAAGCTGAAAATGTTTGTGCTTAAAAAGTTTTGTCTTAAATGATAGTCTTTTTCTGGGGGGGGGGTACTTAGGCGAAATGTGTGTCAGGTATGTGCGGTCTCTTTTCTAAACCCTCGAAAATCTCTTAAATGGGTACAAAAAAAAGATATTTAGCAATTGATTTTCTGATAGGGTCTCAAAATTACGAAACTTAAAAAGTCAACTCTCAAAGGGTCGATTTTCAAACTTTGGCTTGGACTAGTCTCTAAAAAGGTTGAAAATCTGAGGAAAATGCACTGCAAGGGTATGAATTTTAACGATTTTTTGTTGTACTGTATGAGTGCGATTCTAAGATTGCAGCATTTCCATAAGAGTATTACTTTTTAGCCATAAGAGTATTACTTTTTAGCCATAAGAGTATTACTTTTTAGCAAGTCATGAAAATGATAAATGACTTGTTGAAAATATGCCAAGTATCATGACGTTTAGCTAGAGGAACTAAAAAAAGAACGAAAAAACTACTCTTGAAAGAATTAACCAAGATTAGCCAAGGTTAAATACTCTGATGAGAGAAAGTGAAATCTTTTTGCTTATTAGAGAAATTTTAAGGGTCAACTTACTTTAATGAAGGCTAGGTTAGCCAAGTAGATTTCTGTCATCAAGTTGGTTCTCGACGCAGTCTTTCTAAGCATTTCGTAAGAAACAAGAACTTGGTAATTAAAAACCATTACTTTGTTTTCAAGACAACTTTTCATTAAAGTAAGTTGACCCTTAAAATTTCTCTAATAAGCAAAAAGATTTCACTTTCTCTCATCAGAGTATTTAACCTTGGCTAATCTTGGTTAATTCTTTCAAGAGTAGTTTTTTCGTTCTTTTTTTAGTTCCTCTAGCTTAAACGTCATGATACTTGGCATATTTTCAACAAGTCATTTATCATTTTCATGACTTGCTAAAAAGTAATACTCTTATGGCTAAAAAGTAATACTCTTATGGAAATGCTGCAATCTTAGAATCGCACTCATACAGTACAACAAACAATCGTTAATATTCATACCCTTGCAGTGCATTTTCCTCAGATTTTCAACCTTTTTAGAGCAAAAAAATCAGAATTTTCGGGATTCGCTAAAATGTCCACCCTCACAGTGCATTTCAGCTATCTTGAAAAACATTTACCCGTCGGTCAGTTTTCCTAGCTGCCCCCTCCAGATGATAGGTAAAATGGATTTGAGAATTGCTTACGTTCTTTACAACTTTTCTCGATGCTTTCTGTGCCTACAAATTGACGACAAAATTAGACTTATTAGTCTAACACACCCTTGTGTTGGTGACCAGTAGCGTGGTGGCATGGGCCAGTAGCCCCCCCAGCGGCCGATTTTCTGGGGCGCCGAAATACAAAGGGCGATAAAAGACGTCTCTTATTACTAATTTCGGCGCCCCTTTGCGTTTTTGCTCCTTAGAATTGGCATTTTTTAACCAAAAAGAGAGAAAATACCCACAAAATTTTCGTGCACGCTTCGCTCGCGTAATTTTTACAAAGATATTTACTTTTAAAAGGGACTATGACCGGATGACTATGATAAAAGGAGAATTTCACCTGGCTTGACTTTGAGATATTAAAACTCACTGGAGTGAGATCTGGGGAAGTGTTAGCAAGTCTGGTTGAGTCCATTAAAATATTGTTTCTCCGATTTTGACCGGGTTGACCTAATTGATATAATTAAACCGTTGTAAGACCATAAATTTCCCAATAATGATCGGGGTAGAGATTTTGAATTAATTTTTGACCAGTTTTAAATTTATCCACCGGGTCGGATCTGACCGTGTCACTGATACAGGGATAGTTCACAGTGCCAAAAACGATAAAAGGGAATACAATTCTTGCTTGCTTTTTAATGAATTCTATATTTTGCCAGCAAAATTTACAAAAAAAAAAATACATAGATAGTGAATGAAATAGGTAAAGTAAGAAAATACAGAAGAAGAAAATTTCATTTCTCGAACAAGAGAGAAATTGAAATAAAAAAATTTATTTTTTTTAAGACAGTTTGGTGTCCATTATCCTTGTCTAAATTCCTTGAGCCAGTTTTGTCTGAGATTCAAATTTTGTTTGAAATCTACCATCTTCTGTATGGTCCGCATTTTCGTGTACAGTGTCGAAGAGGTCCGCATTTTCTTGGTCCGTATTTCGGGCGATGACAGCTTCGAACGCAGGTTCGTGTGCATCGTTTGCAGAGGCGTGTTTTGTGGCAAAATTTACGGTATCGAACGCATCGGTTTCTATAGACACGGTGATAGCTTAAACATCCACGGTGGACGCAAACACGTTTACAGACGTTGTAGTTACGTCTGACGACGACTCGACGTCCGTATCCTGATCGATGTCGGTATCCGAATTGTGATCGGCGTCGGTGTGTTGGGTCTTCAAGATCTAAAATTCGGATTTTAAAATATATTCTTTCCTCTTTCCTTTAGAATTTTCAAATGTGATTTGATATGGTGGTTATGTTAAGCTGCGAACCTTTATCATCTGTTAAAGTAGACTCTCTCCATGTGCTACTTTTGAAGTCTCTATAACTCGAACACGGGCACGGAGAATACAAATTTGTTCGAGATATCGAACGCTCGAGTTATGAAGATTAGTTTATAAGGTATTGTTAACTGAAGAGACCAGAAAACTTTTTCGAGTTATGAAGACTTCGCTAATCAATTTTTGTTACCACAGCTCATTGCTTAACAAGCTTTGTCATTTAACTTATTATTATACCTGTTTCTTCATCTTCATCTTCATCTTCATCTTGTTGTTCTTCTTCATCCGAGACATCATTGACTTCCGTTTGTTCGTCTTCTACCTCTTTCGCTGCTTCGTCTAATGATTCAACTTCTTTCTCTTCATCTGCTGCTTGTTCGCCTGAAAATAAAGCAGAATATTTTATGATGAAAATCAATAAAAACTGTTTTACGACGTACCTTTACCCATTAAAAGAACAAAAGGGAAACATTATCAAGTCAAAGGGTCCTGGGAGCATGTAAGTTTAGGGGTAAGCTTAGGGCTATGTTCGAGCTAAAGCTCGAAAATCGACTCTTTTAAAAATTCAAAATACAAGAATTTGAATTTAACCCCAGTTCTATACCCCAGAAAGAAACGGAAAATCCAAGATGTAGATGTTACGATAGAAAGGGACTGGGAATGTCAGTCATTACCTTAAGACTCCCTTTATTCGAACTTCTATTATTCGAATCTCCTTATAATTTGATTTGTTTCCAGTCCCTGAAGGGGAAATCCTCTTAAAATACTTTCTGTAATTCAACAAATCTCTCTGTAATTCGAACAAAAAATTTTCCCCCTTCGAGCTCGAATTAGTGAGGAGTCAACTGTATCAACTTACACTGGACAGCATAGGCGAGGAAAGAGATGAGAAGTAATGCTTTCCAGATCTTCATCTTGAATGATGATTAGTTGTCAATCTTTTTGTTTCTTGTTGTTTGATCACAAGTTGTGTTGAAGAATGATGATTTTTTCACTTAAACATTGACCTTTTTATACTTTTTTTCTACAAGGAAGTTACACAGTGTAATAGGTGTAATTATGTTGTGGGTTTAAGCCTAATTTTGTTATTTTAATTATTTCAGCTCAATATAGTTCAAACTGGTTTTAGTTTGAGGGTAAAATTTTGTGGTTTCTTTACTAAATTGTTTGCATGATGCCACACTAAGATATTGTATCGTTATTGACTTCCTTGCTGTTATATATTTCGTCATTATTAAAATGCTTGGAAATAAGTCACTTCTGCTGTGTACCCTGGAAACTTGATCTGGATCTATCTTTGGTAGACCTTTTCATAAATTACGTCACGGAACATCACTTGCCTCGTATTCAAATAATTACCATGGTGATTATGCCCCTTGAGACATTAAATGACTTTTTTATCAATAGAAAGTAGTTTTATTAAAATCCGCTTGGAGTTAGTCACCATGGTAATGATTTCAAAACGAGGCAAGTGATGTTCGTAACGTAATTTATGAAAAGGTCTATTAGTATTTAGATTTCGCGATGGAAACTAGTGGAAAGCGCTTGAGGCGTTATATAGTACATTAAACTATGAGTCATCTTTTTTCAATATTTTTGATATTTGGTGATTCAAAAAGTTTGGTAAATTTTTGGTTGATTTGATAATAAGAGACAATTTATTTTTTCGTGTGCAATATTTTTTTTTAATTTCCTTGTGCATTTTTGACTTCCTCGTCTTTGTTTTTGGTAAAATTTGATTCCAATGATAATTCCAAATTATGCAAAAATTTAAAAATCTTTTGTTTTTATTTTGTTTTTTTTCGTTTCGAATAATTTGGTAGTTAGTCAAAACAAAATAGTTCACAACCGAGAAACAACCGAAAATCGCCGGAAAACATATTTTTCTTGAATTTCTGAAGCTTTACTTTTTATATTTTTTTAAATGAAATTTTGCACTCTTATGCAAAATGGCAATACCTAAAATGTGATGGAGCCTGATTTTTGAAAAAAAATTTCTAACCAAAAATTCTGGAAATATGTCGGAAAAACCGGTGTTTTCGCATTTTCTAAAGATTTCCGTCTGTGAATGGTGAAAATCCGTCCAAAGTAGGTGTTTTTGTTCGTAAAGGCATTTTCTTTCACTGCTTCAATGTGGTTTTGATAACGAAGTTGATTTTTGCGTTTTAAATCTTCCATTTTCTATCTTAGATGAAAGTGGATGTGCTAATATTATGACAAGAAATAAATGTTTGTGATCTTTTTTTTGTGTTTTAAGATAACGTCAGTAAAATCGTAGATGGTGTCAGATTCCGAGAGCACTATTTTTACAAAAGCGGGCTCAAAAGACGAAAAAGAGGATTAGCATTAGATCATTCAAATGTGCGACAAAAATTTCTGAAAAAGTAGTGCTACGAGTTTAAAAAGCAGCAGCTCTAGCTAAAAGGTGCTACTTTGAAGTTTGAAAGGCTTATCTTCGAGCTGACCCTATTTCGTTGCCAGATTGTTTTCGTCAAAAGGAATTACGAGAGACGATGAGGCCTAAAAATTTCTTCCTTAGAATCATTATCATGTTGGAAACCATTCTTCACAATAATGGACTTCATACGGGCACCATGGTTGCAACATTGAGTTTCGAGACTCCATGATGGGAAATGAAACCACTTATTTTCCATCCAGAACGCCTGCGCGTAGGTTTTACACAAACGCCGGATTGAAACTAAAATCTATCGCTGGATAAAAATGTAGTCTTCGAAAACAAAGGAACCGCTAGATACAATCTGTCGTCATGATTAAAGCAAATTCTATGCGCGTTTGGATGGGAAATAAGTGGCTTAATTTCTCTTGCCTGAGAAGGTTTAAATTTTTGCCTCTAGCCCTTCGGACTTGAAACTCAATGGGTTGCAGCTCAACTAATTAAAACGGGGGTTATCTATTTTAAACAGTGAAATTAAAAGTTGGAAAGTCTAATTGTTGGTGCATATTGGTATTATTGGTATCATTGATTATTTCGAAACGAAGTGAAATCACAGTATAATTGTTTTTACTGAAAAGATAACCATGAACTTATATTGCCTTTGTTAATTTCGCTTAGCGAAAGTATTACGATAGCCTTTCTGCGGTGTCCTCGGAAAAAAAATTAGAAAACGAAAGTGCTTGATACGGTGGACGAACTCACTAAATTTAATTTACAAATTACACGCTCGTATAACCACGGACGATTTTCGCGGGTTTTCTTTGGATTACGTCATATATCTTTGTGTCTTGAGCTCAACAGTTTTGATTTTTTCTTTATTTTCTTATAAGCATTTACTTTATAAGAATCAAATCAATAACTCTTTATAGACGGTAATATACCTTTCGGTAATTAGTTCTTACAAAGTAAACAAAGTATGGCGCACAATATGAGCATATTTATTTTTCTTATAAGCATATACTTTATAAGAATCAAATCAATAACTCTTGATAGACGGTGATATACCTTTCGGTAATTTGTTCTTACAAAGTAAACAAGGGATGGCGCACAATATGACCTTATTTATTTTTCTTATAAGCATTTACTTTATAAGAATCAAATCAATAACTCTTTATAGACGGTAATATACCTTTTGGTAATTAGTTCTTACAAAGTAAACAAGGGATGGCGCACAATATGAGCTTACTTATTTTTCTTATAAGCATATACTTTATAAGAATCAAATCAATAACTCTTGATAGACGGTGATGTACCTTTCGGTAATTAGTTCTTACAAAGTAAACAAAGGATAGCGCACAATATGAGCATATTTATTTTTCTTCTAAGCATATACTTTATAAGAATCAAATCAATAACTCTTGATAGACGGTGATATACCTTTCGGTAATTAGTTCTTACAAAGTAAACAAGGAATGGCGCACAATATGAGCATATTTATTTTTCTTATAAGCATTTACTTTATAAGAATCAAATCAATAACTCTTGATAGACGGTGATATAGCTTCCGGTGATTAGTTGTTCCAAAGTAAACAAGGAACGGCGCACAATATGAGCATATTTATTTTTCTTATAAGCATTTACTTTATAAGAATCAAATAAATAACCTTTGATTGACGGTGATATTACCTTTGTTTATCAGTTCTTAAAAACTAAACAACAGTTGTTCTTAAATTGGTCTCTTTTTTAGCGATTTTAAGCCTCGTTGTTCTTGTAAAATTGTTTCGTCAAGGCTCGATGTAAAGTAGATTTCAAATTGGCTTCAATCTCTACTTCTTGTTTTTCCTATGTAGTTTAAATTCTAGGCGAAATTTTCGACTTTAAGTCGTCTTGTTATTTTTAAATCATTAAAGAACTTTGCTAATTCCCAAAACACTAAACACAGTTTGGCTATGAGGTCATTAAAGAGATCGCAAAATGTGTTATAATCGAAAAACTGTTTTATCGTATCACTACCCCCGTTTTTAGTAATAAGTTGGAGATTTGATATTTCACAGAAAAGTGCTACCAAGGGGTATTTCGGGTCCCATATATTCCGAAGGACTTTTCTGTTCGCCTTGAAATTTAACAAACTTCTTAATCTAAGGTTGAACTACTACTGGTGTAAAAATGAACGTTATAGCATAAGTAGAAAAAAAGGTCAACTTTTACAATCGCAAATTTGACCACTGAAAATAGCGAATTTTTCAACCTAAAATACATTCAAATATAGCGCTTTCGATTCTCTAAAACAAGCAAAAAAAATTTCCATAATTATCTTACTATACTAAATGAGTTTATGAAAAATGTCTGTAACGCTAGCCCAGTAACATATGTTAAGGTTTCTAAAATTTGAACGCCGCGGCTGGAAAACCTATCCACCTTCGATACAAAAAGTCTCACGCTAAGTTTGACAAGTGTAGAAAACTCGGATTAGAGAAGACTCTACACTGCTATTTGTAAACGAAAAAAGTTCTGACGTCAATTTCATGAAAAAGTACTGCGACGTCACAAAGTTTCAAATAAAGAGGTGTGGCATTTTTGTTGCACGATTTCGGATTATTTTATATCAACACACGCAACAAAATCCAACATTGTTGTTTGATGATTAAACTTCGTCTAACATTATTTAAAAAGGTTTCAATGTTGGTTGCATTGCATATGCGCCGGTCTTAAGCTGTCTTCATGTGAAGCCAACAAACGGGAAAACCTTCAGTGCTCAACCGCAAAGCGCGAGCCTCTCCTTCACAACTAAGGCTTTTTCTTTCCTAGAAGCAACCCTCTCACCACCTCAGACACCTTTGGGCGTCTGCAACGACGGGTACCCTCCATAATTTTGACAGGGTCACTATGGCATTTCATTGAACACAAACTTCCGTTATCTTGAAAAGACATATAATCGAGGCTTACAGACACAAAATTTTGACTAATGTAGAAAGTTTAGAAGTATAATTTTTATTATTGTATTCGGCATTTTAAGCCAAAACGATGTCTCCACGGGAATAAGGCGGGTTCGTGGAGGTCAAAATTCTTGCAACGTTACAAATCATTTTCAGAAGCTCGTTTTGGGCTCAAACGAAGCGAATAACTGATTAGAATAAGATTCAGTCTAGGCAGATGTTTTTTCATTTTGAAATTTTGCGTAATTCGCAAAAATCCTCAATTTTGCGCTATTTTGATGACGTCATAAAAATTGAAATTCAAATAACTTTTGATAGAATCATCAAGATAATTTCAAACTTTCACCAAAGATGCATTTCAATGCAAATTTTCAAAAAAATTTTCAAAAATTTTCAAAATCTTGATGACGTCAGCATTTTTTTAGGATTTTAGTTTTTTGCCTTAAAAGTGATGACGTCATCAAATTTTATAAATTTTTTTATTTAATTCTGATAACATTAATAATATGCATCTTTGGTCAAAATTTGAAATTATTTTGATAATTGTATCAAAAGTTATTGGGATTTCAATTTTTATGACGTCATCAAAATAGCGCAAAATTGAGGATTTTTGCGAATTACGCAAAATTTCAAAATGAAAAAACATCTGCCTAGACTGAATCCTATTCTACTTAGTCATACGCTTTGTTTGAGCCCAAAATGAGCTTCTGAAAATGATTTGTAACGTTGCAAGCATTTTGACCCCGCCTTAATCCCCTGGAGGTCAGGAATTAACCCACATTATCGTATTTTAAAGGCTTTTGATGTGCAAGCAAAACCGTTAACCGGCGTTTGCGACGACGGGAACCGTCTAGTGTTTGACTATCAAAAGTTACAGGCATTCTTGTTTCCACTGCCAATTATATCTGGACAGACTTTAAATTAAACTATCCACGAAATCTTTCACCAATGGGACGTCTCCGGGGACGTGTTAATCGTTGCAAATCATCAACAAAGAAATGTCGGGAGATTTGCTTGAACGGATATGGAAAGAAATGTGTTTCCTACTGTAACAAGTACTGACAGAGTTTGTTAATATGGTTTATCAAAGTTCGAAGGGAATGAATATATTTATAAAAGATCAATTGAAGAATTGTAGAAGATAGACAGATGGTAAATACATATCTGGAATTTCTTGATCTAGAATATTAAGAGCTCCTAAAATCGAGTTTCTAAATACATGGATTTGAAATAAGTTATACTATGTTTGATATTATCTTCCCACAAACATATATGAAACGTGTGGCTCATAGTTTTATCAGAGATTTGGGAAAAGAGGATAAGAAACGCCGCTGCCGCTCGCTGTTTTCCTATTCTTTCCCTTTGAATTCGGCACCCTTTGAAGAAGCAAGGCTGTAGAATAGTTGAGCAAGAAGGAAGGCCGAAACAAAATGGCGTTACGTACAGGTTAACCAATGTTCAAGAAAAAAGTCCTTGAATAAAGCTTTCCAGTGAGTTCTTTGTGAAAAAGAGACTGGGGAGTGAATCTTTGATCTTTTGGGGGTTTCCCCTGAGAAAATCGAGGAAAATCATTCCATATTCTGGGAGTAAAGATGGCGGACATGGAGGCATGCTTGAAATTTTGAAAAATTGGGACCAATTTCTTTCTGGCTTGTATTGCTCTGAATGAATTTTTTGTGTTGCAGACATAATTTTTATGGGTAGTAGGAAGGTTGATAGTGATCATGTAAGTATTAGTTTACCCCGGCACTCTCTAAAACGTCTTGGCATTTTGATTTAAGATGGGCAAAATCAATTGATAATTTTGTTGTTTTTCTTCAACTTTTAGATAAAAAAAATGTAATTTTAAGCAAAACTTGCCCCATGGTAATGGAATTGAGATTCAGTAAGTATACTTGATTTCCTCTGTTGTACTTTTAGCTTTATCTAGGGAAACCATTGATTTTTGGGTTGGAAATTTCAAGGTTTCAACAACAAAAACATTTCAAAAAAATAACTTTGACATGTGATATTTATAAATTGTGACTACCTGAAGGGCCATGATTTTGACCAGTCAGTGGATTATGATTTAGAAGGTGCAAGGCTTTGGTACTTTTACACTCAAAATATTGTTTAATCCGTGGAATTTGCATTTTGTATTTAAACGGATTAGGGTAATTTCATATACAGATTTACATTTTATATATTTTCAGGCTAGTTATCATATTCTTTGTGAAATACTGTTAACAACACCGTCCCATAGAAGTATTGGCCATCCAAGTACAGGTTGCTGATGCAACGACGATTGACTCAAGATTCAGACATTTTTGCATGTTGACGGTCACTTCTGTTCTCTGCAGTGCCAGCAGAAAAGGACTGCTAAAAGATGAGTGGGAACTGATGTATTAAAACTTTACGTGTATTATATCTATTTGACTCAACAGAAGCAGGATGGAATAATAATTCTATGGTGTTTGATGTTATATTTAACGAAAAAGTGGATTTGAGCGGTTGGACCTGTATGCCCTTTGAAAAATGGATGTCGATATATTTATTATTAGAATGTTCAATGGAAAATTGAGGATTTCGATATACACATTATTATGTAAATGTTCTCTGGCGAAGTGGATTTTGATGCAACTTCTTTTTGGAATCTTTATTGATCGATGTTTGTTTTTTATCCAGGTTGTCCTTGGAAACTGAATTTTGAGGCATAAATACATATTGCATGGTATATATGAAATGGATACGTGCTGCGATGATAAGTCTACTTCATTTGTCTATATTTTGATTTGGGGGCTTTTGCCCTGAAGCTATCCCTTAATTTGGGAAGCAGGTCAAAACAAGTCATCAAATCAGGGAACATGTAGGCCAAAATTGCCAAATGTAAACAAACCAGGAAGAGCCAGAAATGCTTCTATAATTTAAATTTATATTCATATTTTCAGTCTGATGTTATCTTTAAACTATATTTTTCAAATTTAGATTTAAATTTTTTTAGCATGGAGTCATAACACCTTTTGCATTTAGTGTTCATGGAGCAATAATCCAATTTTTAATCAGCTTTGAAGTCTTAAAATCTGTATGAAATGTACTACTCAAGAGCATAGTTGGAAAGGCTTTGGTCGTTTTTATTGTATATCCAACTTTTTACTTCAAGTAAAGTCAACGGTGATCTATTTTTCATCATGCTCTGCAATAATACACATTGATTTGAGGTGTTTTAAAGGCCTATAAATGAAGTTAAATTATACTGAAAAGTCTTTTTGTTCTTAATCTTTTGGGGGGGGGGGTTTCAGGGGGTACCCGATTCCGTAATTCCGCCAATTTTTTCTCCAATTTCCGTCACACCGTCTTAAATTGAACCAAAATTCCGTCACCGAAAATTCCTTTGAAATTCAATATTTTTGTCGAAAATTCCGCAAATTTTGAAAATCTTTTACCAATTCCGAAATTCCGCAATTTTTTTTGCTAAATTCCGTTTTTCCGCACTAAAATTGTCTAATTTTCCGTCTCCGTCAAAAACCCAATTTCCGTAATTCCGTCTAAATTTTCGCCAAATTCCGCCACTCCGTCCGAAAAAAGGGCCGATTCCGCTCCTCCGCCAACCATGAAACCCCCCCCCCCTTTTGCAGCAGTTGCAAAGAAGATTTATATTCAGAGAAATAGCGAAGTCATATTATGCACTGAAAAAAAATACAAACTAACAATGACAATCTGTAATTCAAATATACATAATATACACTGTGGAAGAATATTTAATTTTTATACACTATTATTTGTTGGGTTGGATGGAAATGCATAGTTTTTTTACCTCATTTTTACGATGTTTCGCAACCCAAAGTCTTGTCCAAAGTAAAAAAGTGCTTATAAAAAATAACAAAATTCTCGATTTTAGAAAGAAAGAAAATTCACTTTCGATATCAATCACGGCTGCCATTTTTTGTTTGTACTTCTAGTCTTGTGCGCATAACGAATCAAGCGCTCTGATTGGTTCAAAACGAAAACAATCGATCGGCTGCAGACATTTCAATAGAAACAAAAGATTCTACAGCCTAGCTTCAAATATATGAATAGCGCATTTCTTATCCTCTTTTTCCAAATCTCTGGTTTTATGCTATGGAGATATCGTTGGTATTAGCAGTTTAGAGTCTCCGATTTTTAACTGTAAAATAAATGTGTTTTTTTAATATTTCTAGAATTATTTATCAGAACCATAAAGGGCGTGCTAAACTCCAAAGTATGTAGACATTTTGTTCTTAACATTTTCTCCGAATCCAATCATCCTACGGGCGGAAGAGAGTTTCACCGTTTAAGGCCAAATTGACAAGAAAAAGAATGGACTTATGTACCGCTTAGAATCTTTTTAAAATCTTATAAGAGATACGCCCGCGAGTTTTTCATATTCTGAAGATTTTAAACAACCAAAAGTAATAAACTCTTCATTTTCACTTTCATTTTTCTTTCTTAGATCATTATCTTCTGACAGTGCACGAATGGGTCTCGAGAATAGAATTTTAGTATGTTCAGGATTTTAGGTCTTGTTAATTTTCTTTTTCCCTCCTTTTTGAAACACTCCTCTTAATCTCACGCCTACTTTTAAACATTTCTGAATAGTTACCCACTGTGTTTCAGGACTTAACGCTGTTTGAAAAAAATTATTATGAAAGCTTTTTTGACTTCTTACGAATGTGGTTCAGCTCAATCAACAGCTCATCAGTGGAACAAAGCTGAACAATTTTGTGCTTAAAAAGTTTTGTCTTAAATGAGAGTCTTTTTCTGGGGGAGGTACTTAGGCGAAATGGGTGTCAGGTATGTGCGGTTCCTTTTCTAAACCCTCGAAAGTCTCTCAAAGGGGTACAAAAAAAAACGATAATTTAGCAATCAATTTTCTGATAGGGTCCCAAAATTACGAAACTCTAAAAGGGTCATAACATCTGGTAATTTTGAGCTAAAAGTTGAAAAATCAAAGGGTCAATTTTCGAACTTTGGCTTGGACTAGTCTGACTCGCAGATCTCTAGATATAATTATAACATATAAGAAACTCTTTTCGCTAGAGGATGAGCAGAAGACTAGGCTCTGACATACTCTCGCAAACTCAATACAACACCCCCCCCCCACCTCGATGGTTCCAATATGGCCCCATATGGTCCACAGAAAAGTTGCTTACATTTGCCTTGATATCCCGTGATTATTTGAACAAACGAGGGTGCGAGTCAAGGTTCCTTTTGATAAAAAATCTTTGAATACACATTTTTTATAAGCAGCTTGTTAAGGCTGGAGCCATCGATATGGTATAATATCAGCGGGTGCTCAAAGCAATTTTTTCATAAAATGAGTTGAATGATTAATTTTGTGTAGTTCAGTCTGAGAAGCAGCTTTTTCTTCACAATATTATAATGATGAAAGTAAATATTTTCTTGATTCTAAGAAATAGAAAATTTTAATAGCTTTTCGCACCATAATATTTTCTAATTTTCTTTAAAAAACTGCCGCAATCAAACAATTTTTTTCCAATCAAAAGAAAATGAAACCTCTAATTTCGAATTTCTCTCTCCTTTTTCCGAAAGGCAATAGAAGGACAAACAAAGCTCTGTCTGCACCTCAGTCTCTCATCAATCAGAACAAAGTGAAGCCTAGTTAATAAAGCCCGTAGGCTAAGATGCATGACGATAAAGTTTTTTTGGAGCTTTCTTGGAATCAACTAAACATCAGATTAAACCAAGTGACTGAACCTATCTAGCTTAAATTTCTAGGCTAAATAAAGTCAGCATTTTCATCTATCTTGAATCGAAGGCTTTGGTGGGAAAAAACAATGAATAGATCGGGGAGGGATCGGTATGATGTAATACAGTTCTTTTTCTTCTTTATTGCTTTTCATCTCCATAAAACAGAGAAATTGTAAAGAACATCCAAGAAGAATGGTGAATATCATCAAATATATTTCAATACCATCCATGGTCATCTTATTTCTCATGGGAACTATCGGTAACATTTTCATCATTGTTTACTATGGATCTAAAAGTAAATCAAAACGAAGCAAATATACTCTATTTCTTGTTCACCTGGCAATAACAGACCTCATAGCTTGCATATTTGTTCCAGTTTACAATTTACCAATTGAATTAACCGGCAGATGGTATTATGGGCGTTTCTTGTGTGAATACACTGTTTTTGCACCGTCGGGGATCACCATATACAGTTCATGTTGGATATTGTTCGGTATACTTTACGAAAGATACCGTTCAATCGTGTTTCCTCTGAAAAGACGTCTCGAAGGATGGGAAATACATTTATTCTGTGCATGCACTTGGATCGTAAGCACTATTGCGCATGTACCGTATTTCCTGGCCACGCACCACGTGCGTGACGAGAATACAGGGCAGTATTACTGTCTCAATAACGTTGTTTCTCAGCTTGAAATCAAAACAATCGTTTCATATTATATCGCCCGTTTTATCGCACAAGCCTTGATACCTGTTATCATCATGGTTTATTTTTTCGTTCAAATACAAAAGCAATTATCAAATTCGAATCGATTTATTACAACACGTTCCTTCAGTACGTTATCTTTGTCGGCTCCCATACGGAACAAAGCAGTCCTAAAGTCCATCCGTATCACCCTCATTATATTCTCGGTTACCGTACTTTTGAATAATATGGCTCATATTGTGCGTGTCGTAGCTTCCCGGTACTACCCAAAAATTTGGAAGACATCTATTGCTCTCCGTATGATTGTGGAGTTTTTTATTAGGTTATTAGCTATAAATAATGTCTCCAATTGTTTTGTCTACGCAGGCAATATGAAACCTTTTCGGAAATTTGTTATGGATGTTTTCACATGTCGACATCAAATATTGAGCCGGATGAACTCGTCGGTTAATCGAAAACGGACAAATACCGTCAGTGTCGGTGATGACGCGCCTTGATAAAAGAAACTGGAACGATTAAATGTGTTAAATGTTAATTTCGAAAAAATAATCAACGGGAACTCCTTTTTTGTGATCCCATCGCTAAAAACGTCTGAGTAAAAGATTCCACCGGGTCTCCTGAGACTCAAATATTTCAGGAAAGGACGCATTAACTTGTCTGTATTAGTTGGACACGTCTTTTTTCACGACACCGTAATAGACCAAAAAACGATCAAAGATTCGAGTGGTGGGATAGCTATGCGGTAATTAGAATTAGATTATTGAAGTATAAGTATTGAATGTTGAAGATTGATTATCAATTATCAATTTGGCTTGTGTGTAATGAAGAAGCACCATAAAACAGACTTTAAATGCACCTTTTTTACAAGAACATCCAAAGTTTTTGAAGTATAAAAATGTTCTTAAAATGTTTATAATTTTAACATTTTGTGAGTATTTTGTGCATTTTCCTACGAAATTTGGTGCCATAGAATCCATAAAGCCTTAAAATGTTCTTAACTTGTTCTTAATATTATGGCGGCATAATTGCACTTGAGTCCCCCGGGGGGACTGATTTTTTCAGATCTAAATTAATGATCTTATTTGTGAAAAAATTGGAAAGAAATATGATAATGCTTTTAAAGAACGGACAATACTTGGGTATGGACTATAAGATATAATAGTGTATCTTCCGTTCTTTAGAATAATCCTTTTGTATAATGCTTTTAAAGAACGGACAATACTTGGGTATGGACTATAAGATATAATAGTGTATCTTCCGTTCTTTAGAATAACCCCTTTCTATAATGCTTTTAAAGAACGGGCAATAATTGGTAATGGGCTTTAAATTATAATAGTGTATCTTTGGTATGGACTTTTTTAAATAAACTAACAAAAGGAAAATTATTGTTCAGTTACTTGCAGTTCAGTCCCGCCAAATACTATATATTACTTGCAGTTTAGTCCCGCCAAATACTTGGCGGGACTGAATTACAGCCCCGACAAATACTTAAAAGCCTTATAATTAGTGCGTATTATTTATAATTAGCCCCGTTCTTCCCTGTTTTCAAAGTTCAAGCCGCCAATCCTTCTTTTAAAGGGACTAAACTAATAAAAGGAAAATTATTGTTCAGTTACTATATATATACTTGCAGTTCAGTCCCGCCAATTATTATTATTATATATACTTGCAGTTCAGTCCCGCCAAGTACTATATATTACTTGCAGTTTAGTCCCGCCAAATACTTGGCGGGACTGAATTTCAGCCCCGACAAATACTTAAAAGCCTTATAATTAGTGCGTATTATTTATAATTAGCCCCGTTCTTCCCTATTTTCAAAGTTCAAGCCGCCGATCCTTCTTTTAAAGGGACTAAACTATTAAAAGGAAAATTATTGTTCAGTTACTATATATATACTTGCAGTTCAGTCCCGCCAATTATTATTATATATACTTGCAGTTTAGTCCCGCCAAATACTTGGCGGGACTGTATTTCAGTCCCGATGATTTAATGGCGGGACTGAATTTCAGCCCTGACAAATACTTAAAAGCCTTATAATTAGTGCGTATTATTTATAATTAGCCCCGTTCTTCCCTGTTTTCAAAGTTCAAGCCGCCAATCCTTCTTTTAAAGGGACTAAACTATTAAAAGAAAAATTATTGTTAAGTTACTATATATATACTTGCAGTTTAGTCCCGCCAATTATTATATATATACTCGCAGTTTAGTCCCGCAAATTACTATATATATACTTGCAGTTCAGTCCCGCCAATTACTATATATATACTTGCAGTTCAGTCCCGCCAATTACTATATATATACTTGCAGTTCAGTCCCGCCAATTACTATATATATACTTGCAGTTCAGTCCCGCCATTTTTGTTCTTTTTTAACGAAAATTCTTAAAAATTTAGTCGGGATTGAATTATAATCCCGTGTCGGGACTCAACTACAATTATGCCATTATGGCCATCGATAAGCCTTATGTGTAATTGTGAAAACGTTTAATTGTGCAACTGCTGTATCGACGAAGTATAAACCCAACGGTCTAGACAGGGGTTTTACTTTGTATTTCTAGGCCAGAATTTAGAAATTTTTTTCTGAAGAATTAAGGAATCTAGACAAACGAATACTTCATAGGTTTAGTGTATTGATTGATCACCAAGTAACCAATGGTCACCATAAATATGTACACGGGCCGTCAAATGAACTAACTAGACCGAAAAATCGTGCAGTTTTCTTATTTTGGACCAGTAAAATCTGCGTTTCGACGTATCATGTATGGACGTATCAACACAAAACCCCTGTCAGACGAGAATCTCTCTAATGTTGTATTACAAAGCCAGTAATACATTTCTTAAGATAAAGCAAGATTCAATGGATTAGCTGAGGAGTGGAGGCTGCGCTCAAATTGTCCTTGCCTAATTAATGTTGAAAGTTGCCTCCTACTCAAAAAGAGTCTGTTGAAAATTTCGAATTTAGCGCTACCCTCACAATTTCGAAAGCTGTATTTTATTTCTAAGAAAGTTTGACCAGTGAAAGAATAACCGAAATAAAATTTAGGTAGCAAATTTAAGCGATGATTTAAGATAATAGCACAAACCATGCTATTCATTTCGCCATCAATATATCAAACAATAACAATGGGCTACGTGCTTTTTTCAATAAGCAAGAGTCTACTCCTATACCAGGCTCGCATTACGATTAGCATTCTATTGTTCTTAAACAATAGAGCAATTGTTTAGTTGCCAAAAACTGAGCTTGCATATGCTTATAAAAAAAACATGTAATCGTACTTCGGACCGTACTCTAAATATACTGGAAGGCAAAGAAACTGCAGGTAGATATGCTTGGCAGGTATTATATTTGATATATTTGGCTAACTCTATAGTTTTAGACTCATTTCTCAAATTTTAGAAAAGTAAATAAATTGATTTCCCAAACTTTTTTTCGAAGAGATTAGTCTGAGACCTTCCAAGCTTTTTGTTTCAATGCACCCCCTTCTCACAGACCCACTGGGACCCCTTCTCACTGAGGAAATTGGCCAAAACATATGACTTAAAAACAAAAGAATTGAAATCCCCAGCCATGGAAAATATGAGAAATTCAATCCCATCGAGTTTCACTCGGTCATTTCTCATACCGCCTGGCTTAAAAAATCCTACCGGGTCTGTGAGAATGGAGTGTTTTCATTTAAATGACGATTAAATTTCGATATTGGATTCGTTGCCTAAGTTAACTAAGCCCGCATCCCGGGGGGGGGGGGGTACTTAGACAAATGGAGGGTATGGTATGTGCCGCCCTTAAGGGTACCTTTTTTGAACTTCCAAAGTCCCGCTGAGGGTCGGAAAATTCTGAAAATCAAACTTCAGTCCCACTAAGGGTCGGAAAAATAAGAAAATTTCAACTTTTTACCCCCTGAAAGATCGAAATTTGGTCAAAATTGGTCAAATTTGTACAGTTATGGGTCGTAAAATTCCTAAAATATTTCTTTGTTTTCTCCTTTTTAGTCCCAGTAAGGGTCCAAAGTTTGAAAGTCGGGCGGCATCCTCCCGTCAGCTCGCAACCATAGTACCCCTTCCCCGGGACCCGTATTCACACAAGGCATTACCTTATCGGGGAAAAAAATGTCGGAGTTTTATTTAGTGGGTTTTTTTTTTCGTCAGGGAAAAATTTCGTCACCTAGAGGCATTTTTGTCACTTTTCCCCGACCCAAATTTCAAATTTGTCACTTCAAACCGACTAAATTTTCCAAATAAAATGGTTTCCTTCACTTGCTCAAAAATGGATCTTGTATTTCGACGTTTAAAGCACTAATTTCGCTTAATAAAGGCGTAAAGAAATTGGATTAAAAAATCGGGTAACAGTTTTGGTCGGGGATGAAAAAATCGAGTAAAAGTTTTGGTCGGGTGATAAAATATCGGCCAAAAATTTCGTCGGGGGAAACTTTCGTCACCCCCTCAAAATTTTCGTCAATTTCCCCCGACATTTTTTCCCCCTATAAAGTATAGCTTTTCGGTGCTTTAAGGTTTGACACCCCTGTCTCAGTAACCCGGTAGCGTTTAAAATAAGCTCACCGGGTGGCTAAGAAAATAACAGGATTTCACCGGGGCAGATTTTTGACTGAAAAAAGGCGCCGGGTTGGAAAATTTGAGGTAAATTTTCCCCGGGGTACAGTTTTTTTATATAAAGACCAGTAAAATCTTTTGATGCTATGACTACTATTGTTATTTTAAGCATCAAATTGTTCTAATGCTTTTTATACTCCCTGCTTGTAATACTAAAGCTCCATTTGGCTAAGATCACCCCGGTCAAAAAAGGGAAATGCTTATCGCCCTGTATCGAAAAATTGAAAAATTGAACCCGGATGTTTATTGGAGTTATTTTTTATCAACCTATTTCAATGCTTTCAGTAAGTCTACATTCTAAATACAAGGTCAATCTGAAGAGTAGTTCAAGATTTATGGCTAGTTTTCTGTTTAATTAAATCATGCGAAATTAAGACAGTTTTGCCATGAAGGTTGCAATGCCCATAATATATGAAAATGTCGAAATTAACAAACTAAAATGTATTTTTTTCCAATAGATAATCTCAAATACAAAAAAATATCTTTGCTAGCGAATACGTGTATCAAACGACCAATTAAATTTTTCAACAGTTTTCAGTGAAATTACATAAAACCCAAACTCTTTAAGGGCTCTGACCATAGTGAATTTTTCATAATTGCCGTGTTTTAAATGTGTTTTCTGACTGATGTAACCAACAAAACAATGGCATGTTATACATTTTCTGTTAGACAAACTATTCCTGAATCTGAAAATTCAAAAATTGCATTGAAAAAATTTGATGAAGAAAAAAATGAAGACTTTTGTGAGGAAGAGTATTTCAACTTTGAAGAGCTTAGTTTCGGCGAAGAAAAAACATTTTGAAATTTTTTTCGCAGTAGATGGTGTATCTTTTACCGAACAATAAAATTTTTTGCGGAAAATTTTTGTAAATGCTTCTTTGTCTCGAAATCTTCAAAATAGTGGTTTTTCATCAATTTTTTATCTGGATTTTGCTTAAAAAAACAGTCATAACTTTTGACACATCTTTGTAGAAAAATTTTCCGCAAAATTTAAAATAGTTCAATTCTTTGCGGACAGTGTAAAGAAATTTTGAAACAAAAATGTTAATTACCCATTAAAACTAAGCATTTTTTGTAAAAGAGGGTGATGCAACATATTATTAACATCTTTTTAAAGTTCATAACGTCATTTTTGCAATTAAATTCTTAATTACTCTTAAGGGATTCGATTAAAAAGCAATTTATAAAGGCAATTCTTTGTTAAAAGTGTTAAGGAACCTGAAATATAACTTTTATGTTCAAATACCAAAATCAATTTTTGGACTATGGTCAGAGCCCTTAAAGTCTAGTACATTGAATATGCGTAAAATATTCTCATATAAACAATCTTAAATGAGGCCCCCCCCCCCAGCGGGACCCCTAATCACGCCATCACGCAAAAAAAAATTCTCCATCACGCATCACGAAAATCGCTAAAATTTGTCATCACGCAAAAAATAGCGAAAAATAACCAAAATCACGCATCACGCAAACCGCTGGGGGCGCCTCTTAAATGTGTTCCTAGGGTTATGATGGAAAAGCTCTTCAAGTTTAAAAAGTAATCGCAAAATTGCAACACAAATCCATATTTATTTGTCAGTTTCATTTCTTATTCATTGTATTATTGTCTTTCCAAATAGATATTTCTTAACCCTATTCAACCTAGGCTTTTAGGGGCGGTTCAGAACTAGGTGGGGGGGGCTTTTCCTGTACCACCCCTTAACTTTTGATCTAGTAGGTCTTTTTGGATGAAACTTGGCACACAAGATCCTTGTCACGTAAGGTAACTTTTGACAAAAAAAAAATTTCGATGACGTCATTAATCAGGCCCAAAGTGAGCAAAAACCGAAAATTTCCTTTGTTCTTAAAAATAGCTATTGTATTCTAACAAAGGCTTAGGAAAAAAGTTGTCTGACTTTAAAATGCTTATTTTATCCTAAATATTCAAAAAGTTACGGTTTAAATGATATATTTGACATCAAAAATAAATTTGTATTAGAAAAGTGTCAATTTTTGTGACACCTTGTTGTCAGAAATGTCATCATGCTCAAGGTGTGAAAATATTTAGTTGTCAAATTTTTTTTTATTTTGAAGCTAAATAAAAGTTAGGAATTTACAGAAAATTTCACGGCAAAAGCTCTATTATTTCAAGTACTATTACCAATAGTTTGACCTCCGAACAGAAAGAGCCCCCCCCCCCTAGACCGAATAGGGTTAAACTTATTTTAAACCGACGGGTACATAATGGGGGGGGTACTAGGTTTGCGAGGTGACGGGTATGTCCGAGCCGAAAATCGAAAATCGACCCTTCGAGAGACAAAATTTTGGTGATTTTGGGACCCTTTGAGAGACTTTTTCCTAAATTTTGGTCCATTATTTCCAAATTTTGGTTTGATTTTCATCAAATTTTGGTCAAAATTCTTGGAAATCGTGACCCTTTGAGAGAGAAATTTTTGATTTTTGTGATTTTGGGACCCTTTCAGAGACTAACTTTTGAATTTGTACCTCTTTGAGAGACTTTTGAGGAATGAGAAAAGGTACCCTTATGGCTCGTACATACCCGGCACCCATTTTGCCTAAGTACCCCCCCCCCGGGTACATAATGCATAAAACATAATCTATCCTATTAAGTGCATAGCGAGCAAGCATAATAAGCGAGGGTGCTTACTTCAAAGTTTTGAATGACATTTTTCTGCCCTTTGCAAATACTATATTTTGTAGGTTTTCAGCTGAAACTTATTGATTAGCTCATTCTCATCGTTCGTTTAAAGTCGTTGGAGCCTATTTTGTGCTACCCTGAGTAGCAGAGGTTGAGTTTTCAAAGAATTTATAAACCTCGGTAAGAATTTTTATAATTTGCTCATTTTGAGCGGGGTATAATTTCCCATTGGGACGATGTTTTTCCAGTGGGAGGGACTCTCTTTGATAACGGGGTGTATTTTTCTAGTGACTTTCAAGTTTATATTTTAAAAATTCTTGTTGTAGAAAATGTACAGTAATATCCTTCTCTATGATGATTTCCAATATATAAAATCAATTTTCAAATATACTACAGTCTTCACTTGTCAATGCGAATGTCTTTTTGGCGCCAAAAAATGATGAGTGTTTCAAACATGAATTTGACGGAAACGTCTTCGGACGGTTTGTTTGCGCATTCATAACTTGTTCTTATGTAGTAGTTCTTGTGTAATAATAACGAAATTTAGAGGTCGACCACTGAAGATATAATGTTAGGAAGTTGAAGGTGACTATTTCTGGAGGTGATGTGATTAAACTATTCCACGCCCCTGTTTCCGAGGGCGTCCCTCCACAGGCATCTTCAAACAAGCATCTTCACACAGGCATGCGACCATGGCTCGCGCATCAGCATACGGTGGGAAATTGTAATAGAGCGGGGAAGTAGGCTTTTTGAGACCTGGTCGCTAGGACGGGTCCGCAGAAATCTATGTCCGCGCGATTCTTGATTCTCCAAGTGACTCTGGATGATCTTCGTCCGAAGTTTTACTTGGCCAAGCGCTAGTTGAGAATCCCTCTAGGTTTTTATCTCATTGGGATATTCTAATCTCATGCATAATTCATTTTTCTGCAACATTCAACTACGCATTTTTCTATAGATGAATTCTAAATGACATTTCTATCGACCTCTACAATATAATTAAACATTAATAAAATATTGTCTGATCTTCATCTGTCGTCAAGTCGTCAGAGGCAGAAATAAATAACACAATAAATTGACCTGATTGTTAAATCGATTTCCTTGGTTTTAATGTTTGTTGGAAATTCGATTCGGAGCTTTTTATCGCATAACTTATTCTCTAATACGGATGACTTATTTAATGTCTTAGAGTAAACTAAGTATATTTAAAACACTATGTTCATAATTTATTCTGAAGAATTGAAATTTTTGTATGGTATAGACAACTGACCTTTATATACCTTGGACCAAGCTGTATCCGCCATTGATCGATGTTTTTAGAAAAGTGGTAACACTACTTATTTTGGGTCGATTTTTAGTTCAATGAATTTTTCCGTTTTATAATCTTTTCACCATTATGAGTAGTGCTACCATTAGGGTATCCCTTTAAAAAACAATTCCATTATAAAATTTGACGGTTGACTGGGATCGAGGAACTGTGTCCATGGTATTCAAAAGTCAATAAGCATAACATTTAAATTAAATGTCTCAAAGAATTTATTTTCCTCAAGAATACAAGAAAACAAAAGAACTGCAAAACATGCGCCAAAGATTATTCAGCAAAAATGACATCGATGGTCCGTAAATTATCCATCCCATTTTTGGTCATTGCTTTAACGATCGGATGTTTTGGTAACCTTTTAATCATTATTTTCTTTGCATGGACGCGTGGTGGTCACAATTTACGCCGTCATCCTTACACCTTATTTTTTGTTCATTTAGCAGTAGCAGATCTGTTCGCATGTATTTTAGTACCCGTTTATTACTTACCACAAGATTTAGCAAACGGTCACTGGCCCTTTGGTGAATTCTTATGCGAATACACGATATTCATACCAACTGGCGTCGCAATGTATGCCACATGCTGGATGTTGTTTGCCATTATATACGAACGATATCGAAGTTGTTCATCCACTTAAACGAAAGATGGAACAAAAACATATTCATTTGATTTGTTTTGGAGCATGGGTACTAAGTTGTTTATTACATATACCGTATTTTCATGTCGACAAGTCTCGCACCAGACCCCAAACATCAAAATGTTCTTAAGTGTCACAGTTCACCTTCCTCCCTATTCAAACATAGTTCTTTAAACATTACTTACTTTACTGCACGACTTCTATTTCAGTCTCTCATCCCGGTAACTCTGATGGTGTTTTTCTATTACAAAATTCACAAAGCAATGAATGGAGCTCAACGCCGTCAAAATACACTTGGTGTAGAAAGTAAATCAAGAACACTTCTCCATCGGCAGAAACGATCAATCATACGTGCTATACAAATAGCCCTTATTATTTTCTCTGTTACCATTATTCTAAACAATGTCGGTCAACTGGTCAGAGCTATCGTTATTGCAGATTCACAGCAACGTTGGGATGATTCAGGGATGCTAAAAACAATAGTCGAATTTTTTATCCGATTTCTTGGTGTAAATAACATCATCAACTGTTTTATTTATACGGGAAGCATGTCCAATTTTCGTCGATTCGTTTTTGACGTTCTAAGATGTCGATTTCGTCGTAAATCTTTTGCGACGCCGTCGTCGGAAACGCAAGACGACGATTCAACGACTCATCAAACAACAATCTTTAGACTCAAATATTTACCGCGTAGCTCAAAGGTGTTTGACAAAGAAGCAAACTGTACCTTTACAGAATAGTGATTCTGTAATGAGATATAAAGGTTTTCTCCGATATAATAATTACCCATCTGGCACACAGCGTTGTTTTAACGTTCATCTAACGTTATATGGACGTTGTGAACGTTAGATAAACGTTAAAAGAACGTTGCGTGCCAGTTGGGTATTGTTGAAATACACTTACAGTACACCTAATGCAAGCTCGAGATAGAAAGCTTCAATAGACGAAGAAGAAGTTGTACTTTAGATTAAACGTTTCCAGTGAAAGCTTCGATTGACCAGACTGGTACCTGGTGCAATACTCAGCTAAATGTTATACTGATTGACATTATGTGTATATTGTATTCCGGATGCAAGTTGTGAAGCAAAAATCATATGGTAGTTTTGGAAATTTCTTTAGTTCGTCTTCATGGAAGAAGATATTTCATATAAAACTTGAAGGATTTTTTATATTAAAATGATCTTCAATAATCGGACTAAATTTGATAAGTTTCATTTTTTAACAAAACTGATTCGATGAAAAAACTTGAATTTCAGTTGGTCTCGTTTCGCTGCAAATCTAATACAATAGAGCCTCCTTAAGTTGAAAGCGCGCAAAAGGCAATCCAAATTTGTTCAAGTTATGAAAATTGCAAAATAGTGAAAAATTTTTGACTTAGATCAAGCCACAAAATGATATGATAGTCTTTTAAATTTTATCTAGCTTGATTAAAACTATCAAATATATTTCAGTTGTAGATTTTCGAATTAACTTTTAGCAGGGGAGTATAGAATTTATCAATCAGAAAAGATCTTCATACTTTTCGTCTTCGATATTCACATTTTCACCATTCACCATTCACCATTCATTACTGGAAATTGCTCACGCCTTAAATTTGTACCATTTTTACTCTAAAATGAAAGTCATTTTTTCTTTAAGTCAGAATACAATGTGTTTTTTATTTTGATTCTCTGAAAATAAGATTTTGTTGAACTTTTGTCATAGATATGTAATATTGATCTTTATATTAGAAGGTACGTTTTATTATATTGTGTCCGTATTGTACATGAATTAGGTACCGAATAGGGTTCGAACCTTGAACTTGTCAAACATGAGATTTTGATTGACAGTTTGATTGACAGGTTGTCAATCATCGGGTTTCAATGATCACAGTAGTGCACAAGCAAGTCAAGATCAAGATTACCACTTTTCAATTACCGAAAATGTTGAATATTTTAATTCAATTTCCGATAATAGTACATCTTCATTGAATTTGTAGATTCGATTTGGAACGTCGTTATTTGATTAACAATTTATCAATCTTTATCTTAATTCAATACTTAATATGCACATACCATATGCTTTATGAGTATACTAGCGAATTTGGGGTTTTTCGGAATCGAATAGCTCGAAGTACTCATGCGCATTACTGTTTGTGATCCTATACTGCTCTTTTTCAAAGTGACTTTGAGTGAATAGCGGTGACTCTTATCATACTATCCACATTAACACAATGAAGTCAAAAATAATCAAAATTTGGAGTAACTGAGAAGCGACACCATAAAGGATTCACATCAAAAGCAACATCTACGTGTATATTATGATATAAGAAAATGCTATAACTGTCAGCAATAACAAGCAATATTGCAGAAAACTTCTTTAATGAAACTTCTACAATGTCTCATAATAGGCGATTCTTTAATGATTAGATACGAAAACTCTTTTTGATTTTTGATTTCTATTGTTTCCTTCAGGACTGTTTTCCCTCCCTAGAATAATCGGAGGGAATCAATGGTACATTGAACGTCTTTGACCTAAGCAAATACTGAAACTTTCAATATTATCAAATGATAATCGCACGTGACGGTTCCTACTTGCTTGAAACGGAAAGAAGGCATTCTATTGGTTTGAAGTGACGTAAAACTTGAATTTAACCAATAGAATTTCTTCATTCCGTTTCGGTGTGAAACGGAACAGTCGCGTGTGAATATGGTCTAAAGCTTTTTAAATTTTTAAGAAAATCACTTTCTAACATAACTCTCGGTCACTTATACTTAACTTTTTCTCATGGATCATATGTTTTTAGTCGTTTCTACTCTATCCTCCATCAAACCCCTGAATTTCAGGATGATCTTTTTAGCGCTGATAAAATTCCATCTTGACACGTGCCGCTCATTTAAGCTTTACTGTATCATAGCTAATTTACATTATCAAATTTGATTTTTTCTCAAACCAGCATAATTGAGTTGATGGGGTAATTTTCTAATTTGGTATTCTACGATAACATATGAGACATAGCGAGAAAAAATTGGTTAGTTATTGAATGTTTTTTATAAGAACCAATATATTTCGGTCGAGGCTCTTTCTTTTTAGATTTTAGCCTCCAATGTTCTGGAAATGTTCTATAGTATCTAGTTATTAGGGCTAAAAAACAGTATTTAAGCAGCAATTTTTCCCAATGTTTTCCAGGGGTTGACCAAAACTGAGCCTCATTTTCTTTTTGAATATGTTCTTATACAAGCGAGTGTTTTCTATCTATCAAAAGACGTCTCTTTTTACTTCAAATCAACTAATCTAATTATAGGTCTTATTAAATCATGTTACCATTTTTATCAAAAGGCAAGAATTTTTGGTGGTATAAATATGGGTGCCGTTTTAGTTTGGATCACAAGCATCAACGTTAGCGAGCAAGTAAAAGCATTCGAAGAAGAAAGAGCAACAGTTGAAAGAAAAAAGAAGAAATTAAACACAAAAACAAGGTATAAACTTCAAGTTACCAAGAGAGACATATTTTTTGGGTCAAACGTTTTGGATATCAACTTTCAACAAAAGTTAATGATTAATATTTGTAGCCACCTAAGTAGGCCCTGGAAATGATTGGTGGCCATTGGGCCTAAAGTTCTAAATGAGTGTGAAATGGAACCGACAATCCCCGAAAGCAAAACTGGAGTTTAGATTTGTAAAAAATCGAACTAATGGACAGGGTAGGGTAGTCGGGCTTCGTCCCACCACTGGGCAACTCAAAAATGTAAGCATTCTTCCCAAAATAAACTCTTTTTCTATTAATCTAATGAATGAAAGAATAAGTCGACATCAAGCCTCCCTTCTTATAGATATTGTCGTACCTCCAAAGAATTCCATAAGATATGAAATAAGGAAAGAAATGAAAGCAAAATAAACTTTTGTCACTTTATTAGAGCTTTAGAGACAATTTTTATCCCAGCTACTTAATTTTAATCACCGTAAGTTTTGGTCAACTTTCCTTCTATACAGAAAGATAATTGGCTGAAATTATCTAGGGCTTATCCTTTAGGCGAACAAACTTTCGGGGACAGAAAGACAATTTTTACCCATAAAGTAGGGCCTTATATTAAAAGCCCAACTGCTCACAAACTAAAACTATTTATTTTCTTTGTTTAAGTTGTCTATCAAGATGTTGTTGACAAAATTCATCGCTGTTGTTGTTCTTCTTGATGGAGCTCTTGGACTGCGTAAGTCGTTAATAGTATGAATATGCAGAAATTATTACGTAATCAGTTGCTTAACCAAGAGGGGCGCAAAATTTGTGTAGTAGAGGAGATTTTTATGACTTTGTAATTATCTATTGATGGTATTAAAAGATAATTATAATAGCATAAAAATCTGATGCCCTGGAGTGACTACTGCTGATCCAGCAACCTCAACTACGCCTGTACCAACATTGCCACGTAATAGATTTTGATATGGGATCTCTGATCAGATAAAAGTTTATAAAAATGGATATATCTGAAAAAGTTTTTAGAGAGTTGCTTTAATAATATCTTACTAGTTTTTACTCATAAAAACCGAAAAACCTTTCATCATCTAAATTGATCTTAAAGATATATTTTACTTTATAATTGCCACTGCAGGGAGCCTTAAGCAACCGAGGATAGTTGGACAATTAACTCACAACTTTGCGCACTTGTTTGTCACTCTTCTTATACCGGTTAAATGGTTAACCGGTTAAATATTAGCCCGGTATTAAGTCTGTCTTTTTCTTATCCTTGGAGAATTAATGAATCTAGGAAATTCCCTTTTTTGGGAAATTCCCTTTTTTATACCACAAGTAGTTATTAAGCACTCCGCGTAGTTTAAACAAACGTGTACATCAGTAGAATAACATATGAAAACAGTATCCTTAGATACACGGTTTTTATAGAATACCAATAAGTTGTTGTTCTGGCCGGGCTGCTCTGAATTTTATGAGGTTTTCGGGCTTAAATGTTCTTGTTATATTAATTAAAATGGAAATATGTACTTCTCAGTAAAAACTGTTCTTAATTTGTTCTTAGGTTTTGGCCAAATTTCAGCATTGTATTTTTATAAAATTGTTCGTATAAAAAAACGTCTAAGGCAAGGCACGAATGTCACTCTAAGTAGACGCCAAAACAAAATGGGCTTTACTTTTGAAACTGTAACTGTAAATCACTTCCTTGACGCATTTGTTAGCATTTGAAGACTGAATTTTGTCTCAGATCATATGAGCAGTGAAAATTACTGTAGGGCTAATACCATTCCTTTTGAAAGCAAATTCAACTCTATGTGTTCGTTTTGCTGTAGTGGCACTTTAATTAAAGTTATGGCTAGTATATTTCTTTTCTGCTGCGTGTGACGATGTAGCAGCTGACTGTGAATTTGTAAAGTATGATCCTGGACATTGTTTGCTGCCAGATATACAGGACGAATGTAGAAAATCCTGCAATTTATGTCGTAATATTTTCATAATTCATTTTTCAACCTTGGCTAATCGCTTCACACATTTGAACTCAGACTTCAAATTAAGTTCGGTTATTGTTTATCATTTGAATGTAAAAAGAAGGAAACTCTTTACTATTTTAGCAGCTACACCCGCACCTTCCACTACTGCTGCCCCTGCTATCACCACTGCTGCTCCTGGTGTATCTACTGCCGCTCCTGGAGTAACCACTGCCGCCCCTGGTGTGACGACTGCTGCCCCTGGAGTAACCACTGTCGCCCCTGGAGTAACCACTGCTGCCCCTGGAGTGACTACTTCCGCCCCTGGTGTAACCACTGCTACCCCGGCAACCACCACTAAAGTTGCTCCAGCTACAACAACTGAATTCACATTGCCGCCAACTGAACCAGGAAGCGATAGCTCAACTTTGGTTGGTAAGTTCTAGGAAATACCGATTCATTTCTTTTTCTTCCACAATAAGATCCCGATACATTTATTGAATCAATAATTGTTTCTCTGATTGCTTATATTTACATTAGAGTGAAAATTATCCTCACACCTAGTTTGGATTTCTTACTCTGAGATTTGCTAAATAAATTTTTAATATCATCTTTTCGACCACTTTATAGTTTGATAAATTTTGAAAAAATATTTTCTAAGGTTTTGTCGTTTTCTTATTTCATGGGTGTTAGGCATTAAAAATTCTTATAAAAGCTACCCTTTTATTTCAGAGTAAGGTATGCTCACCCGGGGGGGGGGCACTGTGTTTGCGGACTGACGGTATGTGTGGGCCAAAAACTGGCTTTTAAAATTGCACCCTAACAGTGCAGCAAAAATTTATGAAAATCATACCCTTAGAGTGCATTTTCCCCCAAATTTTCGATCCCTTTGGTGCAAAAAAATGGTCAAAATTCTAGCATTTTTGGTCAAAATATCTAGATTTTTCAAAAATTTTCTGAAATTTCTACCTTTACAGTGCATCTCTAGTTTTTTCGACCCTTACAGTGCATTTTAAACATATTGGAAAAGGTACCCTTAGAACCCGCACGTTCCCGTTGGTCCTTTTGCCCAGCTGCCCCCCCCCCCGGGTATGCTCATCAAAATAAAACTAGGTTGCATCTTATTTTTCGGCAAAATGTTCTTCTACCTATAATGTGGACTGAAAAGGTTCAGACTTTATTATTTATTTTTCAGATCAAGATTTGACAAGCACGTCAAGCAGTGTTCATACCAGCAACGGTTTTTCTGTCTCCTCTGGATCCAAACGAAGAAGACGAAGAAGTAAGAAATAAAAATTAATTTTCTTTCTCTCTTTGTTTCATCAAGCATTTCTTAATACATACCTATTCTTTTTCACTGTTCAAAAAATTAGAACATACCTGTATTAACTATCCTCAATACACAGATGTAATGTTTTTTCAATGGTATCCTTGTGTTTAATTTAAAAGTCGTATTCTTATAATTATTCATTTTCAGGAGATGTTATGACTTCGACTGCTCCACCAGCTACCACCCAAACTATCACTTATGCACCTACTACTACACCCTTCCCCGCCCCATCTATCTTCCTTCGACTTGGTGGTGCCGCCACTGGTGACGTAAGCACTACTACCATCCCAAGAAACATTGTGGAATCGAGCTACAATTGCCAATGCAATGGTATCTTCGGAAACATCGACTGGGCAGCACTTTGTCAATCTCAGAAATATTGTTTAAGTTTTGTTGTTCGCCGATCATCAGCCATTGATTCTCCAACAACCACTATTGCAACTCAAACTTTCACTCACTACCAAGGCGTCTCCAAATCATACACTTCCACTGATTTTCCAAAAAACAAATGGCTTCGTATCACTCAAGACATCAATGGCAAATGTGACCAATTAACCGTGAGTATTAGATTACAATTCATTTTATAAGAATCTTGAAACGCTTATATATATTGCCAAGGTTCCCTTAAATTATGCAAAATAGGGTGAAGAAGCTAATGCACGTTTTTTATAAGAACATCCCCAAACTTTGAAGCCTTTTGATGTTCTTAACTTTATTAGTTTTTAAGCCTAAAATGCTCTTAACATTTTCTTATTTTCACCATTTTGTTAGTATTTTTGTCCATTTTTCTTGGACATAGAGTGTTATAGAGTTTGCAAAGCGTTATAATGGTTTTAATTTGTTCTTGATATTTTGGCCATTAAAGCCTTATGTTCTTATAAAAAATCACTTATCAAACCCTTTCTGGTATAATACTTTTCCTAAAATTTCGAGCTAGAGTTATCTTATAAACGCCTAATTCTCACAGACCCACTGGGAACCCTTCCCACTCGAAAAATTGGCCAAAATATCGTCCCCAGTGGAAAATTATCCTCCAAACTTAGTCCCCGATGAACATAATAAACTAATCATCATATGCTAATATGCTAATATTCCAATCTGCACTGAAATTTTGAGTTGCAAACAAAAGAATTTAAATCCCCGTTCATAAAAAATATGGGAATATGAACCCCCATCGAGTTTCTGTCAGTTACTTTTCCCACTGACTGAAGAAATGTTACGAAGTCTGTGAGAAGGGGATGTTTATAAATTTCCGCTAAATTCTTTTTCAGGGCAAACTTGAGGTGTCGACAGCCCCAACCGACTTTTTCGACGTTGGATCATTTGCCATTCATGGAAAACCATGTGCTGAAGTTCAATTTTAAATTTTCGTCATATGTGCCATGATTGACAACACCCCTGAGAATATAATTCAACATCACTAAATAAGGATAAAGAACCAAATGTTGATGATAGCAACGATATTTTTAAGTTGTAATTGAACACGTTGGACTTATCTGGAAGAAAATCGTACACCAACACCCAGACCTGGTTTGATTTTCTGACCTTATGTTAAACTTTTGGCAAGTAAATTTGACCTCTCTAACAACAGTTATCCGTTTATTATTTTAATCGACCAACACTCCTCCACTGATTTCTCGAAACAGAATATTACTCATCACCAAATATTATATTTTTCATTCCATTTATATGAATTTAGACAAATTTATTTTGTTTTGAAACACAATGTGCTTTATTTTTAATGAATTTTTTGAGTATTATCATTTATTTTTCCCAATTTATTGTATTTTTTTATTACCTGCTAATTAATTACATTGAATAAACTTTCTTTACGATTAATTTCCAAACTTTTCACTGCTTGACTCTTATATGTGTTTTCATTTTCTAAACAATAGGAAATTAATATAACTAAACAGTATGTGGCCCCCAAAACGGGGATCAAATTTGAAATTTCTCTCAAATCTAGAGGAAAAGAGATTTTACAAAGATTTTTGCTGCATGAAAACCTTTAACATCTCTACTTTATTTCCTGGAAAGTCTTTTTCAAAATTTTCAATTTCAACAATATTTTTCAATCGCTTAAAGATAGGTAGCTTTTTTCTAATGGCCCCCAAAACGGAGGTTTGAAATTTTAGCGATTTCTTGAGATATCTTTAAGATATGAATACAAAACTTTGACCATAGTTTTGAAATATAATTTAGAGGGTTTTGGGCATAAATTTATTTGATAACATTTTTACAGTATACCCCTGGTTGTCAAAATGCAGGTTTGGGGCCCCCAAGACGGAGGTGTAGCTAAAATCAAATTATTAAGCCCAGTGGTAATAGGGGGAAAAACTATGAACATATTTGTGTTTTTCCTTAAATTTACGACGCGATGGATGTAAAATTTATGATTTTTATGAAATATTTCAAGATTTTCGATACTGCAAAGTTCAAACTGAAAATTTAGAAATTTTCAAAATGACAATTTTGATTTAACAACGTCTTAATCAAGTTTTTGAAAACAAATCTCTTTTGAAAATAGTTCCATTCGTGTATAGAATAAGCTGTGAAAATTTTAGAAAAAAAGCTTAACTGAAACTGAAAATATTAAGCTTTAAAGATATATTCTACTATATTTTGCAAAAAAAAAACAGAATTTGCCGTTTTTACTGATTCAGCGAAAAATATTATACTAGCAAGTAGCTGTCGCTAAGAATGCCCCGCAGAGCTTCCTTTCGAAATATCCCTAAGTAAGCAAAATAACGCATGTGTAGATTTTAAATTCGTTTTCGATAAAATTTAAGTCGGAGGAAGAAAGCTTGGTTTCAACTTTACTTTTGAGATAACATGCGATAGACGGTCGCTCACATCTCAAAAAGAGAAGTTATCGCTCACATGTTATCACAGTGGAAACGACAAAAATTCTGAAATTGATTTGATTCTTATAAAAAAGAAACTCATAATAAAAATAAACATGCTCATCTTTTTCGTCATACTTTGTTTACTTTGTAAGAACTAATTACCGAAAGGCATATAGCCTTCAATCAAGAGTAATTGATTTGATTCTTATAAAGTAGATGCTTATAAAAAAATAAATATGCTCATCTTTTTCGCCATCCTTTGTTTACTTTGTAAGAACTAATTATTGAAAGGCATATAGCCTTCAATCAAGAGTTATTAATTTGATTCTTATAAAGTAGATGCTTATAATAAAAATAAATATGATCCTTTTTTTCGCCATACTTTGTTTACTTTCTATTAACTAACTACCGAAAGATATATTGCCTTCAATCAAGAGTTATTGATTTGATTCTTATAAAGTAGATGCTTATAAGAAAAATAAATATGATCCTCTTTTTCGCCATCCTTTGTTTACTTTGTAAGAACTAATTATTGAAAGGCATATAGCCTTCAATCAAGAGTTATTGATTTGATTCTTATAAAGTAGATGCTTATAAGAAAAATAAATATGATCCTTTTTTTCGCCATACTTTGTTTACTTTCTATTAACTAACTACCGAAAGATATGTTGCCTTCAATCAAGAGTTATTGATTTGATTCTGATAAAGTAGATGCTTATAGTAAAAATAAATATGCTCATCTTTTTCGCCATCCTTTGTTTACTTTCTAATAACTAATTACCGAAAGGCATATTGCCTTCAATCAAGAGATATTGATTTGATTCTTATAAAGTAGATGCTTATAATAAAAATAAATATGCTCATATTTTTTGCCATCCTTTTTTTACTTTGTAAGAACTAATTACCGAAAGGCATATTACCTTCAATCAAGAGATATTGATTTGATTCTTATAAAGTACCAAGTAGCAACACAAGAGATATAATATTAGGTGCGCGCGAACATTTTTTAACCGCGGCGGCCCGCTCAGAATCGGAAGAAACTTATCTGATATTCCGATGGCGTATTGGCGGCCGCCCACGCTAAAGCTCTAAAGGAGCGGACCAATATACCATCGGAGAGATTTAGTAGTGGCCCTTTGATGTGCCGACAACAGTCGGGTTCAATGGCTTAATCTTCCCTTGGTCAAGAATATTGTTCGTCCCGACTGCAATAGCATGAAAATGTCTGCTGCGCCGAGCTTCAAAAACTAATTTTATTTATATAGTTTTGGCGCTTCAATGACAAAGCAAATTTCGGATTCAAGAAGGGCAAGTACAGTGAAGAACTTTTGTTGGATTTTGGTTGTTTTTTGGTTTGTTTTGGTGGACTTTTTTACATTATAAATGTCTTTATGCTTTCTTAGTATTACTTTTAGTATTCAGTGTAATTTCTGTAAATGCACCAACCTTTTAAAGATGTTTTTTTACACACAAATGTTGATTATTTTTTGTTTTTTTTGGTGGACTGATTTTTACTGATTTTTCTCAAATCCAAACTCAAAGATCATAAAGAAACAGTAACAGGTATGTTCCTTAATGCTTTTTCAGTAAGTTTCATGTTGGTATAATCTTGTGCGGTCCTATCAAAACGACTGTTGACCGCCAGACAACTGAACACAACCGACTGACAGTCAAAGTCAGTCAAAGTCTCTAGCAGCAGTACAAATATGTGTACAAAACAGATAATTTTGTCTTCAGAAAGATCTACAGACTTCTGTATAGGTAGTTTGTATCTTACTAATGATAAACCTCACTTTTTGTGTACCAACAGAACAGCCCAATTTTGTAATTTTACAGAGCACATTGAAAATTCACTTTTGAGGTCCTGTTGCCCTGAAAACTATGAAGGTTAGTGTAATATTTATCGAGTATGTCTAGGTAAGTAGGAAAAAGCAATAAATTCATGTTTTAAGTTGTATTTTCATGTAAATGAAGCTAAATTAGGGATTTATGTTTGTTTACTAGTACATGAATATGATTCCGAACCATTTTGAATATGGTGCTAGTCTAGAAAATATAACAAATCTGATGCGAATCCGATGTGTTATATTTTCTGACTAGCACCCGCATCCGATTTGGAATTAGATGCTGACTTGCTGTTGATCGTTTCCAAGCTCCTCACAAAGTGTTTAAACGCGGTCAAGTCAAATCCCGTAATGCAAAACTTCCAGATGTTAAAATATGCCCGACCTTCAGAGCAAAGCGTGTCGTAGCATATTTCCACATCTGGTACCAGATAAGGAAGAAACATGAATCTGAATTCTGAACATGAATATTTTTCTGGCGAGCAAGTCCGCTGCTACGTGAAGCAACAAAAGCCCCTGCGGGGCAATAAAATGTTAATTTTTTGTTATAAACTATTAACTCAAGGTAATAGGAATAGAATTCCAAGATTTTTTGCTTTTTCTCATATATTTAGAATTTTCGGTTTAGTCAATGCTGATTCTAGGGCTCCAAAATACTGGTTGACCTTCAAGATGCTATATCTTTTACCCAGCCTCTAAAGTCACAGATGTATTTGCATTTTCTGGACGGCATTAGGTGTAGAAAGTTTCCTATACCCCGTTTTCATAACTTATTTTCAATATCCAAGGAGCTAGAGTGAGTTATATGCAATTTTTATCTAATTTTGGTGTTAAAATATTTCTTTTAGACGCAAATATGTTATTTTGAATCCGTCTCAAACTAGCAAAAACATGCTCATTTTTAAGTATAACCATCATTCTTTCAAAATAAACAAAAATCGTTTAATTCTGATAAGTCTACAAGTCAGAATCTTCATTTTAATGAAAACCTCCGTTTTTGGGGCCGTCTCCGTTTTGGGGGCCATATACTTTATCGTTCATACTTTTCCTATCACATTGTTTGTTTAAAAAATCATTTTCCACCTGCTTCCAATCTTTTTCCCTTGTTTTATCAATTACGAAACAAATTCTACCCAAAAGATGATTCGTTTACAGTCTTGTTGTAATTGGAAATAATAAATTGGGCTAAGCGAAAAGAACACAACAAATAAAAATTATTTTCTTTACGTCTTTATAATCGTGTACCACTTTTAAATTTTATTAAAAGGAGCTACAATCGCAAGTGCTATCAGAATCATGAAGGTGAGCTAAGAGACTTGGTTCGAGTTTGTCCTCTTCGTTAAGTGTACGTTTCTCTTGAAAAGGATTGTAAAAGCTATCGAAGAATAACAACCCTAACTTCTTCAACATCATGGATCCAGCACAATTTCCATCAGAAGGATACCAAGGAGGAGGTGGTTTCGGTGTTGAAGAACCAACAATCGTGGGTGACAATTTCACTTCGATGAGTAGTGGGGAAAATGAAAACTTTATAGAAGATCCAGTATTGTTAACAACAAAATTACTGGATTTCATTTTCTATCATGTTTACAGTACAATAGAGCCAGCTCTCCTTGGTATCGGAGCGTTCGGAAATCTTTTTATAATCTTTTATTTTGTATCATTTAAAAACCGCAAAAAAATGAGCTCCTATCATTTTCTTATCGTTAATTTAGCGATCGCTGATTTGTTGACGTGTATATTTGCGCCAATTATCCTTTCGCATATTTTGAGACCAAACTGGGAACTCGGTCTCTTTGGATGTAAGTACCTGTACAGTTTTGCGCTGTATGTTTGTCCCATGTCATCGTGTTGGCACTTGGTGTTATTATCTTACACAAGATACAGAAGTATCGTTCAACCTTTAAAGCCAAGAATAAGTAAAAGGAAATATACATTCGCTTGTCTTTGTGTTTGGTTATTTTCTTTCTTGATTGTCACATACACTTTTCTGAACAACAAATATGTGGTCAAAAGTGGAGAGACGAAGACTGTATCTACATATTGTGTTACTTTTGATACAGACATCGATAATACAGCAATCTATGTTTTTCAAATTTCGCAATTCGTTATGGATTCAATATTACCGGTGATTTTAATGATGAGCTTTTATCTCAGGATTCGAAAACGTTTATCACATGATGAGACATCAACCATTGCTAATCCTCAAAGTAATCGCCGAAATCGGACCGCGTTACAGACAATCAGAAACTTGATTATGATCTATACAGTTTGCGTTTACCCAGCTCGTCTTTTTGCTATTGTGAGAAACATTACAGGGCCCTTCAAAGAAGCACCCTTCAATTCTCCTTTAAGCTTGTTTAAGTCACTCTTAAGAGTTGCTAGTGCTATCTTTAACTGTTTTTGGTTTTCAAATAACGTTTTAAACGTGTTGGTTTATGCTAAAATGATTACAGGTTTTCGAAAGTTTTTGTTGAGCATGTTGACTCTTGGTTTGGTAAGACGTAGAAAACAAAGAACTTCTGCTTCTTCATCATCGAAAAAGACTGAAGTGAATTGAAATTTTTTTTGGAGAAGTATTTATTTAAGTGAGATTTGCGCTAAAATTGCATATAATTATCTCATCATTCAAAAATATTACATTTTTTCTCTATTCTATTTACATTGGTTCTGTCAACGGGGAGGAGGTTTATTCGTCACCCAACAATTTTTCTTTCGGCTCTCTCGCTTCAAAGCTTTCCCTGGGGTTAATGATTTACCAAAACATTTATTTAATTCTTATCAAGTCTGTAATATAGGATAACGAAATATTTCAATGTAATTAATTCCAAATGATCGATGGTTATGATAACAGTTGTACATTCTTCTCCAAATTGAAATTTCATCGTGGTAATAGGTTTTTGTTTGGATCTTCTGTTACACAGTACCATAGAACTCGGCAACATTGACAACACAAAACGAAGACAGATGTTATAAAGAAAAAATTCGAGAGATCCTGACAAGCAGCCTGAAAAAGAAGAAGAATATAATGATTAGAATACTTTATCAGCGGACACTAATTTCCTCAGGCGAAAATATTCGTTGGTAAAAATCTCGTCACGAAGCTACTTCTTCGTAACCTTTGTCTGACGATTTTCTACCAATAATGAATGGCTAAGCAGCGCATATATCTTCGAAAAAGTTTGTGTTTCAAAGAATATGAATCGACCTCACATTTAGGCTACAGCTTTGCCATCGATCAAAACTATTCAGAGAAATTCTAGCGGTCTAAGAGATCCCCTTTTCAAAAAACAGAGGAACTAGTTATTTGTAATTGTGATTGAAAAAGTAAAGAGATATTTCGTGTTTAGTGCTAGCAATTACTAACAGCCAAACCAAATGCTACGCCGACCCAACTGGCCACTGCTTATAATTTCGAGGTAACGCAAATCAGGTACCGTAAATTTCACAGGGTGTGAATATTACAAGAGATTATTGCAATAATAAATTCATAATGTTTTGAATTTTATTAAAGAGTCCTGGGGTTACTGGGGTTGGCATATGAGGCGTATGTGCGAACTAGACCTCCAAAAGCCGACCCTTAGGGACACCGAAATTTTTGCTTTTTTGAAAAGTTTTCTTCGAATTTTGAAAAATGTCTTATCCTATGAGAGATTCGAAATCAATAAAATTGCTTGAAAATCGGGATTTTCCAATCTTTAGTGACTTTGGAAGCTGTAAAAAAACGACCCTTTTGGTCTGCACATACCCAGCGCCCATTTTTGCTTAAGTACACACCTGCCCCTAGTTAAAAGTCTAATAAAAGAAAAATTACCTTTTCACGTCCTTTGCAAATCGACTCTTCACCAAAGATAAACAGTGGAAGAAAGAATTCCAGGGAGTTTATTGCTAACAATGATATTGCAATTTGAAGCCTGCTCATATCAAGATTCTTGTTGTCGAACTCGCTGGTAAAGAAAAGGCAAATAAAAATTTTCAGTAGAGGGTATATATCTTTCTTTGGTCTCGGCACCGAAAAACTGCATCCAGAGCATACTTTAAGGGCAGAAAATTTCGCAAGCAGAAAGTTTCGCGAAGTCAAAAAGTCGCAAAATTTAGCGAATCTATATTTCACGAATTATGGTTTTAGCCGAAATTTAGCAGATAGAACTTTTGCGAATTCATATAAAGTTAACCTTTTTTGGTAACAAAAAACTCATGAACCGAAGGGCTAGATATCGTGCTATGGCTGAAAAGTGTGCCAAGGTTAGGTAGAAAATCCTACCTACGTCATGTGACATTACAATAGAATTTCAGCGCTTGACCAATAAGAAGCTTCTCAATTTTTTGAAAACAATAGCAGCAATATTTTTTGCGGCATTAACTTTTCTTTGCTTGGAAGAGCTTAATTGGGATTTACAGAAATCTGAGTTCCTTTTCTGTACTATAGAGTGTATCTCAAGTTTATCGTTTTGTAGAACACTCTGTCCCCTTTGTCTGTTTGATAACGATACAAGAAAATTCCCGTACGGAAACCTCTGCTCTGCGGTGAAGTATGATTTATAAATAGCAACACGTCTCTCCCCTCTCTCACCAACACTCCATCGATTTGAAAAATCTCAGAATTCATCGTTCCCATTGATGTCGTTCCCTAAAACTCAAAATTCTGCTTGCTCACGTGCTCTTATTTGGAGTTCTGATCGAATGATTTACTTTTTATTATCTTGAAGTCAATCCTAAAATTTTAAAAGTTTCCAGGTTTCTTTATAAAAAAAGGTTTCGGGAGACAACCGTTTGACAAAATTGACTGTTTTATCATCTTACCATGTGAACGACCATAAAATCGCATACAGAACAAACAATAACTTGAACCCTGCTTTCATTTTTCCACCACTATCAAACAAAAACACAATCTCCAATCCTTCAATAAGATTTATAATGAAGAAAAATCTGTTCCAATTTGTTGGCTTCATGATTTTAAAAGATTCGCCTTCAATTAAACGATAAGATATTATTTAACACTGTCTTCAATGCAACCTTTCACATATCATTTGATACTAAACAGCTAGAAATAAAACGATAAAATAACTCTGTCTCTCTTTTTCTCTCTACTTACATCTTTCGAAATTCATATCAAGTATTAGCAGCACACAGGGTAAATTCTCAGAAATAACCTACCATGTTTATTCAAATGTTTGGATATCGAATATCAAGTATATGAATGAATGATGACAAACTAGAATTCCCTTGCTAAGTTGTACTTTCCCTATTTGACACGAGGAGATTCTTAATTGCACCACCATGAATAAATAAATTGTCAATACGATAGCTCAATGCCAATAAATTTTCTATGCCCACAGTTTGATAAGAATTTCCGGTAACAAATCTTTCTCTATTCCATGTGATGATGTAATATTATACATGTTTTTTATAAGAACAAACCACCAAAAGAGCATTAGGCTAAAAATGGCCAAAATATTAAGAGCAAGTTACGAACATTTTAAGGCTTTATTCTTTTCAAAACGTAATGGATCTTCTTCTCGTTACATTCTTTGTCTTAAGAGTTACCCCAACCTACCTCTTGTAACAATGGCAAAAACGAGAGGAAGATCGTAAGTTTATAAAAGAATTCGTAAGAGTGATTTTGAGCTTTTGTTTCGTTTATGTTCTGAATTGTTATCGACAAAGGGAGTGTTAATCGATTCTCCCCTTCAGATGTAAACCCAACCGTATGCTCTAGACTCCCAGTTTTTGTCAGTAGTACAATTTTTCTCTAGCTTAGATTTCTTAAATTTGTCACTACTGGCTAAAACATACGAAAGGCCACCACACGTTTTTTTTTATAAGAACGTCAAAAATTTTCGAAGCCTTCGAATGTTCTTAGTTTTTTGGATTTGAAGCCTAAAAATGTTCTTAAAATGTTCTTATTTGCAGCATTTTTTGAGCATTTTGATGTAATTTCTTAAGAAAATGCATGTTCTTTAAGTCTCCAAAGCCTTAGAATGTTCTTAGAATGTTCTTAAATTTTTGGGCCTCGAAGCCTTATGTTCTTATATAGTTTGTTCTTATAAAAAAAACGTGCAGCGGTCCGCACCTCACACGTCATAATTATTTCAACTAGAAATTTGTTCGAGTTCCAATCCCACAATTCAGTTAATTTCAAAATGATTGGAAAACAGTGAAAGTTAGTACCTAATTCTGTATGTGACAAGTTGACTTTTGACCCATAGGAAAATTTAATTCATAGCTACAGTACTGCTACGTTTTAAATGGATAAATTTTTTTTAAACAAAAATGAAAAATGGGAATTTTCAATTCGACAAGAAAAAGGGGTAAAAAGCTCATTTTTACCGGTGCCAGTAGGGAATATTGAAATCATTGAAATGCACTGTAGAAATATACAATAATAAAGAGAAATCGCTTTATTCGACGATTATACGTTTCCATGAATATCACACAGCGAGGTGTCAATTAATCTTTTATTCGTGGATAAACAGGATTGGCAAGCGAGTCTTTCAAAAAAAAATGCTGGAGAAACATATAAAAAACTGTAAAGTCTGAAAAAGATTTATTGAAGAGATCAACTTACAGGGTAAGAAAAGTTCAATGTTTAACGTAGACGATGCTATCGTCCGTATAATATGTTATTAACGTCGTCTTATATATATACCAGCCGGCACACAACGTTGATTTAACGCTCATCTAACGTTCTATGGACGTTGTGAACATTAGGTAAACGTTGAAACAACGTTGTGTGTCAGCTTATATTATACAGTATCAGTGCTTAAAATAAAGGACTATAATATATCAAAAGTTAAAACTTAATTTCATTTTAGAGTGCGTATTGAAGATATTGAAGATCGATTTGAGGGAGAATTTGAAGATGAGAAAAAAGACTGGCAAACCATCCTCAGTAGGGAATGAATATAAATCATTCTTTTTCATTGCCACGAGTGCCATCGAAGTGATCGACTTGTTCATGGTGCTGAAAGAAAATAATAAAGATCACGTGATTGGCTGGTTCATGTTTTTCTTCATCTTCATGACCATCGATGTGTTAATGTAGGTTTACATTCTATCGAACGTTTAACTTAACTGAACACGTGACTTCTAAGGTTACTGGTGATAAATTTACTAAATTCACTTCATTAAGAATGTTAAGGAAACAACTTGAGACATTTTGACGTCATTCCTTCCTTGTAAGCTCAAACCCAGTCGATTCTTACGTTTTAAAGGTTGATGGATGTATCATTATAATGCTTTTGTCTGTAAGCAGACCCCATATCTACGAAAATTTATTGCCGTTAGAGTACTATGCTAAGTTGTACGTGAGATACTCTCTTGTACAGAGTAATACAATAGTGCTCAGAGACTACTTAAGTAAAAAGTTGATAGGAATATATTTTTATCTTTGATAACAAAGAAACACTGACCCGCAGAAGTCCATTTCACATTCGAAAGGAATTATGATGGGTACCACCGCACTCTGATCACGACTTTCTTTTGGTCTAAATTTTTGTTTGTTTTTGCGTCTAACCAATAGGAAGCTGCAATGCTGGACAAAAGGTTTGTAGACTTCTGCAATATTTGCAAAATACTTCAATATCGACCAAAAACAAGTTCCCAAGAGGCTCTGGGTGCTTTCCAAACCCATTCAAAGTCTTTGAAAGTCACCCACTGCAGTCAAACCGCAAGGGCAAACCACAAGGGCTTGATTAACTGGCTTACACCAGTATCAAAACGCTGATTTTTTGCTTGTGGTTCCCTCAAAAGCAATTCAAAAGCAATGCAACGACTTCAAAAGTGTTTTTCTTAACTTCCATCCCCTTTCAGACACATTGAAGAGTCATTTTGCTCTATTTCTCATCATTTTTCACTGAAATTTCATTTGTCTACAACCTTTTGTCCGGCATTGTCTGAATTTTTAAGAAAAAATTGAACAGGGGTCTTCTCTGAAGTGGCAATTTTCCATCAAAGTATCTCAAATCGAACAACCAGAAGAAATTTCTAATTATTTCCACCATCACAGCAGGAATTATACCAAAAAAATCAAAAAAATCAGCCATTTTCAGAAGTATTGACACCCCCCCCCAAATAGACTCAAATGTGGAGCAATAGAAAATGCTGAATCAGCAAAAATAAATTTTGAGACTCAGGAATGATCCTCAACTACAATAGAGACAATTTCAATCTGAAACTGCCATTGATATTCCCAAAAATTTGAGCTGGAAAATACACTGAGTCTCAGAATTCTCAGACAATGCTGGACAAAAGGTTTGTAGACTTCTGCAATATTTGCAAAATACTTCAATATCGACCAAAAACAAGTTCCCAAGAGGCTCTGGGTGCTTTCCAAACCCATTCAAAGTCTTTGAAAGTCACCCACTGCAGTCAAACCGCAAGGGCAAACCACAAGGGCTTGATTAACTGGCTTACACCAGTATCTTCACTGAAATTTCATTTGTCTACAACCTTTTGTCCGGCATTGTGTTATGGGAGCGCAATCAGTCCTGGTTACCCATGATTCATTTCGACTGTGAAATGGTCTATTTGAAACACTTTCAGGCTCTCCAATAACATAATCCCAGTTATGGTGCCTAACACGACATGTATCTTTCATTTCATTTTCTTTTCTTTTAGTGAATTAAAAGTTCCACATCCTTTGTGGAGATCTTGCTTTGAATTTTTTTCAAATCTTATCTGTGGAGTTCTATCATTGTTAATCATTGGATTATCGAAGGTCGAATCTTGCTGGGCTGATGATTCAACTGAGGTAAAAAACATAGCCTTTTGAAAACTTTCGTACACGGAAATCTTTTCCCCTAAACACGATGTTAAAGACTGCAGTTATCATTAAATTACAAAAGATGATTCTATCAGGTGCACTTTTGTTTCATGATTCAATGACCAAATCATAAAGTCTTAAGAATCTGAAAAGCAGACTTAGAACAGTAACACACTTCCTTTTTTCGTCTGAGTAAGAAAAAGTAGAAAATATTTTCCATCTTGATTATTGTAGGAATGTAGTGATATGCACAAAGTATCACTGGTGCTTCCGGTTGCCATGGTAGTAATCCATTTCCTGCGATTTCTATGGAACATTCAGCAATTTTACATCTCAAAACATCGTGAAAACCAGAAAAGAGTGAACTCAAATCATCATACATATTTTTCATGATTTATTTTAACCAACTATATTTGTATAAATTCAGTACACATTAATGTATACAGTATAACATAGACCTCTTTAGAGTCCAGATAAGAGGAAAAAATGTCAAAAAAGACCAAGTGGAACTCCCCTTATTGAAAAGACGAGCTTAAAAATCTCCAAGATAAGAAAATGCTATCCCATTGTTTGTTTGTTCGTGGAATTTCAAAAAAGAATTCCCAACTCTTCCCTGTAACATCCAGTCTTAAATTCTTCACTTCAACGACCTAACGGAAACTCGAAACAGAAAAGCAAGGATACTTTAGAAGAGTATACGTTTTTTTTTTATAAGGAACCTTAACTTTGCTCTGAGCCTGGAGTTCCTTATTTTCACAGAGAATTTCAGTCTCAAAGTTCCTTATCGAGTTCCTTACTACATAAGAAATTTTGAACTTTTTGCCCCGTGAAAGATCAAAATTTGGTCAATAAGGTACATTATTTTCAAATCCACTTATTCTCAGCCTGAGCAGTTCCTTAACAATTCCTTATTTTTTGAACCATTTTCAGCCTCGAGTTCCTTATAAACGTGTTCCTTATAAAAAAACAAACGTGTATAACACAAGCAAGTTTTCTAAAATGTGAGCTGAAACCCTCGTATCGATCAATCAATAACATCAATCTATCCCATTAAACTATAGTATCAAGATCATAATAAACTTATTTTGCAAATCTTGACTTTTCAACTAACAATACATCATCTCAAACTTACAAAAACCTATGCATGTTGCTAATGCTTTAATCTGCTCCTGTCTAAGCAAGCTAATAAAGCTGGCTAAATCAGTGTTCTACTGTATCGTTCTATCCAGTTATAACCTTCATCTTTAACTCCTAACAACCAGCCATCATTATTACTCCAGCTTCCCTTTGCATAAATACCCTGTTTGAAAAAAACTTCGTTTGCATTTGATTAAAGATAACAAGATCGATTTTTTTGAAGTGATAACGGTCTTAACAAAATAATTTCTCTATAGTATGTATGCCATATCAAGGAATTCACTTCAATGGGCTACATAATCATAATATCTCCTTTTTACATGCCTTTATAAGAGTAATGCGGATCAAAGATTGTTAAAGAAAGAAGAACATAATAGAGCTGTCCGAAATCGGGTGATATACAGATAAAAACGAAATAGCTGATCATTGCTGGGAGAATGACCATGAAATGAATCGGGACGAAAGGAAAGTGATAGATACTGAGGCTTATATCAAGGACAGGAAAATAAAAGAGACGATTCATTCCTTAAAGGATATAAGAATCACATTAACAGCATTTCATACATTCTACCCAATATTTGGGTGCCTAACATCCAGACAGAGAGGCGAAATGGAAATCAAAGTAATGAGTATTGTATCTGACACCGAAAGATCTCTTAGACTCACCGATATATGTAGCATTACAGTCTTTACAAGGGATTTTGTATACGACATTGTTCCTTTTGTCCATAGGAACTGTGTCTTTGGGTTTCGATAATTGTCTTCTCAATGTATCATTGGAATAGAAAGTACACTCTGTATGTTATGAAGTCCAAGTGTTCTTTTGATCATTTCACTTATTCCTGCAATATAAGGTAACTTGAATCTATTCAGCTCGTTTTCTTCTGCAGGATTTTCTCTATTTTGTAGAGAAAATAGATGATTTCTCGAACATAGTAAATTTCCTTCTGACAAAAACTTGGTTCATGTATAACGGAAAGTTCTAGAAACAAAATGACGGAGTTGCAATGGAAGGACCAGCAAGCTCAGTTGTCGCAGAAATATTCATGCAAAGTCACGAAAAAAGAGCTCTATAAGTACCTTCCTGTCACCTCCCAAAGTATATGAACGTTTTGTAGACGATACTTTCTGTGTCATAAAACGAGCAGATATACAGAAATGTCATGATCATATCAACTCGTTAGAAACCAAGATTAAGTTTACAATAGAAGAGGAACAAGATTGTCAACTTCCATTTCTAGACACTCTGTTGAAAAGAAACGAAGATGGTTCGATATCTGTGTACAGAAAACCCACACATACAGATCATTCAAATCATCCCTCTCAAACTAAAGATGCGGTTATATCATCTCTATTCCGAAGAGCAAAAGATATAGTGAGTGACGAGAAAGATCTTATAGAGGTAAATGAGCGAATTGTCAATGCATTGATGAAAAATGACCACGATAAAAGAACAATATTGATGGTTAAAAAGAAAGTAGAAAGAGGCAATTTGAAAGCATCCTCCACATTGCCCGATGATGGGAGAAGAATCTCTCGAAACGTAGCCAAATGTAAATCTCGTGATCCAAGCCACGATAAACTTCCAATACATAACTGAAGCATATAAAATGGCATTTTTGGAATGTTTTACACGTTTTTTTATAAGAATGGTAATTGTTCATTTCAACATGGATAGTCTTAGCTTTTCAAAATTCCTGAAATATTCCTGTGGTATTCTAAGAATAGGATCCAAACCCAGCCTAAATCCCCCCTAAATCCAGCATGTAATCCCCCCCTAAATCCAGCATGTAATACATACCTCAAGCAAGAATTTGGCATTTTTGTGAAACTTCTTAGCATTGCTGGGTAACAATTGATCGTTTGACAGGTAAAAGGCTCTGAAAGTAGCATTCTTAGCTTCAGTTGCCGAATTTCCATGATGGTGATATTCATTAACATATTCCTAATTTTTCGGCCAATTTCATCATAAATATTCTAATAAAGAAAAAGCGTGTACTGAGGGATAATTTGCGATAATTTACGGTTAAAAATAATCTAAAATTGGTATTCCTATAGGTTCAGGATGTCATTTTTCCTAATGATCATATTCTTTGCATAATTAATGATATGATTAAAGTCTATCCAGATATAATTGGCAGTGGAAACAAGAATTCCTGTAACTTTTGATAGTCAAATATAATTGCAAAATTTTTTCAAAAGCGCTATATTTAAATGTATTTTTGGGTGAAAATCTCATGATTCTTAGCGGTTAAATTTGCGATTGCAAAAATTAAGCTTTTTTTCTACTTATGCTACAACGTTCATTTTCACACCAGTGGTAGTTCAACCTTAGATTTTTTGATCGAATTTAATAATACAATCTGTTTCAGTTGCTTTGCAGTCATTGTCTTTTTCGAAAATTAAATTATTTCGCGAGGGAAGCTGTCTAGCGAAAATTAGTTGCCGCGAAATTAATTCCTTTAAGGTAGGTACTATTTTTGGTGCTCTATCCTTTCATCTTTGAATTTTTTTTATAAGAACCATTAAATTCTTTTTGAGACTCAGCTTTTCTTATTTTTTTTGCCACAATTAGCCTCAGATTTTCTTTTATCCTGTTTTATTTTTAGAGTAAAAATGTACTAATTTACCCTTTAAATTGCTTATAATATTCAGTCGTTCCTGGCTAAGATTTGTTTTTAAGTTATTCTTATTTTTCGGCCTTTTTGAGCTAGATTGTTCTTATAAAAATTTTTGAATAAAAGAAGTAGTGTATCACTATAAGGGAGTGGTCAGAAAGTATGTACTAGGGGGAGTTAGGATTCTACAGGGGGTGTCAACATCTTTTTCCACCCTTATAGGGGGGTCTCAAAAATATTAATGTCTTTAGGGGGGGGTTCTATCCGGGGGGGGTACTAGGGTTGCGAGCCGACGGGACGGTGCCGCCCAACTTTCGAACTTTGGACCCTTACCGGGACTAAAAAGGAGAAAACAAAGGAAAATTTTGGGAATTCTACGATACTTAGCGGGACAAATTTGACCAATTTTGACCAAATTTTGATCTTTTAGGGGGTAAAAAGTGGACATTTTCCTATTTTTCTGACCCTTAGTTGGACTGAAATTAGATTTTCTGTTTTTTCCGACTCTTAACCTTTTGGACCCGAATGCCGTACATATACGTCCTTGAGACGTTCCGAATGCCGTACATATACGCAATTTGATAGCAGTGCCGTAGCAACTGGGGGGAAAGGGGGGGCTATGCCCCCCCCAATAATTTTTTCAAAAATGGTTATTTTGCAAAATGCAAATATTTCTTTTTTAATTTGTCATAATTGTCTTTTAAGTGCATGTTTTGAGTGTATTTTCAAGCAATGTAGAGCTCAAATTTTCAAAATTCCCCCCCCTCGGGCCAAACCATGGCTGGCCCTCGCGGTGTCACTAAACTTCAGCCCCCCCAATATGAAAATGCTTCCTACGGCACTGGATAGGCATGTCTTTCTCGCGCAATATCTTTAATTGGCTTGCTTTCTGATCGTTGAAAAATAAAGAAAAAGAAAGTAGAGAGTCTAAGCTTTCCGTTGATATATAATGATGTAATGTTATGATCACGGTGTGAGTCAGCACTTTTCAAATAAAAACAACTGATTCAAGATGGCAGACGGAAAAACACTGATTTTGGAGAAAAGTGAACAATGTTTGAAAAGCCCTTGTGACCAGTAGAATTGTTTTTGGATGCTAATTTTTGGTATATGGCTTCATGAGTAAGTATATATTGATAAAATAGTAAAGAAAGATTTTATAATTAACTTTCCCCCACTTTTTTTTGCATAGAAAGTGAAAAATGCCAAAAAAGTGACACTGTCGAAAAATGAGGAAAAAAGCATTGGTGTATGTAAAGCTACCATTTAAGTTAGAATACTTTAATTGAACTTGTACCCAACCTAAAAGCTGCAAAACTTAATTAGCTTTTCAGGGATAGTTTACTTTTTGCCAAAAGATTTCTAGTTCTTGAGTTATGGCAAATTTCCCAAACCCCGCGTTTTCTCAAAAAAAGTTGCGCGCAGACAGCGTGAAAATATAAAAAACAGCGCGCTGGAAAGGTTAACGGGACGTACCCTCCATTTGCCTAAGTCCCCCCCCCCCGGGGGCTCTATACTCAGAGAGGGTGCCGAAAATATCTTGACTGGTTAGGGGGATATATTTTCTGAGGATATTAAGAGAGTGCAAATTTTGGTTAGAACTCTTGGAAATATCCTCCACCCCACCCTATTAGATACTTTCTGACCACTCCCTAAGAAAGATTAACCAAATACAAGTCCTTCAAACCTCATAGAGCGTTTTAGAGCACCCCAAATTTTTGACAAGGAGAAAATTATATATGAAAATATATATGCTCCCGGTTAACAATAATAAATATTACCTTAGACTATTTCTTATCATGATAATGTTGAAGTAAAATATTATTCCTTGTCTTGAATGTTGTACACTACATAAGTTATTGTTATATATTATTCATCACAAATATAACATAGATTACCAAGGGATATTTTTTTTCGTGTTCCCTGTTTGTCGGGGTCGCTCATCAATATTTGACGACAGTTAACTTTTCCTTCACTTCAAAAAAAATAATTTCTTTTTCTATTTCTTCTTTTTTTGATATATCACTTGATAAATTTTTAATGAATAGAACAAAATAATGACTGTATGTATATTAACTTATTTTCCCTCGCTGCTTAGTTTGTTACCAAGGCAACAACTTCAATGACACTATGTATTCTCTGCCCAATGAAACAAGTTAGAATACCATTTTGTGTTGAAAACATTCAAGCCAAAACTAGCTGTATCCATGCGGTTGATAACGTCTGTTCACTACACTCTTATATTATTTATTTCATTCTTTTAAAAGAATTGTACAAGAAAGTTATTTGCGATATTGCTTTCGATATTGCTTTTTCTAATGCTCTTATTCATACATTTCTCTCATGGGAAATTTTGTCGAACATGCTATATCTTTTCTTGAGACGAGATTTTTTATTGTGCTTTTCACTAACTACACGCTTTTTTTATAAGAATGGTGAAAATCCATTTCATCATGGATATTCTTAACTTTTTGGGGAAAATCATCCTAAAATATTCTTACAGTATTCTTGGGTTAGGATCCTAATCAGAGTAGATTTAACATTTAGTACATACGTCACAAGCATAAAATGACATTTTGTGAAAGAGGGAGCCTTACTTGGGTGTAATTGACAATTTACAATTTATAATTGAAAATGTGCAAATTTTGGTTAGAACTCTTGGAAATATCCTCCACCCCACCCTATTAGATACTTTCTGACCACTCCCTAAGAAAGATTAACCAAATACAAGTCCTTCAAACCTCATAGAGCGTTTTAGAGCACCCCAAATTTTTGACAAGGAGAAAATTATATATGAAAATATATATGCTCCCGGTTAACAATAATAAATATTACCTTAGACTATTTCTTATCATGATAATGTTGAAGTAAAATATTATTCCTTGTCTTGAATGTTGTACACTACATAAGTTATTGTTATATATTATTCATCACAAATATAACATAGATTACCAAGGGATATTTTTTTTCGTGTTCCCTGTTTGTCGGGGTCGCTCATCAATATTTGACGACAGTTAACTTTTCCTTCACTTCAAAAAAAATAATTTCTTTTTCTATTTCTTCTTTTTTTGATATATCACTTGATAAATTTTTAATGAATAGAACAAAATAATGACTGTATGTATATTAACTTATTTTCCCTCGCTGCTTAGTTTGTTACCAAGGCAACACTTCAATGACACTATGTATTCTCTGCCCAATGAAACAAGTTAGAATACCATTTTGTGTGAAAACATTCAAGCCAAAACTAGTTGTATCCATGCGGTTGATAACGTCTGTTCACTACACTCTTATATTATTTATTTCATTCTTTTAAAAGAATTGTACAAGAAAGTTATTTGCGATATTGCTTTCGATATTGCTTTTTCTAATGCTCTTATTCATACATTTCTCTCATGGGAAATTTTGTCGAACATGCTATATCTTTTCTTGAGACGAGATTTTTTATTGTGCTTTTCACTAACTACACGCTTTTTTTATAAGAATGGTGAAAATCCATTTCATCATGGATATTCTTAACTTTTTGGGGAAAATCATCCTAAAATATTCTTACAGTATTCTTGGGTTAGGATCCTAATCAGAGTAGATTTAACATTTAGTACATACGTCACAAGCATAAAATGACATTTTGTGAAAGAGGGAGCCTTACTTGGGTGTAATTGACAATTTATAATTGAAAATGCTCAAAAAATGGCATTCTTAGCTTGAGTAGCAAAATTCCATGATGGTGATATTCTTATTCTTACTTTGAATTTTTTAGCCATTTCCATCATGGAAATTCTTATAAAGTGTATTCTTATGAAATAAAAAGCGTGTAGATTGCAGGTTGAATTTTGATTCAGTGAGTTTGGGCTTTATTTGAAATGCAACCTGTGAAATCAAATAGTAGAGTTTTATTCGTGCTGACTGTCAGCAATACCTTTTTTAAATGCGTGATAGACCCCCTTGATTGCCATTCTTGTGATACTCGTCATATCGATGTCTTAAGCAATATCCCAAAGCTTATCAGCTGAATTTATTGTTAATAATAATTTGACTTCATCTTCATGTGCTACATGTTTTAAAATGTATATGAGCATGAGTCTGGTAATGTCACCCAAATAGGTGAAAAAATTTGGAAAAAATAAAGTTTTGAATTTCACTTTTGTTCCTGGATAATTTTTTTATTAATGACTTCAATTTTCAGAAAACATAAGTATCAGGGCTTAATCAAACTGGCTTGGTCCATAAATTTAACCTAGAGTAGTTATAATCAGACAAATTTGGCAAAAAACTCTTTGTTAGTTTACACTTAATTTGAGATAAAATATGCATTATCTAATACTTGTCTTAGATTTCAGTTCATGGCTAATATATTAAGCTGCATTGAAAAGCAATTTTTCCCCTCCAGTATGGCATATTTTTCAAATTCTGACCTTTTTTTCAAAATAAAATCTAAAATACTAAAAAATATTCCCATAAAGTTTGACTTCATGAAAAGAAAACTGGCTATGGTCAGGTAATTTCATTCTAGATTTGAAGGACTCATCACAAGGCTTCCAAAAAACCAAAAGTTTGCTATATTTCAGTTAGCCAATAAAAATTAGAAAATGAAACCTTGTTGGTTGCGGACATAACTTTTTGTTAAATTTGATTTAAAATCAGCAATAAACATTAAATTGAGTTATTATTTGGCTTTTAATACTTTGCTGTACTTGAACCAAAACTTAATCATTGAAATTTGTTGTCTTGAAAGGTCTTTGTAACTATGATTTCCTGAAAATTGAAGATTTATTTGTAAAAGAGAATCCAATCATATATAATTTCTTGTTAAAATCTAATCTTAAAAGTTAAGATTTGAGCTTGACATCAACTGTTGTACATTTTCATAATCATTAAATATGATTTTTCCTTGAGAGTCACTAAACTTTTTCAATAGAAAGGGTTAAATGTATAATAATGCTGTGTTGCGGACATAACTTTTTCTTCTTAGGGTAGAACCCTAGAACATTATACATCATTAATTAAAGATTTTGGAGTGTCTTTTTCTATTGCCAAAATTTAAGGAATATTATAGAGACTAAATCAATATAAAACCAAAAGATTTGGTTTGGTTTGATTTCAGTTATTACATGTTTTTCTTTGAAAAGAACAAAAGAAGACTTATCAATGATATTAGAACTTTCTCATGTTTCTAATAGAAGAACGACCCTCTAGAGGACACAAAAAAATTTAAAAAAACAAGGAAATGCATGGTTTTTACAAATGTAACTCTTTAGTGTTGTCAAAGTGTTAGCATAACTGCTTAAGGGGGTCAAAAATCTGATAAAATACTTTAAATAGTTATGTCCGCAACATACAATTTGCTACAGAATATGACTCTGTTTTGAACAATTGGAGCAATTCTAACCAGTCTGTAAGTGAATGTGTAGTAGATTATGTTGTGTGAACACTACACAATGAATTTAATATGCAAATTAATGCATGATTTATCCTTTATTCAAGCTCGCAAGCTCAGAACTATCATTTTCAAAGAAACAAAAAGGTTATTTTTCTGTTAAAATTTTAATTTTGGACCTCAACTTGGCATCAGAGTATTTGTTTTCTATTTCTAATAGCCTAAGCATTACTTCCACATAATAAAACATCATGCCAGCTTGCAAATACACTTTATCAGCAACATTTTAGATGAAATAGTTATGTCCGCAACATGAAATACATATGATATGAGGTGAAAAAACTGAAATCTTGCCAATGGAAAATTATCAGACTTTTTTCTGGTTTTAACCAACTTATAATGACCTCAAATGCAATAATTTGTCAAAGAAACCTAAAAATGGTGTTTGGGGGCTGAGAAAACTTCATGATTTGTTGCGGACATAACTTTTTGTTGCGGACATAACTAATTTTTGGAGAAACTATTTTGTTTCACCGTCTCCCAACAAATAGCCTTTGGGACTTCAAATTTGTATAAAATGACCCCAAATATGACCCTTGATATAGAAAAATGATTCAGCTGAGTAAGAATAACTCCTTTGAAAATTTAAAGATAAAATAATGTGCGGACATAACTCAAAATTGTGAACGGAAATCATACCCTGTTCACTTCAAAATGGAATATTTTTCAATGAAGGACAACTGGTATTTTAGTGTTACTTGGTTTGGTTCTCTAATGGATGGGAAGGGTTAAAAATCAAATAACTATAGATATTAACACTTTCACTTCTCTAGCAATCAATTGTGTGCGGACATAACTTTGTGAACGGAAAAAGTTATGTCCGCAACTTTTTGCATTTATTCTGGGAAAAACTTCATTTTGAAAAATCTTTTTGTAGATTTTGTTTTTCATATCCCTTGGCTGTAATAAAAAGAAAAATTAAGTATGGTCAGACATGATTGGCCTAGATTATTAAATAATGAACTTAGACAATTTGCTAAAAACCTCATTTTCCGTTCACATTTTGATGTAAAAAGCTGTCCTGAAAAAAATTGTGTACTTTGTAAAGTGAAAAAATGACTGTTTAAGCTTGCCAGTATCAAGACTGATAAAAAACATCAGCTGGTATCATTATTGCATGCACCTAGATTTTTCACTGGAGCCTTAAAGTTGAAAAGTTGACAAAACCGAAAATGGGTGACATTAGCAGACTCATGCTCATATATATACACTACAAAAACGGTTTTTCATTATTTTCTATTTAAAAATAATTAGTACATTTTTCAGTTTAGTATGTTGAATTTAATGTAAAGGTAATTATATTCAGACACTTAACCTGCTCGAAGTTGCCCAAAAAAATACAAAATAATTACCATTTAACTACAAATTAATGTTAAAATAATCAATTTTCGAAACACACTCCAAAATAATTTGACAATAATTACAATTGAAATAAAAATAATTTTAGAAAGCAATTAATTTGAGAAGGAATTGTACATCAAAAATAATTAAAAGATCAATTATTTTGAACCACTTGTAGACAAAAAATAATGCATAGATTGAATATTTTGACCCTCCCCATATAATTAATTGATAATTATTTTCAAATTATTTTATCTTAAAAAGTGATTAATTTGAGAAGGATTTGTACATCAAAAATAATTAAAATATCAATTATTTTGAACCACTTGTAGAAAAAAAATAATGCATAGATTGAATATTTTGACCATCCCGATATAATTAATTGATAATTATTTTCAAATTATTTTATCTTAAAAAGTGATTAATTTGAAAGGGATTTATACGTCCAAGATAATGAAAAATTTAATGCGCTTATAAAAAATGGTTACTTTAACTGTCCAAATATAATTAGTCTTTCATTAATTATCTTTTCATTATTTTCATTCTAGATCATCATTTGTAATGTGGAGGGGAAATAATCACAAAATAATTTGGAAATCATGTTGATGTAATTATTAAATAATTATATATTTATTATTTTCAATTGACTGAATAATTAATAAAATTTGAAAATAATCACAAAATAATTTGGAAATCATGCTAATTTAATTAAGAAATAATTCTAAGTTTATTATTCTCAATGGACTGAATAATTAAATAAAATTTGAAAATAATTTTGAATTAATTAAAATTTGAGGAAAATAATTACAAAATAATTTGAAAATAAGCAAAAGGTTACCGTCAATCGGGGTTACTTTCATAACTTACTTTTTTTTATACTTTTTCATAAGCAGGGTGTAACTTTCATCCCTTCCAAACAACTGACTGCTCTGGTCAGTGATTTGTTTGGCAATAGTTTGTTTTAATTTATATTGAGACAAAGGTGAAGCGAGATGCTACAGATCAACTCTGTGTTTTGACTGGACGCACCAGCCTTTATAATTTTAAAGGTACAGTCTGTCTATTGCAACAACCCTCTTTCAATTCAAAACACACTTTTTTAATTGAGGACCAGAAAATGTTGTGGACAGCAGGTGATGAAAGTTACCCCTCACTTATGAAAGTAACCCCAATTGACAGTAATATATACAGAATATTGAATTATTTAGAAATTAATTATTCATATGATCATTTAATAATCACAAATCAATTCAAAAATAAATTACTAGCTAGCTTGAAAATAATAAAGAAACAATGACAATTGAAAATAATAATATATCATTAGTATGTCATAATGCTAAGATTTTCGAACAACGGTGGAATAAAAGAGGACCCCCCTCTGGTGAAGACTGGGAGAAAATGGAAGGTGGAGGAAGCAACTTGTCAAGAAATATCGTATCTTAACCATACGGATATTGTAGGCGCCGTCCAAGAAGCTAAAGATGAAAGAGGGAGTAGGCCTGCTAAATTTCCAACCATTTCGAGAGGTAGGTCCCAGAAGCAACATGAAGCGACAAGCAGTGGTTGCCGAAATAAAGAGACAAGAACAGGAAAAGTGATATCTTGCTTACAAATAGGGAGGACTTCTAAAAAGTAAAAAACAGCAGACATACAACCACTAATATATATATATCAAAGCTAACATTTTAGGGCCTGTAGCTACAATATACAAAAAAGTTCATTCTTGATCTCTTTTAAATCTCCATTGAGTCGTCAAGCATCTAGGCTATATTTCCAACAGCTGATATTTCAACAAAAAAAACTGAAAGTTCCACCACTATTTTACAGACCTAAATCAAAGGTATATTTTTAGTTACTAAGTACGACCTTTAACCTTTAACGTTTGGAATAATTCTTGTTTAAAATTGTCATCTTTACTATGAATAAGAAAAATATTTTATCAAATTAAAAAATCTTATATACTATTTGAATTTGAGTCAGCGTTATTTACATGTCGTTCGAAAATCTCCAGAATTCCATCTCAGAACCGAGACCGAGTCGTTCAAAACACCATCGCCATACAGCCCTGTGGACGCTATGGTATCGTCATTCTAAGGAACAATAAATTAAAGCAATCAATTGAAAGGTCTTGCTACATACAAATTTGAAACTCAAAGAAAAATGATTGTTAATCAAGAGAAGATGAGCAAACAACTGACAACAATGAATAATCAGCAAACAGTGAAGAAAACAAAAAAGAAAAAAAACTTACGTCTGATCAATCTTCCAGCTGTTTTGTCCTTCTCACCCGTGGACCCTCTACAATTGGGTTTTCTTGGAATATGTTTTTCTCTGGCGCTGGCCCATAATACCATTTTGACTTCGCAGCTGACAAGAAAAGTAAGCAGTTTTCAAAGTTTTTTTCAAAAAAATTTGTTTCACGAAATGGAAATTTTAATTGAAATTGTTAAAAACCCCTAGGCTGCAATCACAAATAACTTGTGTTTGCGTCATTTTCAGCTCTATAAATAGGGTGTGGCATCAACAGCCATTTTTTAGGTGAAGTCAAAAAATTCAAGATGTAGTATTTTTTTGTGAAAATTTAACCTATTCCAAGACATTTTGCACAATTTTTAAGGTCAGAAGTCCAAAATTGGTTGTTTCCCCCTGGGGGTACCGATTCGCACTATTGTCAAAAATAGTGAAAAATGGCATTTTTTGCCCATTTTAAGACTATGAAAGCCCAGTAAAGGGTCAAAATGGTTTGTAAATGGTGTCTTGCACTAATATTCAACATAAAAAGACAAAATAACCCCAGCGAGATCGCTCAATGTTTCAATTTCAAGCTAAAAAGGCTGATTTTCTCGGATTCTGGGTAGCAAATGCATGAAAGCAGCATTTTTGAGGACCCACAACTTTTAAACTTTTTAAGGTAAACACTTGAAATTTTCAGCAATGAAACACTTCAGAGAAAGCTCCAGAAAAAATCAAACTTGAGTTTTCAAATATTTCCTATAAATCCATAATGGCGCCCTAGAAATTGAGTTTTCATGCTAAATACCAATATTTCAAGCTAAAACTTGGTTTTCTTGGGCTAAAATCTCAAAAATGGTTTCAAATGGTGTTCTGAAATCTTTGGGTGTTGAAAGTATTCTGGAAAAACTCTGGGAGAATCAAAATGGTTTGGGTTAGAAATTTGCCAAAGTCCGCCATTATGGAATTGCATTTCCACTTAAAACGCGATATTTAGAGTTAAGTCTAGTTTTCTCAGGCTAAAATCTCAAAAATGGTTTCAAATGGTGTCCTGAAATTTTTTGGTGTTGAAAGTATTCTGAAAATACTCGGGGAGAATCAAAATGGTTCGGGTTAGAAATTTGCCAAAGTCCGCCATTATGGTATTGCATTTCCCACTAAAACGCGATATTTAGAGTTAAAGTCTGATCTTCTCAGGCTAAAATCTCAAAAATGGTTTCAAATAGGGTCCTGAAACTTTTTGGTGTTGAAAGTATTCTGGATATACTCTGGGAGAACCAAAATGGTTTGGGTTTGAAACTTGGCTAAGTCTGCCAATAATGGTATTGCATTTCATACTAAAACGTGATATTTAGAGTTAAAGTCTAATTTTCTCAGGCTAAAATCTCAAAAAAGGTTTCAAATAGGGTCCTGAAATCTTTTGGTGTTGAAAGTATTCTGGGAACACTCAAGGAAAATCACATTGGTTCACAATGGTCATATATATGCCAAAGTCTGCCATTATGAATTTTATTTCTTTAGGAAGAACACTCAAGCTTACTCAAAACATTGTGTTTTAGAATGAAATACAATTCCATAATGGCAGACTTTGGCAAATTTCTGACCAAAACCATTTTGGTTCTCCCAGAGTATATCCAGAATACTTTCAGCACCAAAATATTTCAGGACCCTATTTGAAACCATTTTTGAGATTTTAGCCTGAGAAAATTAGACTTTAACTCTAAATATCGCGTTTTAGTTGGAAATGCAATACCATAATGGCGGACTTTGGCAAATTTCTGACCCAAACCATTTTGATTCTCCCCGAGTATTTTCAGAATACTTTCAACACCAAAAAACTTCAGGACACCATTTGAAACCATTTTTGAGATTTTAGCCTGTGAAAATTGGACTTTAACTCTAAATATCGCGTTTTAGTGGGAAATGCAATACAATAATGGCAGACTTAGGAAAATTTCTGACCCAAACCATTTTGATTCTCCCAGAGTATTTTCAGAATACTTCCAAGATCCAAAGATTTCAGAACACCATTTGAAATCATTTTTGAGATTTTAGCCTGAAAAAACCAAGTTTTAGCTTGAAATATTGGCATTTAGCATGAAAACTCAATTTCTAGGGCGCCATTATGGATTTATAGGAAATTTTTGAAAACTCAAAATTAATTTTTCCTGGAGCTTTCTCTGAAGTGTTTCATTGCTGAAAATTTCAAGTGTATACCTTAAAAAGTTTAAAAGTTGTGGGTCCTCAAAAATGCTGCTTTCATGCATTTTGCTACCCAGAACCGAGAAAATCAGCCTTTTTAGCTTGAAATTGAAACATTGAGCGATCTCGCTGGGGTTATTTTGTCTTTTTATGTTGAATATTAGTGCAAGACACCATTTACAAACCATTTTGACCCTTTACTGGGCTTTCATAGTCTTAAAATGGGCAAAAAATGCCATTTTTACTCATTTTTCAATTTTCGCTTTAGTGCAAATCGAAGACCCCCCGGGGAATGCTGGATTTTTGACCTAGGAGGTTAGAAATTGCGCAAAATGTCTTACAATAGATTAAATTTTCACAAAAAAATACTACACTTTGAATTTTTTGACATCATGCTAAAAATGGGAGTTGACGATCTACCCTATTTCTACGCTGAAATCTGGAATTTTGCTTTTTTTCAATTTTTATGCCGCCATTATGGATTTTCAGAATATTTCTAGATTTTCAAATTAACATTTTCTCAGAGTATTTTTGGTATACTTTCACTCCTGAAATTTTCAGATCTGTAGCAAAATTATTTAAAAAGTTATTTAAATTGGAAATAGCATTTTTTTGCGTTTTTCCCCCCAAAATCGGCCAAAAATAGCCTATTTTTACATTTTTCGAGCTAATTATCACTTCCATTCAACTTTTTTTGTTTTGTCTCAAAGGAATTTAACCTAAGAAATGCTTTCGAGGTGATTAGAGATGTTTTCAACCTAATTTAAGGCTTAAAGAGGCCAAAAATAGCCATTTTTCACTATTTTTGACGATAGTGCGAATCGGTACCCCCAGGGGGAAACAACCAATTTTGGACTTCTGACCTTAAAAATTGTGCAAAATGTCTTGGAATAGGTTAAATTTTCACAAAAAAATACTACATCTTGAATTTTTTGACTTTGGGTTTTGACGCCACACCCTACTATAAAGTGAGTCGGTCGGTCGTTAACAAAAATTATCGGAAATTTGAGATTTTTAATTTCGAGTCAGGGAATAATAAAATTTGTCGGAAATTTGAGAATTTTGAGTCTGGGAAAGTTCTTTTCAATCAGAAATCCGAATTTTTTTACTCAAATCTACCCTACCCTAACCCTAACCCTAACCGAGTAAAATAATCATATGAGTTTTTCGCCTTTTATACAAGCCAGGTCATAAAGTGAAAAGTGAAAAACGTGGTTGGCTAAAAGTCATGTTTTTTGAGCTCCCCACTAGTTTTTGGATCTTCATCGTTTTAATGTTTAGTTCTTTTTAGCGCAAACTTTAAAAGATAAAGTTAAAAAGTGCTGGAGGAACAAATGGTTCGGTTGATTTTCGGATGCCGGTTTCAAGAAAATCCATAAATAAAAAGCAGTAAAAAGTCCGACATAATCAGTCCGACTGAAAATGTCAGATTTTTTTGACAAAAAGTGGGTCGGTGGGTGGACTCACCTCCATCCAAATTTTCAACCTTCTGTTGAGCTTTTCTTTTCGGTGGCTTTGGTTTTGGTTTATCTGCACCTAAAAATAATAATATGATTGTGTATTTCACATCAAACAGAGGCAAAACTGAAAATGGCTGAAAATTTGCTTTTTGTTTTCGAGGCATGCTACACGTCAATACAATTGGTTCTTTTTGCATGACGAAAAATTTACAATTCCTGATGATGAGCAAGGTTTGTTTGGACTTCAGACTTAGAAAAATTTCACAGTCTAGCAGGGCAAAAGGTCATTTACCACTTAAAGGGAACAGTTTTTTTCTGCGGGGACTAAATTTTTACGGATTTCCAAATTTCAAAAGGAATTTCTGCTGTTTGTGTGAATTATATACCCTCAATTTTTCTCATTTTTAAAAAATCTGTTCTTCTCAGAAAATATGGATATTGACGAAACTCTACTCAATTCACCTGATTTGAGGGATGATGATGAACTTTCTTCAGATGATTCGTTGCCATCTGAGATAAGTGACCAAAGCTTGTCAGACGAAGATGTTCCAGTATCTGACGATCTCCATCATATATTCGAGATGCTTAACCTCGACTGTGAATATGAGGATTGGTTAGAAGAAACTTACAAAGATGGATTTCTCACGTATGACGGTTCGTATTCTTTTTTCCTCGGGTACTTAATAAACGGAGGTCTGGAATAAGCGGGGCGGATAAAAAAATCTTAAGCTTTCGGCAAAAGGCAATCTCGAAAAATTCCACGGCGGCGAATCTTTTTCTTGGGGTTAAAGGTTTTGTAGCATGTCCCAGACGGACACAGACACGTCCCTGCACAGAGTGATGAAAGAATGTCGAGAGAAATTTTCTGGGGTGTAATTCTCAATACTAAATAATTCTTTTTATAGAGCCGTCATGTATCTTTTTACCTGTAGAAGATTCCGTGCTCAAACAACCAGTTTATCCGGGCGCTGATTTCACGCTGATGGACGTATTAGCAAATGAACTTATGTGGTTTGCATCTACCCCGTCGCTGAGTAAAAACGCACTTCAAAAACAGTTAAAGCTTAAAGCAAAAACCTATCCGAAGGGAAATACCTATCCTGATACACTCCACAAGGCCTTTGCCCTTGTCGGTCCTTACATGATACCACTAAGGCGGATTGAACTTTGCGTAAATGACTGCGTTGCGTTCGAACGCCAATACATATCTTTAAAGTCGTGTCCTGCCTGTGGTCAAAGTCGGTATTCGTCCAATAATTCAGCAAGACGAGTTTTTTTCTACATGTCAATGAAGGATCGCATTAGAAGACTTTTTGCAAATTATGAAACTTCCAAACTTCTACAAAGTCACGCAGAAGTAAAGTACGTTTTTTTATTAATTTTTAAATATTTCCTTTTATGGGAAATATTTGTTAAAACAGGCTTTTTTTCTTCTTCTCCTTCTTCAGATTTCACTGCTTTTTGAAATTTGGTGAGTTTTGTACGCTCCCGCATTCGATGAAATTTGAATCCCACTTGAAAATTGAATTAGAGAGCGTAAAATATCAACAGACTTTTTGCATAGTCTAGGGATTCGTAATTTTTCAGCTGAGAAGAGGGTTGACGAAATGTCAATGAATATAAAAAATCTAAGAACATAAGAACATAGATTTGTCTTACTAGATTGCAAAATGTTATTCACGATGTTCACGAAACAAAAAGATGGGTACCGAACACAGAAAACCCGAGAAAAGTCAACCTGATTTTGAATACGGATGGTGTAAACCCGTACAGCATCAGATGCAATTATTCAATGTGGCCAGTTATTTTGGCTATCGAAAACCTTCCGAGGGCTGTCCGGTTTGATCGTAGTAATCTCTTACTCGGTGGCATAATTCCTGCATGGATGACGGGAAAGAAACGCCGAATATCAATATATATTCACAGATATTGATCAATGATATTGAGGACTGTCAAGATGCCTTAACCTACGATGCATACAGGTAAGGTATTTTTTTTTCATGAAATCAGATTATGTCAATTAGCTGCGTTCTTTGCGGCTCTGGAGGACCCCCGTCTTTTACGGAATGTAATCTAAAATGTCTTTTAAACGCTTATTTCGGCCGAATTTAGTGCTTTGGCCTCTTAGTTCAGCTAAAAAAGGTCGAATCCTTTGCATCGGAATGAGGTCTAGGACCGCCATCGGGAGTCAGCCCAGTGGGGAGGGGGTCAAAATATGCTGAATTCCCGCTGAGCTAAGGTTCCAGTTACAGCCAGAGACCAAGATTTGCATTTCACTGCTTTTCAGAGGTGATTGGTTCCATTTAGAAGTATCGATAGTAAAATATGTACTCGATTACCCTGGCATCAACAAATTATTTCACTTATCTGGATCGGGCGCTTATTCTGGTTGCGCATGGTGCGACATCAGAGGTTAATATATTATGATCATTTTGTTGTTTTCATCGTTTCAATAGTTTCGTAGAAACTATTAAAAAGGCATTTTTTATTAAATGAAAGTCTGAAGTCGCTCTTTTTGCACTTGCTAGTTGTTAGTTGTTTTATTCTTTTCAAGGTTTATACCTGAAAAACTCGAGAAAGATGGTATACATTGGGTATCGGAATTACTTGCCAGCTGACCATCCATTAAGAAATGACGCAGGTTAATAATCCATTCATTTTTTTCACTTTTTATACTGTAGGTAAATTTTCCTTGGGTAGCTAGTTTCGTGAATTGAGATTTTGGCTGAAAATATAATAAAACTTTCGCGAATTCAAAAAATTTAACTTTTTTAAAACAAAAACTCGCTAAACACGAAAAGAATTAACAATCAGAGCAAAAACGGGCGTGTATGTAAATACTTAATCCCTCGCGTTGTCGACCGTATAACCCCCTTTTAATTTTAGTATTCCGTTATAAATGCGAAGAATGTCCGAAATGCTACTCTACAATGGACTACAAGAAATTCGAAGACGAGTACAATGAAGGAAATGATAAAGAGAGGGTAAAGCTTACCAAAAGGACCGGATATCATGGGCCAACTCCATTTAATCAAATGCCAGTAAGAGAAAATAACATCGATTTGATTATAATTATTTTACCTTACTTCTACTGTTCAAAGTGGGAGTAGTAATTTTTCTACTTTTCAACTGTTATAATAAATATTCTTATACAAATTGTTTCCACACTATTAGGGGTTCGATTTTGTCAAACAGATCACGCCGGATCCGATGCACACTCTTACCAACATCGTTAAGAAAATTGTAAGCTTTCTAGGGCAGAGAAAAGGAGACATCGAAAAGTTCTTGAAGGATGACAATCTGCATAAAAGTAAGTTATGTTTTTGCATTTTTATCTACCCGCGATCTCTTAGATCTTCTGTCGTAGACCGTTTCTTTAATCAAAGATACCAAAAGACCTGTGAAATACGCACTTCTGTATACAGTACATAGTAAAACATAATTCAAACTCATCTTGTAGATTTAACCGGAGAAGAACGCTTTCAACTTACCTCTGAAGAAATCAAAATTGCCGATGAAAAAGTTTCCCTTCTGGCAGTAAGTTCATTTCTTTTCCGCGAGGCCATGACAATGACAATGTAGGGACGAAGTAAAGGGGCCAGATTACCCAATTAGAATCGAAATTCTCTCTTTTATCTGTATGTAAACCTTTTCCCTAAGAAACGTTTTACCTCCTTTTTTCAGAGAGCAAAGAAATTACGGGTGAATTCTATATTCAAGAAAGAAAGCCCACTTTTGAAATCGCATGACTGGTACACGGTAAGAAATTTTTTTGAGGGTCCTTACTTTAGCAGAATTTCTTTTCAATGTAATAGCTGTAGTCTGTATCTCCGTCTTTCTGTGAATCGTCTCTTTCGGTTCGCTCTCAACTAACCCGATAAAAGTATAGTCCCGAGTATCCCGGCTAGTTTTTTTTTAATATTTTGAAAAAGAGTACTACCCTTGCCGACCGACGGGGATGCTCCGCTGAAGTTCGAAAAATGGACCCTACGTGGGACTCGACTTTTCAAAAATGAGGAATGTTTTTTTATATTTTCAGCTTGTGAAGGAAGGAATTATCCAAGACGCTTTGTTTGGTCTACTACCAGAAACGCAATCGTTAACGCTGCAAAGATTTTTCGGAAGTCTTGTGGAAATTATGAGTGAAAAGATTGACCTCAATGAATTGCCTAAGCTGAAACTAAGATTTTACGAAGCCATGGCCTATCTTGAAAGAGATTTTCCACTGGCTTTAATGGTATTTTAGTACATTTGTATTGCTTTTAAAATTGTTTGAGATAAGGGTTTTAGACGGTTCAGTCTCTCGTCGTCGATTTTTAAGGATTCAAGAACTGACAGCGGCACGTACCCTCTCCCATCTTGTTTACTTATTCGTTGGTGGTATCCCACGGTTTGAATGTATCCAAATCAAATGTATCTATCCATACTCCAATGTGATCAAATTGAATTTCACAAGAATAAATCTAGGATTTAGATTAGAGCTATGTTAAGAAGTACTGTGGATTAATTTTTTTTATTTTCATTTTCATTCTTTTTATTAAAAGGTGATATCTTTTCATCTGCTGGTGCACATCGTCGAAGATTTACACAATGGACCCATTCACACAAAGTGGATGTATGCCTTTGAAAGGTATAACTCGTATATTACAAGACGTGTAATGAGCAGATCGAATCCTGAGGCGTGTGTTATGAGAACCCACAGAGTAAGTTATGCAGCCTATTTAACTCACAGACAATTATTCCCCTTAACAGTTATTCGATTTTTTTCTATTCCCAACTGGTTAATTTGGGAGGAAGTAAAAGAAATACCCAACCAAAGTAGCTAACAAAGCATCTGTGATGATTTATTTCATTCGAATTATGAAAAATGCTTAATCTCAAATGTTGATAAAACGCTTTTATATTCATACCACTTTACCAATAGGTATACGATTGGATTTTTTATTTCAAAAATATCGGACAGTTACAGACAATATACGAAGAAGACGAAGATATGACTGGCAAAGATTGATATTTATCATATTTTTTATTTCTCGCCAATTCAAAAATTATAACATTGTTCAATATTATTTTCTTACGCCCTCAGAATATATTACAACCATATGTCAAAGATAATTGAACCTATTTAATCTATATACATAAAACATAAAAGAAAAAAATTTGCTCGATTTTTAACTATTTCTTGAGACCCATCATCCGCCAAAATTTCTTCCTTTAATGTATTAATAGCCGTAGTCTGTCTTGGGATTTGAGACCTCTCCTTTTAGCGTCCCCTTTGAAGGGGCTTTTTTTTGGGGTCCAGCAGGCAGTCCAGAAGATTGAAGGTTGGTTTTTTCATAATTGGATAATTTTACCCAGAGTCGGTTTTTTCTTAGGGGCCGGGTCAAAGTTGAAGTTAAGCTTTTGTAGAAAGGAAACAGTTTCTAGATTGGGAATTTCGAAATTTCATCACTTTTCTCGAAAAGTTATCGTACACCTTTGCACAGAAAGTCAAAAAAAGTCTGGAAAAGGTTTTTTGAATGGGCGGATGGGTGGATCAAGTTTATGGGCGGAAAATTTGTTTTTCTCTCGTTTTTGCCAGTAGTGAGTGGCAAATTTTTAACGAGAAAAAAGTTGTTCAAATTTGCCACTACTGGCAAAAACCGGGGTGTTTCCGTTCAAAACATTACGTCATAAATATCATGAATTGGGAATGGGGAAAATAGAATCAAGAAACGATGACCCGGTGGATTTCTTAACTACCTCGTGAATATTATTTATTTTCCCTCTACAAGAGTGACAAGCTTTTTTACTTTTCACCCACAGGCATTTCCAGAGTGGTCTGAGGTCATTTCCCGATCGGGAACTGGTGAACTTACTTATTCGGAAACTCTAGCCATTTCGAAAAATCCTTAGTAACTCCAGACCTGACCCGAAAATTGAAGTTGCTTTAAAAAAATGTGACTGAGAAGTTGAGAATCATCAAATAATTACCAAATAATAAATTCACAGAGAATTCCACGAGAAAAACTATACACAAACTACATAATTAAAATAATGATGCATTTTGAAAATAATTACACTAACAGGTCCATATATAATTTTTCAAAAAAATAGCCCAAATCATACATAATTACAAAATAATTACCAAATTATATAATTACCAAAATATTGCATTTCGAAAATAATTACACAGAAAAAATTCCACAAAATTTTTCAAAAGTAGTTATCGTCAAAGTATATAATTACCAAATAATTACCAAATAATGATGCAATTCGAAAATAATTAGACAGAGATTTCCACAGAATTTTTCAAAAGAATTTTCACAAACTATATAATTACCAAATAATGATGCATTTCGAAAATAATTACACAGAGATTTCCACAGAATTTTTCAAAAAATTTTTCACAAACTATATAATTACCAAATAATTACCAAATAATGATGCATTTCGAAAATAATTACACATAGATTTCCACAGAATTTTTCAAAAAAATTTTCACAAACTATATAATTACCAAATAATTACCAAATAATGATGCATTTCGAAAATAATTACACAGAGATTTCCACAGAATTTTTCAAAAATTTTTTCACAAACTATATAATTACCAAATAATTACCAAATAATGATTCATTTTGAAAATAATCACATAAACATATAATAATAATAAAATAATGATAAAATAATAATGCATTTTAAAATAATTACTATAAAGAGTTCCAAACATCAAAAAAATACTTAAGTATATAATTACCAAATAATTGCATAGTATATTCCCAAAATAATTAACATTCCCCTCGTCATTTTGATTGCGTTAACTAAAGTACGGAAAGATAATCACATTTTAATTATTTTAATTATTTTCCAATTAAATTTCAAACTTTTGTGTTCCGCTAATTATTTTCAAAGCCAAATTTTTAAGTTGGTCAAAAAACTTTTCATTTAATTACCTTTTTTTCAAAATAATTAGCATTTAATAAGTGGTGTGCCCAATTAATTACCATTTTTAATTACAATTTAAGTGAATTTAATTAAATTAATTATTTTTAAATAGAAAATAATGAAAAACCGTTTTTGTAGTGATAGTGCTATTGAAAATCCCAGTCAGTGGAAAATTGCATAAAAAGTCCAAACTCAAATTCTTGCAAAAATGAACCTCTTTGGTCAGTCACATAGGCCCGGTGGAACAACAGTTTAAGTAGGTAGGCTGAAGGCTCAATATGAGATCAAATTTGTTAGGAATTAGAGGAAAAAAACTCATTTTCTCGAAAGTGGGGAGGTTGAAGTCTCCCCAGTCTCCTATGGCCAAATACACCTTTTCGACCGTAATCGCGCGGGCATTTCTTTGTCCGCTTTATCCCACTAAAACCGTCCCAATCCTTTTTTGATGCATTTTTCTATTGTCTATATGTGCGAAAAAAGGACTGGGACGGTTTTAGTGGAATAAAGCGGACAAGGTGTATCCCGTACTTACTTTGCGGGTTATTTATCAACAAGTTAAAATTTAGAGAAGCCTATGATAAGATCTATATGCTACATTTAAATTTAGAAATATTTCCCGATTAAAAGCTTTTTCAAATAATTTGATGATGCAGGGCTTATTTCCAAAGAGGTCTATTAAAATAATATGAAAACATTTTTCTATAAAAACTGAAATTTAAAATTACAATCATGACTTAAATCGATATATTCTTAAAGTTTGCAAACTATATAAAAAAAATTCGTTCTTGAAAAGGCTAGATTTCGGAAAAATGGCCCGACAAGGCTCTTTTTAATTTTTGGCTTTTATCTGCAGTTTTCGATTTGATTATAGCCGAATTTCAATATTTGGGCGAAATACACGCCCACATCCGGCAGACCTAGCTTCCACCATGATCCAATTTTGATAAAATGTATATTTAAAAATTCTTAACAAAAATTCTTCTCATAAATATACCTACGTGATAGGAAAAATTACAAGATTCTATTTGTGTATATATAAAGATTGGTTCCAGTGAGAAGTATGCTTTAAAATTAAAAAAGAACTTTGAAAACTACAATTTATTATTTTCCCGATGTAAGTAAATACACCTAGTAAAACAGGCTTTTCCGTCCAGATTATTGGCCTTTGCGCTTCGTATTTAACAGGCTTTATTACTTTCACCCAAATTGAGACAGAGGTGTATTTTCCAAAAGAAAATATATTCTGTGGGAAAAAAGAATGATTACGTTACCGGTAAAACGCCGTCGGCAGCAAAATTCACTTTTAACTACGTAACATTCCAATGCTATTTATTTACAATGTTCGATGTTTAATGTTTTTCTGGTATTTTTCCCTGTTTGGGAAAAACTTAATTTTGATTGACTTACTTTTTCATCCAAAGAGGCATTGGAGGATCATTGGGACCTTTATGATACAATCGCATAATATAACACAACACAACGATCATGATCACCATCTCAATCATCGAAGCACTGAAGAAAATCCCAACCAAAGGAATGACGTCACTGGTGGCCGGAATGATATCTGCGACGACCAACATGAAAACTGTCATTGCCAATAGCAACGTGATAGCTAATGAAATTCGTTCACCTACGGAAAAAACACACTTTTATAAAACATGAGGCTCAGAATGCCTAAAAACTAAGAAACATGCTGATGCTGAGAATGAGAAAATAACATTTTTAATTCGGTTTTTTTAAGAACCTTCCAATCAAAACAAATGTTTTCTCTGAATGAAAAATAGGCTGATTGTTTCAAAATTTTTAGAAACATGCAAGAAACATTTAAGGCTCAAAACTTGGGTGCCAATTTTTTTCTGACACTTTGGTGTGTTTTTCGGACAGTCTCATGCAAAAATTATAGGGTCAAAAATTAGAATTTTAGCTTGAGAAAATAGAGACCTGCTGCATATTTTTTAAAAACTCTCAAAAAATTAAGAATCATTGCAAGTATAGGTGATTTCAGTACCTAACTCGAGATATCGAGCTTCCAAAAGCGCAAAAACTGGACAAAACAGATGTTTCTGGCTGAAAAACACTGTTTTTAAGGGTTAATATCTCGAGTTAAAACACGAGTTAAAACTATTTAAGACACAAGGCTTCAATGCCCAAGACATTAAAAGCAAGATAAGAACATTTTAAGGCTTTGCGGACACAAAAACAACCGATTTCTTAAGAAAATGGATAAAAATGCTCAAAAATGGTGAAAGTAAGGACATGTTAAGAACGTTTTTAGGCTTAAAACTCAAAAAGTTTAGAAATCGAAAGGCTTCAAAAACTTTTGATGTTCTTATGAAGAATAAACGTGTACATCCTAACAAATTAGTGATAAGTCCTGGCAGGGACGTCAAATTCATTAAGACGCTAGCTTTGAAACTTATACATGGTGTAAAATGTTTTTAATAGGGCAATAGCCTCGTTTTCAATAAAAACTACATTTACTAAAAAGGTAGAACATTTGGTTGATTTGGATAAGGATGGGGTTCCATCCTTCAGCTCGGTCATGAATGAGTCGATGCGTTTTCGTTCAATGTTCAGTATTTAAAAGAAAGTGATAAAAGTAAAGTTAAAAAATCCCATGCAGAAGTTGTGCCCTCCACTACCTAGGTATATTTTAATCGCAGAACTTATTTACATAAGGAGACAAAATCTGTAATAACAAAGAACAATGCAATGAGTGAAGTTAAAAAGTTAAAAAGTTAAAAATTAAAAAAAAATCAATTTATTACACTTACCCGATTCTGCAGGTAACAGAAAGGAGAGCATGGTCAACATTCCAATGACGGTCATGGGGAAAATCAAATTGCACAAATAAAACAAAGATCTTCTTGCAATGACGATATGGAAGGTGATGTCAGGGTAAAATTCATCCTTACAGCATGGATATTCGATGTCATGGCGCATGTTGTAAGTGGAAATCAATTTCCATTCAGAATTTGCCTCGTACTCCTTAGCTGTAATGGAGAAAAAGAGATTGCTCGTTCATATATATGAACACATATTTCTAAAAAGGTGCTGATCACCGGCTGCAATAGATTACTGGCCCAAATCCTTTTTACTAAAGATCTAGGAGCTTGCCCTAACTCACTCAAGAAGAGCAGGGAAAAAGTCAAGTCGTCCACTACAGAGTCCATGTTGTTTAGAATTCTTTACCTGTTGTATGAAGACACTCATGATTAAGGTTTGACTTTTCGTTTGCTGAAAAAAAGGGGATAAACACAACTGTTCATCGACTTCCAGGTTAAGCTCGTGAATTCTTCCATACGATGATTCTTCTAAAATTCGATTGTTTCATAGAGCATAAGCATAATGTTAAAAACTTTTGAATTTTCATCCAGAATTATTTATGGAAACGACTTTTTGAACATAGAATGAACATTGTTTTACAATCATGGACAAAAGGTTGTAGACAAATGAAATTTCAGTAAAAAAAATATGAGAAATAGTGCAAAATGACTCTTCAATGTGTTTGAAAGGGGAGGGAAGTTAAGAAAAACACTTTTGAAGTCGTTGCAATGGTTTTGAATTGCTTTTGAGGGAACCACAAGCAAAAAATCAGCGTTTTGATACTGGTGTAAGTCAGTTAATCAAGCCCTTGTGGTTAGACTGCAGTGGGTAGACTGCAGTGGGTGACTTTGATAGACTTTGAACAGCTTTGGATGGGTTTGGAAAGCACCCAGAACCTCTTAGGAACTTGTTTTTGATCGATATTGAAGTATTTTGCAAATAATTGCAGAAGTCTACAAACCTTTTGTACATGATTGTATATCAAAAGATGTGAAAGTAGGCGAGATATAGGGACTTATTGAACGAATACTGTTAGTGGTTCAAGTGTAGGCAATTCCTCGTCATTGAGCTTACCACATCCACAATAGCATGGAGGTTCATTGTGAGATCCACATTGATGGTATCATTATCATCCATGACTGGACGCACACCAGGATCATAATCACCAAAGATGTTGTCAAACAACCTCTTTTCGTTATCTGATGCCACAGACAAATCTATGGAAGATTTGATAAAATAGCTTTAATCCCATGAAGCTTACCACTTACGTTTGGAATCATTCTTTTGGTTTATTTACATAATGATCCTCTTGAAGCTAATATAGGTCAAAGATAATCTAGCCTGCAGGTCCATTCTTTGATTTTTTGTAATAAACTGACGGCGAAATGAAAAGCATGGTTTGGGCTATACGAGTTTGAATTTCCCAGATCCTACTGACAGTTCAAAGCACAGGCAATCAAGTTTCGTTATTTTTTCACTGGTCCCACTTCCTTAGAAATTCCTCAGCTCCGAAAGTTGTTTTATTAAGTGAGGACAGCACTAAATTCAAATTTCCTACTGTAATATTTTCAAGGCAGAAATCTGCCTCACATATCGAACCCATTCTGTATATATTAGTTTCTCATCAGATTATAAAAATACAGGACGGGTCTTCTGTCTAAATAAGATCAGGCTATAGGCCTGTGTTATTTGGGCACAAAATTGTCCCTCTATAAAAAGAACCTAATACAATCTCGGGAGGATTATTAATTTAGAAAACCTCAACCCAACCAATACGGAGTATTTTATTCAATTAAGATAATCAAAAAATGATTTTGTGACAGGCAGGTATACTCTTGGGGGGGGGGGTACTTAGGCAAAATGGATGATGGGTATATAACTGTGTCATAGGTTTACAAAACATTTAGCCTAGGTGTGATATCAGCTTCACAGCGCCTCACTGCTTCTCTGTCACTGTATGCGATGGCTTTTGACAGAGGTTTTGATAAGATATAGCTTTCCTTCTTTCCATTCTCTCTTTGCATCTAATTAAATAGAGAAGTTATGAAATTTGCCAAGACTTATCTTACCCTTGTCGTAGTTAGTTATTTTGTAAGAACTTTATCTGTGCACTATTCTTATAAATGATAGCAAACGGAACTATAATCACAGTATGCATGTCCAAATTATAGGTTTGTAAAGCACCCTAGACGCCCAATTAATAGTATGGCAAGGTGACACACCTTCACATCTCCGCCAATCTATTATTCGACAGTTCATCATAACCTTTTATAAAAGTTCTATAATTTTGCTTCAAGATACTCGTAATATAAAAAGTCAGTTGGACTGAATATGAGAATAGTTAGATTTTCACTGATCTAGTTTTGGACTCAACAAGTTGCCGCGTTAATTAGTTTTAATCGCATTAGTATATGTAATCACATGATAACGAGTGCAATTCGAATATAATTGCACGAGTGATTTTTTTGTTATTAATTTTCCGAGTCCGAAAGGACGAGGAAAATTCGAAACAAAAAAATCACGAGTGCAATTTTCGAATTGTACGAGTTTTTATGTGATTATGAGCTAATCGCACAATGGCTTTCACTACTTTTTCCCAGTTAGGAAAGTAAATTACAGAAATTACACTGAGAGTTTTATATTTTTCTCTTCTCTTTATGTCGTTCTTTTATTGTTGTTTATTGATTTTCTTTCTCACAAAATAAATTTCGAATGCAATTAAAACGTTCGATGCAAAAAAAAGTAAGAAAAACATTAAAATCAATTTTGTAAACATTGGCGCGGCATTGGAGAGTGTGATTAACGATTAATTGCTCTCTACAGGATGCAATTAACGATTAATTGCTCTCTTTGAGGGCGTGCCAAATAAGAAAAAATAACCCATCGTGCGATTAGATAAGATAAGCCTTGTTAACAAGATGGAATGCTGAACTAGTAATCAACGGCAACGTGAGTGTTTTTTTCCTTCTCCATTTTCAGTTTCCCATGGCATCGATCTATGACCGCATTTCTATTTTGACGTACATTTTGTACTTTGAGAATTAAAGGCTAATTTCAAAACAACACAACTCGAATTATCGTTTGTTTGTCTTTCTTCAAACAAGAACGCCGCCCTTGGAGACTCCAGTGTAATTCTTAAAAACAGTCACCAAGCAAAGTAACCGTTAAAAAGAAATAATTTGTTGGTTTAGAATAAAAGTCTTTTTGTTTTCTTTTTTTTTCGATTAATACATACTTTACTTTACAATATATTTTAAGTATTCTTCACGACGGCCTGATGTCAGAAACGGGGAAGCAAAACACTTGCTAAAAACTAATTGTGTCGTTTATAGTACACGAAATTTTAAAGTGAGCTAAAGCATGGTATTTATTTTCCATCGGAAAGAATACACATTTGCTTCAAATGTATAACACATGACTATCCGTGGCAAAAATCTGCTAAGATATGGACAGCATAGGGGTAGATGATATCTCTTGTCTACATCACCAAACATAGCCTGGCGACTTCAGTGAGCACGTGATAAATGTGGTTAGGTATGTGATGAAGAAAAAGATGAACAAACAATAATCCAATGTTTTTGCCACCGTTCTCCATTGATTGCGTATGTTGTTCTGATATTCCACTTGTCGAATGTGTTTCAGCAACGCTTCCATTTTGCTAAGCATGATTTGTGATTCTGTTGGGCGTGTCACCAGATTAGTGACCCCAAATGGCGGTGGTTGATGGTTGTGGTTGTGGCGGCCAGTTCTTCTCACTGAAACGAGTACCTTTAAGTTATTACTTTTACAGAGCGAATTTGGCTTTTATTATATCATAATGATTTTGGACTTATACTCAGGGAATGGGATCCCCCTGGATAAAGATTTTCTTTTGTATTTAAACATCAACTTTTTTCCGTGGTTCACTTGACTTTTTCTTTCTCTTTCTCTCTTTAGCCAAAGAAAAAAATCCTTAATAGTGTTACTAGTTAGGTAAAGGATGTAAACTTTACCTTCCATTGGATTGAGTGCAGTTTGTCTTCTATCGAGAGTCGAAGGTCGGAAGTTTGAAAAGTGATTGTAAAAAAGGAGTGGTGACAATCGCTATTCTTGATGCTGGTTGTTCTGGTTATTATGTTGGTAATTGTTCAATTTGTTAAAGATGATGTTATTCAACGATCTTTTGTTCCATTTAACATGTTCTATGTCCTCCTCATCATTTTGAGCGTTGAGCTTATGGTAATTGTATGAGTCTTTGCGGGACGATCCTCGTTGAAGACTTTGTTTCCTACTTTGTTTATGTACTCTCATCTTGTATGAAAGCCAATCATAGATATACCTTTGTAAAGAAATCTAGTGATTATAAACATTAGGTAGAATTGTAACTGAGGAATGAAGCATCTTCGAGCATCTTCCTATTTTTTTACTAGGGGAAGCATCTCAAAATCTCAAGATTGACAAATACTGTGACCTTGAAATTTTGACCAGTGGTAGATAATTAAAGATGATTTGCAAAATTTTGGTTCGGCCACCTGTCTAGTTACAGACCAGAGCGTAAACTTGACCAAATCATGTATTGACTGATTGATTCGTTCGATTTGACTGGAATGCGTTCTTGAAGGCTGATTTGTCAATTAAAAGACACTAATAACAGAAAAAGTTCTTTCTCATGAGTATTTGGTACTTTGCAGACCGGTCTGTAAAATACACGTTGACCACCTGCCAGAACTCAGGAACTACTGGAGTTTATTGACTTGACATTATCACCAGTGATAGATATTGACCATCTAAGACAATGTACAAAATTTCATTTTTTTCTTCTCGTTAGCGGTTGGTATTTTACAGAACGGTCCATTTTTTACCTAAAATGCTCACTTTCAGCATATAACCACACTTCTGATTTTGCTGAAGCTTTGGCTGTAAACTGGTATCATCGATACCTAACACTTGTCAAAATTTCAAGTGAATAGCATTTTCCAATCACTAGATACAATATCCTAGGGCTGTTTAGGCAAAAAAATGGCAATTTTTGGCCGGTTTGTAAAATAGCAAAGAATTTAAAGAATTTTTGGTATTAGCAAAGAATGATGGCGATGACGTCATCATTCAATGATGCCGAAATTTTAATCAAAGATGCCAATTCATACTTGATGCACACTTACAAAATTTCAAGTCAATTGGATAAATATTTCAAAAGTTATCAAAAATATTCCCAAGATGCTCAAAGGGTTAAGAATAAACTCTCTACACCTTGTCAATACTTGAAGTCAAAAGTTTTGATTGGGTTGTTCTGAAAGCTATGTCACCTTTTTGGTTTTGCTCACGATTTCTCTCATCTCGTCATCAAGTTTTAAGCTATTTTAAATTATATTTAAAACTTATATGAATACCTCAGCTGAATAAAAAACGTGAAAAACTTATCCAGAAAGACTTGTAACTTTCTACTACTTACTTTTTCAGCAGTTGTGATGTTGTTTTTTTTGGGGGGGGCGTTGTGATCTGTTAGACCACCTTTGCCCATTACGGATTTTTTTACTTAACAACTTGGTTTCTGCATTCAGCTTACTGAGAATTAAAAAAAAAATGGTTGTTACTAAAACGAGGAACGAGAAGTAACCAGAAGTAACCAGAAGTAACCAGAAGTAACCAGTAAGTAACGAGAAGTAACCAGAAGTAACCAGTAAGTAACCAGTAGGTAACCAGAAGTAACCAGAAGTAACCAGTACTTAAATGGAAGTAACCAGTACTAGACTTAGGTAACGAGTTCTGTACGAGATGTGAAATTGACACTCCATTGTCTTGATATTGTCATCAGTCAATTGTTTTAAGGCTTATGACGTCATGGCTAGGTCTACTCTTCGGACACCTATATCTCGTGATTGGCTTGTCTGTTTCCCTTCAAATTTGGCAGGTAAAACCTTGACAATGATGCCTTGAAGTTAACATAATTAGTTTTTGTCAATTCTGGTGATGACGTCATCATTTGGGCCCTTTTTGGTACTGGAATCCGGACACCTATATCTCGTGATTGGCTTATCTGTTTCCCTTCAAATTTGGCATGTGAAACCTTGACAATTATGCCTTGAAGTTGACATAATTAGTTTTTGTCAATTTTGGTGATGACGTCATCATTTGGGCCCTTTTTGGTACTGTATTTTGGATACGGGTATTTGGTTTCTTTATTCTTTATCAAATTCGTCTTAAAATATCAAGGTAAGAGATAATTGGAAAAAGGTATGACGGATGTATACGAGGCCATAAGGGTACAGTTATTACAAATCTAAAGTCTTTTAAAGTGGTACATAATCATAGGTTTTTCACCTATTTCACCAAAATCACGAAAATCACTTCAAAAAATGTTTCCTATTTTGTTCTCGTTTTAAGCGTTTTTTATAAGCATGTGTTGAATTCTTTTTTGTCTTATCGCATAATCGAGGAAGCCTTTATCACTATTATCCTTGATGGACTGAATAATCTTTTATTGTATTTAGTTAAAAGCTGTTAACTATTGTTTTATTTTGACTCACTTTTCATGTTTAAATAATATGAATATTATTTTAATCTTTTAAACAATAGAACACCGGTTTTTAAATTTGTACGCTACGGTCCGCAATTGGCGAAATCTTCGATAAAAAGAAAACAATATTTTTTGCTTTCTTTCGTTGCTGTTTATTTGGTTTGTGTGAAGAGTGAGAAGCAATGATGAGTACATCAAATGTTGTGGTAAGCTTTTTTCACTTTTTTAATCAACTACTTTTTAAATACTGCCAATCTTTTTAGCTTCCTAGCTTTTAATTTTAAGCTTTCTTTGGATGTGTATGTTTATATCTCGGAGAAGGCACTTAAGCAAAATTGTTTTTTAAGCTCTGGTCCCAAAATTACTAATTTTCGTGGGCCGTCAAAGTTAGTGCCAGTGCCCCCGGGGTTTTCACTTCCCTAGTTCCTGATACACTAAAGCTCTAACGGGTCTCTGAGTAACGCCCGATAAAATTTCAATTCTTGATATGCGTAAGTCTGATTACATAATGATTTAACCCCTGTGACGTAATCTTTTAACCATATTCGGTAAAGAAAATTCTGGTTTTGACCCCCGTGACGTAATCTTTTTACCGTGTATGGTTAATATTATTACATAAACCAATGTCAATTGAATAAAAGCCTGGTCAGGAAACGCAAGCAAAGGGTTGAATTTCGGTCACGTGATCAAAATGCATGAGCGGTCAACAGTCTTTTTGTTGGGTGACGTCACAACAGTCACTCCACTGCAGTGGCTTCCAAAAATTATTGACCAATCTCTGACGTCAATATTGATCGTGTGATCAAAACGCATGGATGAAAAAATCTCGAAAAATAAGAGAACCCGACTTCCAGACTAGGTTTGTTATTCAATTGACATTGATTAAATTTACCCATATCAAGAAAATCTGGAAGACAAAATCCGAAATTTGACCTGACCAAGCAATTAAGACACACCTCCTCTCAGATTACTGAAGACTGTATCCGAATGGGGAGATACTGAGGTAAAAATGAGTGCTATGTGTGTGTGAATTTAAGACTCGGTTTTAATCTTCTTAACATTCACCGAGGGTACAAAAGCCACGAACAGTTGATTTTTGAAATTTATTAAAAAAAGTCCTACTACTAATGGCACGCTCAAAGCCTAAAGGCGGTTCTTAATGTCCTATTGGACTGAGACGTCTGCCACAACTTAGTCCCCACCCGTTCCACCCCAAATATCATAGTGGCAGGGCCACCTGGATTGCGAAAACCGCCCGTGAAAACCCTTTTTTGGCTAATCTTGACGTCCCTCAACCAGGCGGAACCAAGGCAAGAGTGAACTTCCGATTTTTAACGGATTTCGACGAACCCAGAAGGCCTTCCAAGCCCCCGCTAGCCTTTGGACACCTGCCAGAGGTTTGTCCTCGGTCTTCAGACCCTATCTTGAAATTTAGGAGTAATTTAGGCAAAAAAGGCAAATTTGGGCCGGTCTGTAAAATACACGCCTATAACAGGTGGGCGAAATTGACCCTGTGCCCCACATATTTTTGTCAGGAGTATATACAAAATTTGACAAAAAAATAAGGAAGTGAAAAAAAGTTAGAGGGGGGTCCTATTTTTGGAGGTGTCAAAAAATGATGACGTCATCTGGTGGCGATGACGTCATCACACTAATGACAGAATTTGGTCAGAAGGTGTCTCAATCAATGATTTAGTCACACTGCCCAAATTTCATGAAAAAATATGAAGTCTATCAAAAAGTCTTCGGCCCAGGATGCACGAAGGGTAAATTCTGGGTAGAAAATGGAACTTTAATTTTAACTTTTAACTTTGAATTTTGAATTTTGAAATCTTTTTTTCGAAGAGTTTTGGTACGTCATGATAACCAGATTTTCGAATACCTTCAGTCCTAGCTCTTAAAAACTTTGCATTATCACAGCTTAAAGCTTAGTAGTAAAGAAACCACTACGACTATTTCCTGGCCGTTCTTAGGATTGCAAAGGCAAAAAAATCTCTAAAAGACGCACCTCGATCGAATAATCGTGCCCAGATGATCACATATAACTCGACACTAGAAGTAAATTCGATAGGTGGTCACATAAAAATAACCTCGATCATGCAATCAAGCAAACCTGCTAATAGGCTTCAGAATTATTAAGCCAGATTTACACACACGCCAACTTTGTCGGCCAATTTTTGAAATTCTCTAAGCAAATTCAAGCAAAAGATCGCCTCTATGCTATGATTTTGAAAAATTGGTGAATTGTTTACAAATTTTTGCCCGACTTGCTTGAAAAATTTAAAGATTTTGTTTCGGCAGACAAATTTGGCGTGTGTAACTCCGGTTTTAGACTGATACGGTTTTTCCCCTGCATCGTTCCGTCTGTGACGCCTTACCTTTTTCCATCACGGACTTGTAAGATCAAAAAATCATGTTGAATTGGTAATGTCAGTAATAGGCTACAAAATTATGCGCTAACCCGAAATGAAGAATATGAATCTTAGAGCGTTAATTTTATTTCCAGGTCATCCCTTCCTCATCTGACGAAGAAGAAGCAACCGGCAAAAAAGCATCTCGTGTTTTGCCAAAAAAGGAACAACATGAATCTATCGTTACAAAAGAGGAGGCAGGTTCATGTTCAAAAGAATCTGACGATAACCAAGATTTTGATGCTCAAGTCATTTTTAATATGCTCTTTAACAATCCTGAAGATTACCTTATGCTCAAAAAACCATCAGGAATTCAACATAGCACTGCGTTTACAATAGACACACGACAAATTCCATTAAAATCAGTGAAAGCTGATGTACTTTCTACTACTTACTTTTTTAGCAGTTGTGATGTTGTTTTTTTTTTGGGGGGGGGGGCGTTGTGATCTGTTAGACCACCTTTGCCCATTACGGATTTTTTTACTTAACAACTTGGTTTCTGCATTCAGCTTACTGAGAATTAAAAAAAAAATGGTTGTTACTAAAACGAGGAACGAGAAGTAACCAGAAGTAACCAGAAGTAACCAGAAGTAACCAGTAAGTAACGAGAAGTAACCAGAAGTAACCAGTAAGTAACCAGTAGGTAACCAGAAGTAACCAGAAGTAACCAGTACTTAAATGGAAGTAACCAGTACTAGACTTAGGTAACGAGTTCTGTACGAGATGTGAAATTGACACTCCATTGTCTTGATATTGTCATCAGTCAATTGTTTTAAGGCTTATGACGTCATGGCTAGGTCTACTCTTCGGACACCTATATCTCGTGATTGGCTTGTCTGTTTCCCTTCAAATTTGGCAGGTAAAACCTTGACAATGATGCCTTGAAGTTAACATAATTAGTTTTTGTCAATTCTGGTGATGACGTCATCATTTGGGCCCTTTTTGGTACTGGAATCCGGACACCTATATCTCGTGATTGGCTTGTCTGTTTCCCTTCAAATTTGGCATGTGAAACCTTGACAATGATGCCTTGAAGTTGACATAATTAGTTTTTGTCAATTTTGGTGATGACGTCATCATTTGGGCCCTTTTTGGTACTGTATTTTGGATACGGGTATTTGGTTTCTTTATTCTTTATCAAATTCGTCTTAAAATATCAAGGTAAGAGATAATTGGAAAAAGGTATGACGGATGTATACGAGGCCATAAGGGTACAGTTATTACAAATCTAAAGTCTTTTAAAGTGGTACATAATCATAGGTTTTTCACCTATTTCACCAAAATCACGAAAATCACTTCAAAAAATGTTTCCTATTTTGTTCTCGTTTTAAGCGTTTTTTATAAGCATGTGTTGAATTCTTTTTTGTCTTATCGCATAATCGAGGAAGCCTTTATCACTATTATCCTTGATGGACTGAATAATCTTTTATTGTATTTAGTTAAAAGCTGTTAACTATTGTTTTATTTTGACTCACTTTTTCATGTTTAAATAATATGAATATTATTTTAATCTTTTAAACAATAGAACACCGGTTTTTAAATTTGTACGCTACGGTCCGCAATTGGCGAAATCTTCGATAAAAAGAAAACAATATTTTTTGCTTTCTTTCGTTGCTGTTTATTTGGTTTGTGTGAAGAGTGAGAAGCAATGATGAGTACATCAAATGTTGTGGTAAGCTTTTTTCACTTTTTTAATCAACTACTTTTTAAATACTGCCAATCTTTTTAGCTTCCTAGCTTTTAATTTTAAGCTTTCTTTGGATGTGTATGTTTATATCTCGGAGAAGGCACTTAAGCAAAATTGTTTTTTAAGCTCTGGTCCCAAAATTACTAATTTTCGTGGGCCGTCAAAGTTAGTGCCAGTGCCCCCGGGGTTTTCACTTCCCTAGTTCCTGATACACTAAAGCTCTAACGGGTCTCTGAGTAACGCCCGATAAAATTTCAATTCTTGATATGCGTAAGTCTGATTACATAATGATTTAACCCCTGTGACGTAATCTTTTAACCATATTTGGTAAAGAAAATTCTGGTTTTGACCCCCGTGACGTAATCTTTTTACCGTGTATGGTTAATATTATTACATAAACCAATGTCAATTGAATAAAAGCCTGGTCAGGAAACGCAAGCAAAAGGGTTGAATTTCGGTCACGTGATCAAAATGCATGAGCGGTCAACAGTCTTTTTGTTGGGTGACGTCACAACAGTCACTCCACTGCAGTGGCTTCCAAAAATTATTGACCAATCTCTGACGTCAATATTGATCGTGTGATCAAAACGCATGGATGAAAAAATCTCGAAAAATAAGAGAACCCGACTTCCAGACTAGGTTTGTTATTCAATTGACATTGATTAAATTTACCCATATCAAGAAAATCTGGAAGACAAAATCCGAAATTTGACCTGACCAAGCAATTAAGACACACCTCCTCTCAGATTACTGAAGACTGTATCCGAATGGGGAGATACTGAGGTAAAAATGAGTGCTATGTGTGTGTGAATTTAAGACTCGGTTTTAATCTTCTTAACATTCACCGAGGGTACAAAAGCCACGAACAGTTGATTTTTGAAATTTATTAAAAAAAGTCCTACTACTAATGGCACGCTCAAAGCCTAAAGGCGGTTCTTAATGTCCTATTGGACTGAGACGTCTGCCACAACTTAGTCCCCACCCGTTCCACCCCAAATATCATAGTGGCAGGGCCACCTGGATTGCGAAAACCGCCCGTGAAAACCCTTTTTTGGCTAATCTTGACGTCCCTCAACCAGGCGGAACCAAGGCAAGAGTGAACTTCCGATTTTTAACGGATTTCGACGAACCCAGAAGGCCTTCCAAGCCCCCGCTAGCCTTTGGACACCTGCCAGAGGTTTGTCCTCGGTCTTCAGACCCTATCTTGAAATTTAGGAGTAATTTAGGCAAAAAAGGCAAATTTGGGCCGGTCTGTAAAATACACGCCTATAACAGGTGGGCGAAATTGACCCTGTGCCCCACATATTTTTGTCAGGAGTATATACAAAATTTGACAAAAAAATAAGGAAGTGAAAAAAAGTTAGAGGGGGGTCCTATTTTTGGAGGTGTCAAAAAATGATGACGTCATCTGGTGGCGATGACGTCATCACACTAATGACAGAATTTGGTCAGAAGGTGTCTCAATCAATGATTTAGTCACACTGCCCAAATTTCATGAAAAAATATGAAGTCTATCAAAAAGTCTTCGGCCCAGGATGCACGAAGGGTAAATTCTGGGTAGAAAATGGAACTTTAATTTTAACTTTTAACTTTGAATTTTGAATTTTGAAATCTTTTTTTCGAAGAGTTTTGGTACGTCATGATAACCAGATTTTCGAATACCTTCAGTCCTAGCTCTTAAAAACTTTGCATTATCACAGCTTAAAGCTTAGTAGTAAAGAAACCACTACGACTATTTCCTGGCCGTTCTTAGGATTGCAAAGGCAAAAAATCTCTAAAAGACGCACCTCGATCGAATAATCGTGCCCAGATGATCACATATAACTCGACACTAGAAGTAAATTCGATAGGTGGTCACATAAAAATAACCTCGATCATGCAATCAAGCAAACCTGCTAATAGGCTTCAGAATTATTAAGCCAGATTTACACACACGCCAACTTTGTCGGCCAATTTTTGAAATTCTCTAAGCAAATTCAAGCAAAAGATCGCCTCTATGCTATGATTTTGAAAAATTGGTGAATTGTTTACAAATTTTTGCCCGACTTGCTTGAAAAATTTAAAGATTTTGTGTCGGCAGACAAATTTGGCGTGTGTAACTCCGGTTTTAGACTGATACGGTTTTTCCCCTGCATCGTTCCGTCTGTGACGCCTTACCTTTTTCCATCACGGACTTGTAAGATCAAAAAATCATGTTGAATTGGTAATGTCAGTAATAGGCTACAAAATTATGCGCTAACCCGAAATGAAGAATATGAATCTTAGAGCGTTAATTTTATTTCCAGGTCATCCCTTCCTCATCTGACGAAGAAGAAGCAACCGGCAAAAAAGCATCTCGTGTTTTGCCAAAAAAGGAACAACATGAATCTATCGTTACAAAAGAGGAGGCAGGTTCATGTTCAAAAGAATCTGACGATAACCAAGATTTTGATGCTCAAGTCATTTTTAATATGCTCTTTAACAATCCTGAAGATTACCTTATGCTCAAAAAACCATCAGGAATTCAACATAGCACTGCGTTTACAATAGACACACGACAAATTCCATTAAAATCAGTGAAAGCTGATGATAACGGTAGCTACCTAAGCAAAGGAACACCGCGCAAGTTTTTCCATTGGATCAAGGATGAACAACCTCGTGTTGCCCACCCCGATGAAAAGGAAGGTCAGTTCACAATCAATGAGAGGGATAGGTCATTGTTCTTACCCGCAGTGGTCAACGAAGATGAAGTGTATGAAATCAAGCGTACCTACAGACAGAACAAATACAACCCGTGGTTGACACAAACTATTTGTCAAGTGAAACGTGCATCAGAAAAAGCTTATCATCCTTTCATTCTTGTCATTTATAAGGCGAAAGTTCAAGATGAAGAGATGCCACGCCATGGTAATGCAACTAATCCGAATGCTCCACCGTACTACAGACAAGATCCTACCGTTATAGCAAAGATTGATGAGAAGATTGCAGCAAAAAGGTCGACTGAGCAAATCTACGTTTCTTTGATTGACGATGAAGAGGACACTCTCTCGGAAACGATTAGAAATCCCAAAGTTATCGAGAACCGAAAACAGAAATTGAAAGACAAAGGCGCTGAAAAGCCAAAAACTAGCGCTGAAAATCTCCTAAACTACATCAAACGTGATGATGCTTTTACTAAGTCTTTCACTTTGACCCAAAGTGAATTTGGTGCCTTCAATTATCACGAATACCAACTATCGGATATTGTTAGGTTTTGTGCCAACAACAAAGCTGTGTTATCAGTTGATACAACCTTTGAGATATGTGATGGTTTATATCTCACAGATACCTCTTACGAGAATTTGGCCTTGAAAGATGCTAAAACAAACGAGCATCCCCATTTTCCAGGACCATCTTTCTGGCATTTTCGAAAGAATGAACAGACCTACCGACGGTTCGCAGTCGAGTTGTTGTTTGCAGAACCAGACCTAGCTGAACTCAAAACAATTGGACATGACTTGGACAAGGCTGTTGCAAAAGGTAAAACAATTTCTTGATTTTAAAAACCCTTCCCGAGGTGGAGGACAAACAGAAATAGGAATTAGGTGTGTGCTGACTTTAGGGACGGTTTTCCACCTTAAAGGCTCAAGGTATTTAAAACAAAACAAAAACTGAAATAGTCTCTTTAAGGGTCTTCCAAATTACCTTTAAGCTTATGAAAACCACGAAAACTTTCAAAGTTCTCTTTGGGGTCAGAAAAATTTTTGAAAACCGGAAAAAAGCTTTTGAATCCTGGGCATCTGAAGTATTGTCCTGGGGGGGTTACTTAGGCAAAATGGGTGCCGGGTATGTGCGAACCATTAGGGTACCTTTTCTCATTCTTCAAAAGTCTCTCAAAGGGGTACAAAGTCATAGGTTGGTCTCTGAATTGGTCCCAGAATTACGTAAATCATAATTTTTTCTTTCAAAGGGTCATAAATTTTGACCAAAATTTTGTGAAAATCAAATCAAAATTATGAAAAATCGACCAAAATTTAGTCTCTCAAAAGGTCCCAAAATTATCAAAATTTTGTCTCTCAAAGGATCGATTTTCGGCTCGGACATACCCGTCACGTCGTAAACCTAGTACCCCTAAAGTATTATTAACCTTTTTTATCGATGGTATATTGAAAAAGATTTTTCACTTTATAATGAAACTTTTTCTAATAGTTAAAGCTCCTGCGAATTTTATGCTAGTCTGTGATGTTCAATTTATATTATAGCATTTAAAGATATGTTTCGGAAATCAAAGACACAGTGGTGTACCCGGCATATGGAAACAAACGATGTCGAAGCTTTGAAAAAGTCAACTGAGAATGCCGATGCAACGGAAAGGATCATGTCTGATATCTACGGATTCCATAAAGACAAAATACTTCAGGATTGTCTTGCAGATTCGTATGATGAAAATGAGTTCGAGTCACGATTAAACTCATTGAAGGAGATTTGGGACGAAATTGCTCCAGGCTTTCATGACTGGTTCAAGAAGAACCGCTCCAAAACCTTTAAAGAATGTCTAGTCCTCAGTTCCCGTGAAAAACTTGGTATTTCGAAACGTTTCACGACAAACGGTCTCGAGTCAAAACACCGACTTCAGAAGAAACATCTCAGAGAAGAAGAAATCGAAAAGGAAGTTGTTGCTGTATCAGAGGCTTTGCAAGAATGGGTCAAGGGGTACTTCAAAGAAGCACGCAGAGCACTCAGAGGAATCGGGAAGTATCGTTTAACTACCGCCTTTGAACATCACTACGTACCTCCCGCTCGCTGGGTTTCCTACTCAAAAGAAACCAGAGATAAGAAATTCAACGATTTCATGAAGGAAGTTGGAACGCCTTTTAACTTCGATGTACCAACAGAGGCGGGAAGAAAGGTCGCCCGAAAACCTTCTCGTAGAACAAATCAACCGGAACCTGAAATCTTTATCAATCCTTTTGACCAACTAGCTGCAGAAAACTCAATCCAATCTATCCAGCAAGCGGCAGTAAACTCAATCCAATCTATCCAGCAAGCGGCAGTAAACTCAACCCAACCTCAACCTGTCCAGCAAGCTGCAGTAAATTCAATCCAACCTGTCCAGCAAGCTGCAGTAAACTCAATCCAACCTGTCCAGCAAGCTGCAGTAAATTCAATCCAACCTGTCCAGCAAGCTACCAGAAACTCCATTGCACCTGACCAAAGGGTATGTATGAAAAAGTTTTAGAAGACGTATTTATGTATTTAATCATTAGACTGTTTTAAATGCTTAATTACGCAAGAGTATCTGTTTTTTGAAGAAGATTTTTTCACCAAGCTCTCAAAACTGTTTACAAGCGTCGTTTTTTTTTTGTTTTTCGATATTTTAAACATAAACAGGGGAATGTCACTTTGAACACTGAATACGTGAGATAACCTGCTAAACATTAAACGATGATTTCTTCATGATTCCTTCTCCCTCATTCTCATATTACCCCTTTCGTGAATTCAGAATTTCATAATTGCTTTTGCTTCATCAAATTCGTCATTATAATATTTCATTTCATTTTTTCCAGGTGACAGATGGAAATGTAACCCAGTCAACCTCTCAAGCCAATAATGATTCGAATACCAATCACGACGACGTACCGGCAGAACTTGCTTTTCTTGATCCTGACAGGGAACAAAACGGGCAGTACATGCTGGTATTGAGGAACGATCACAAGCTATGTCCAAAGAGAGTCACTCGCTGCCAGCAGTGTCAAATTGCTTTCACAGACGAAACTGATAGATTTGTTCTAAAAACAAGAGGGATGAGAGAGAGACCACCCGATAAAGATAAAGGTGGAAGAAAACTGTACGAAGGGAATGTTTACCTACATTTTCTAACTGATTGTTTAAAGAAATGGGACAAAAAGTTTAAGTATGAAACTGTTATTGTGCCAAATTCAACTAAAGAAAAAACACAAGACAAATGGAAACCCTATTTACGGAAAAAAGGCATCAAAATCTAAGTTCAGAACTTGTTACGGACTTATAAGCATACAGTAGACAAAACATTCTTTTGTTAATTTTAGCACCTTGCTATTCTCAGCACTGTACTGAAGGTTTTATTTTACTTATCTCTTTTTGTTAAAAAACAAATTATATGATATTTTTGTCAAAATATCTGATGTAATACTTTTGTCAAAATATTTGTTTTGATTTTGTGTCAGATAATGCACAACTAAATTTGAGAAGAAAGCCGATTACAATCTCTTGTGTCAATTTTAATAAGCTTTCATGTTCAACTACTCTCGGGTACCTAATAGCCGGGGGGGGCCGCTAATTAATTTTTCGAAAATTTTCCACCCAGGACATTCTTATTCCAACCCCCCCGCTTATTGATTTTTGGGAAAAAATTTTTAGAAGTTCCCTCTTTTGCCCTAATTCTGCTGTATCAGCCTCCTTTTCGAACATTTTCCACCCAGGACATTTTTATTCCAACCCCCCCGCTTATTAAATTTTGAGATTTTTTCCAACCCCCCTGCTTATTCCAAACCCCCCGGCTATTAGGTACCCGAGAGTAACTTTTGTTCATTCTATTTTTCTTACCAAGACCAAGTGCTTTTTCTAGTCAAAACACAGAACTCAAATAATCAAAAGCTATTTGATGGTGATGATCAAGATTTAGTGACTAGGATTAAAATAGTAAATTAGTATTGATTTTACAGTTACATTTATTTTATCAAGCTATTATAACCGGAATACTGTAAGCAAACATCTTTAACCAATAGATTTACTGATTTCAAAGAATAATCTTCTTTTTTACTGTGATAATCAACCAAATTTGAAGGGAAACGGACAAGCCAATCACGAGATATAGGTGTCCGGATTCCAGTACCAAAAAGGGCCCAAATGATGACGTCATCACCAGAATTGACAAAAACTAATTATGTTAACTTCAAGGCATCATTGTCAAGGTTTTACCTGCCAAATTTGAAGGGAAACAGACAAGCCAATCACGAGATATAGGTGTCCGAAGAGTAGACCTAGCCATGACGTCATAAGCCTTAAAACAATTGACTGATGACAATATCAAGACAATGGAGTGTCAATTTCACATCTACAGAACTCGTTACCTAAGTCTAGTACTGGTTACTTCCATTTAAGTACTGGTTACTTCTGGTTACTTCTGGTTACTTACTGGTTACTTCTGGTTACTTCTCGTTACTTCTGGTTACTTCTCGTTACTTCTGGTTACTTCTCGTTACTTCTCGTTCCTCGTTTTAGTAACAACCGTATAATAGTCTTTTTAAACCAACTTCTGGCTTTACTTTTTTTCTACTGAATTTTTTAAAGTTCTTCTTTTTTCTTTCTCGTTTCTTGTATATTGTAAGGTGAGCTTCCTAAGATTTTGATAGCTTCAGTGGTGTGGATCTGAGTTAAGAATTTTAAAACTTGTGCAGGAGAGTGCTGATTTACCATCTAAGGAATAAAAGCACAAGAATCACCCTCCACCGTTGAACTTTACGAAAGGAAATGCATTTCATAAAATAATGGAGAGCAGAGAATTTTCTAAAGTAAAATTATAGAAAAGTTTAAAAAAAATAAAAAATTATAGATTGATGGTCTGAAATGTCGAGTGTTTTAGAAAATATTTCACTGCATTGCAATCTCAAATCGATACCGAAGATTCATGTTTAATTTTTGCTTTGGCCCCAGGGGGGGGGTACTCTAAGGCAAAATGGGTTACGGGGATGCGCTGCTGGTCAGGGTACCTTTTTTAACCTCCACGAGTCCCAGGTAGGGTCGCTTTTTTTCGTCAAGGGTAGTACACCCTCCCTCCCCCCCCCCCCGGGATTTGATGTCTTTATGATTACACCCCTCTCTCACTAATATTCTGAACAGTTTAAAATTTTAAGGGATAGTTTTCACAAAGAACACGACTTTTGGAGATTGGAGAACGTTTTTGCTTTGGTTTTGCTCATTCCTTGTAATTTTTGTAGCTTCAAGTTCTAAAGTGTTTAAAATTTTTTTTCCGTGATCGGTTAGAAGAATCTTTCATAGTTGGAAGAATCTTTTAAGGTTAGAAGAATCTTCACTATTAAGGTTGGAAGAATCTTTGAAGGTTGGAAGAATCTTCGAATGTTAGAACAATCTTTGAAGGTTGGAAGAATCTTACTATTAAGGTTGGAAGAATCTTCGAAGGTTGGAAGAATCTTCGAATGTTAGAACAATCTTTGAAGGTTGGAAGAATCTTACTATTAAGGTTGGAAGAGTCTTTGACTTTGGTTCAGCTGATACTGACTGTATTTAAGCCTGGTAATGATATATTTTTGGGAACATTTCTGATTGCCAAAACAAATATGGCTTCCAATGTTGCGATCTTGAAGCGGGTTTCAGATTTGAAAAATCGTTTCTCTTCTTCATTAACTGTCAGTAAGCTTGAGCTTGAGAAAAACTTAGCTGACCTTTTTCCCATCGTGGACTACAACATTTTGGAAATCATTGGATCAACGAACAGCTTCAAAGCTCTCATAGAGTGTAATTTCTGCTCGACAAAGGACTTTGTTGATGAATACTGCTGCAAATCAAAAGAGACATTGCGAATCCAGCATCGCAAAGAACTGTCCGATAAAAACGAATTTTCCTCATATGAATACTACAGATGTCAACATAAAACGTTTTATGAAAGCACTTTTGATACACATAGAATTTTGAAATCAAATCCTTCCAAAAGAATGAAGAACAATAACTGCCCTTATAGTATGATTATCAGACATAGAAGAGCACCAACGAATGGCTATATAAAAGTTGTTGAAATACAATGGACTCACAACCACTCCACCACATCTCTTCAAACACTGACATTCAGTGACATACATTTCATTACCAAAGCAAAAGTTTTACAATTATTTGAGAAAGGTTATACACCAAGTCTGGCTTACAAAGAGCTTATCATTGAAACAAAGTCAAATTCCAATAGTGATATTGAATTTCATATTGCAATGTCAGATAGATCACGTATGCCCAGAAGAAGTGATTTCAATCTTTTGTTCAAAACATATAATGAAAGCAAGTATGGTACACGAGATATGAAATCAATATTCCAACACTTTAAAGGTGGGTTATGTTATGTTAAATAATCTTCTATTTGATTCATTGATACCGATAGATTTGTTTGCAAAGGTTTGCATTTTACCATAAGGGGCCTAGGCAAGGGTTTTAATGAATGCAATGCAGTTTTGAATTTGTTAGATCTTATAGAATTGATAAAAAATTTCAATTTCAGAACGCATAACGAAGTTGACAGAATTGGATAATAAATACAAATTTGCCTTACAAGAATTTAATCAGGAAGAGAATGATGCTTTGATATTTGCCATGTTAACTCCACTTATGCTAAGGATTCATGAAAAGGTAAAAAATAATGATTAATTTTTTTCAAAAAAGATTAGTTGTATACATAGTTCTCAGAAATAATGTTGGATGTGTTGTTGAAGTTGTTGAAGATCCTTTTTAGATTTTCAAGTTAGAAATTTTTGAGAGTATCAGGTAATACTGTAAAATAATGAACACTGAATCTTTTATGGTTTCGTTTCGTTTTGCTTGATTTTCTTTATTTTATTTTTCAGGTACGATCGTCTTCAGAGCTTTCCTTCTTTGATTCAACTGGTGGTTTGGAAGAGTATAACCTTCGATTTTTCTTCATGGTGACTCATAGTCCAGTGGGAGCTCTACCATTGGCTGTAATTATCACGAGCGATGAGACAACTGACACCCTGATTAAATCTCTGGAAATGTTAAAGTCAATCCTACCTGACACTGCTTTTTTTGGGCATCCTGTAAGGGGCCCAGAAGTCTTCATGACCGACAACTGCTCAGAGCTAAGGGATGCCCTCAAGTATGTATGGCCTAATGCTTGTCTTCTTCTATGCGTTTTCCACCTTCTCCAACAAGTGTGGCGTTGGCTCTTTGATAAAAACCATTGCATTGCTTCAACTGATAGAACAGGTATATAGAGAGGGTTTTATAAATATTTTTACTATTTTTTTATAAGAACTTTTTTGCCAAAACTCAATCAATCACATTGTCTTTATTTTCGCCAAAAATCAAAATTTCTAAGAATTAAGATACAAGATACCATCTCTAGATGTTTTGAGCTGCTATAGATGAATTACAACCTTATACCTTATCTAACTTAAGAAAGTGAGAAGTAAATGATTTTTTTCTTCATTATGATTCAGAAATTATGATGAGATTTAAACAACTTGTGTTTATAACTGAGGATGAGGATGATTTACAAAGTGCATTTGATGACTTAAAAAGCTCGGAAATAGTCAGCAAGTACATCAATTTGATTTCGTACCTTGATGATGTCTATGACCTGAAAGAGGCATGGTGTTTTTTATACAGGTATTTATCTTTTAAAGAGCCTACTGTTTTTAGCTCCCATAAGTAATTAGTTGTATTTTAGAACCAGGGGGTACGGTTAAGTTTGATGTGCCGCTCTTAATGGTCCCTTCAAAAGCTTCATAATTCTTCTAAGGGTTGTAAATAAATCACAAAATTTAATTCCAGTAATCCTAAGGATACTAAAAACAGGTAAAATTCCATTGTTTGCAAACAGTTTTTGAATATCTTCTTATTTTGAATGCACTTTCTTGTTTTAGAAAGGAATATAACGTTCGTGGGCACAATACGAATAATATGGTCGAAGCTCAATTTCTTGTATTAAAAGATTCCGTGCTAAACAGAACCAAGGAGATCAATATCAATGGCCTGCTAGATAAAATTGTGAATGAACTAGAAGATCATTATAAAACAAAGCTGATCAGCATAGCAAATGGTAATTTTGATGGTAAGGAAATTCATTAATTAGTTTATATTTCAATCAGGTTACATGTATTTCATAACACTTTCATACACTTTTTATCAGAATGGAACCAAAAGTTTATTGTAAAGGATATTTCCAATCTTAACCTTTAATTAGAGCTATCCTAAGATTCTCAGTTCATTAAAGCAACTACAGTATTAGAATCAAATTGATTAGCAGGATGTAAATCTTTATTTTGATTATAATTATAGGTATCTACAGCAGACGTTTTATGGGACGTTCTAAGAGGAAAGGAGATGGAGCTGGTTTCAAAATTCCAGATAAACGAAAGCAGACAGAAATGATCAATAGTCTTGAAATTGTCAACAATTCTTCCTATTTGATAAGCAGTGAAGAAGATCCTGAGAAGAGATATTACGTGGATACTGACCTAGGAGTGTGTGAGTGTCATGTAGGGCAATCTGGCGCTGTCTGTAAACATCAATATGTTATCTGGCTCCACATAAACAAAAATGGATCAGCATTCCTTCCATATCTGTCATCAAGTCAGAGAAGAGAGTACTCTTACCTAGCTATCGGGGAATACTTGCCTGAACATTATTATGATGGTTTGCATGACTGGACGGAACAAACGGCTCAGAATGAGATTGATCAAATAGAACCAAATATAACACAAGAGGTCGAGTCATCACCTGAACCATCTTCACTGAAGTGCAAGGAGAAACAGGGTACATGTTTTTCTTATAAGCAAGTGTATGCCCCTTGGTCAGGCTCATGTATGCTTAAGTGTTCAAAGCATCCAGGCATAGTTTATGCTTATTGTATGCTTAAGAATCATGCTTATGATTCACCCCGAGCCAAGTTTTTAATGAAATTTCAAAAATTTTGTAAAAATTTGCGCAGATTTTGGGAGCGTGGAATGTATCTAGCCGTGGAATGTATTATTTTTTACTTGACCTCTACCAAACCTTTTTAAACAGATAAAAATGACCACTTGAAAAATATTTTAGGCTGACATATATGCTCATGTTATGCTTAGGAATTCTTCAAATCTGAGCCTTAATATGCTTATAAGCGTTATACTTATAAAAAAAAAAACATGTATGTTTCGAATTTGAATTATTTATAAGAGAGCGACCATTAAGTATATATTGCGCTGGGGTAGAAAGGTAGAAGGGATTCTTACCAAAAACTCTTGAAAAAGATTTCATACCTTAAATAATTGGATAAAAAAAGCTTTAGTCTTTACTTCTTCTGGAATTGAGTGATAGCAGAGTTCTTAAAATTAATTACATTTATTTATTTTAGCCCAACCCGTCGACTTGAGAAGATCTATTGATGTCATAAACAAGCAGGAGGTTATGGATGAGCTGCAAAAAGTGAATACCACTTTACTTAAAGTTATCGAAGCAACACAGGATAGCAATCTATTACGGGGTGTGATGAAATTTTGTGAGAGAGTTGAAAAATACAAAGGTCAATCTTCAAGACTGTCCAGTGCTTTTCATACCTTTGCAACCACTCAAAACACAAGTTTGAAGATCACTTCTACATCTTTGTTAAAGAGAGCAAGACAAGGAAAAATATACGTTCAGCCAGAAGCTGTAAAACGCAGAAAAACGGGCAATGGTAGCAGAAAGCCAGAAGCAAAAGGCTCATCAGTTAAGAAGAACCCCTTCATTAACAAAGCTCCTCAAAAAAAGAGACAACACAACTTCTCTAAAAATGTGGCTGATAACGTAGCAGTTTCAAAGAAAGCTGGCAGAACCATGGCTTCTAAGACTAAGTTCTTGTCTGCACAGAAAATAAAGAAACAAAAGTAGTTTTATATCGATTGACATGCATTTATTTCTAATAAATGAGATTTTGCGCAGCAAATACACAAATTTACAGTGGCATAATAAATTATATTTAGCTGTACTTATATCTACTTTTTTAAACACTTATCTATTTTCTACTGCATGAGTTTTTAGGTGTCTGTTCAAATTTGAAACAGTCCGGAACATTCCAGTGCACTTTGAGCATTTGAGACTTGGTGGCTCGTGTGTTAAATTGTGCTTTTTCAATGAAGCCATAAAGCCAAACTCTTTCGGACACAATTCACACTTGAATTTTTTTTCGTGATTTTTTTTGTGCTTTTCCAGCAAAACCAAGTTCTTGAACGTTTTGTCACATACATCGCATTCCACCTCCCTACATCTTTTAACGTGATACCTCAAAAACTTCGGTTGAGTAAACACTCTTTCACATTTAGAGCATATCAGCTCGACATTGTTTGCTGGTTGCTTGGCTTCTTTTTTCCAGTTCTAAAATTTCAGTAGATAAAAAAGTTTATTATTATTAGTAACATTAAAAGCAAGTTTATTATGACACTTTCTTCCATTTTTATGACTTTTATGGCCCTTTGTTTATAAAGTTTTCTCTAGCTTTTTTCTGACTTTTATTATTTCTTTTTTATCTCAAATCACAGTGATTATACAATATGAAAACAAAATTTGGAAAATCGAAATGTGAACACAATTAGTACTTTATTCTTATAAAAAAATCTTCATATTTTTCGTAAATTTTAGCCTACGGCAAAAAGGCTAGCCTTACATTTCTCTCTTCATCTTCCAATTCACTCCTCCATAATCCACCAGCAATTTTTGACATTTCCCCAATGGATAACTGAACACCTTCATCATCGGGAATGGCAAGGTCTTTCTAAAATGATAGATGTTTACACAATTATTTTATTAAAAGATCATTAGTAAAAAATCTTTGAAGCAAACCTTTTTAACTCTTTAGGATTTTAACACTAAAAATAATGTTCTTATTAAAATTTCCAATACTTCTTGAGGATTTTGTAAGAATTTCCTATCCTAGGAGATTGGATGTATCAGAGTCTACTTTTAATCTTTTGAATTTCTTATAAAAAAAACATATTTTCACAACTTTTTGATACCAAAAGCCTCATTGCCTATTATAGCCATTACAGTTTTTTCTCATAAAAATGGTGTATATTCCTCTTTTATTCTTGTCGTTAACATGTGTAAATGGGCTTCGTAGCTACACATAATTTGCAGAAAAATTAATATTTAACTCTGAAAATGAATATTTAAAAAAGTTACCGCTATTTCTCTGTAAAACAGTTGAAAGCCTGTCGTATTCCTCTTCTTCTTGTTTTCTTTCACAGTAGAGGGGATCTCAATTACATCATCAGTTGAATCCATATTTTCATCTAAAAAGAGAAAATAAGTATTTAACAAAGTCATAGTATATAAGTTATAACATTGATTGGCGTTAAATGAAATTAATTTTTAGAGTTTTTATTTTATTTTGCTTCTCATTTTCACCAAACTTAGATAAAGAAAAACAGTTAGATAAAAGAATGCTTTACATAAGTTTCAGTAATTGATCTCTTTTAAATTGAGCTAACACTTACCATCATTGTAACTGGACATCAGTTGTTCCATATTTTTCTCAAAACTTCAACCAATGCACAAACACAAAACCAGACAGCACAATTTTTAAATCGAATGTTTATAATTTTTTGTTTTACGCGCGCACAATTGACGTCATTTCTGGAAGGACTGATTATACGGCACACGAACAGCGAGGCGAGATTCTTCCAACCTTCGAAGATTCTTCCAACCTTAATAGTAAGATTCTTCCAACCTTCAAAGATTGTTCTAACATTCGAAGATTCTTCCAACCTTCAAAGATTCTTCCAACCTTAATAGTGAAGATTCTTCTAACCTTAAAAGATTCTTCCAACTATGAAAGATTCTTCTAACCGACCACAATTTATGTCAATGTTAGGGTAGTTTGAAAACTTTTTTTTCATATCCTTATATCCTCACATCTTCTAAGCTTTGGCCAAACCAAACGTCGTTATATAGATGTTCGGGGAACGTTTCATGCCAGTTTGGACGTCTTGGTTGAACCATATCATGACATTTTCTTCCGCATTTTTTTTCTTTCCCAAGATTGAAATTTAAAAGGTTCCTGTTGAAAGACTTTTCATTGTAAAAAGTCTGAAAGTTTTCTGAAGTCTGAGGCCATTTCGTGATCCATTTTGATTAATCGAAGCTTTATGAAATCCTCAGTTGAGATAGAAGAAATTTGGGAGGCAAATATATATTTTTAGATTGATTATAACAGAGAGGAATTCTTTAACTATTAAGATTGTCCTAATGAAATCGTCTGATGACTGTGATTTTTTCTTTATGACGTGGATATTTCAAAAATTAGAGAATACTAAGTTAGCAGATCTTAAAGAGGGACGGGATGGAGTTTTTTACAAGTTCTCATTTGATTTGGTTGGTTGTTTACCAGTAATAAAACAATTTTGTAGCTTTTTCTAGAGAACGCGTCATTTTTATTAATTCAAATGACCAATTATTAAAGTATCTTATAAAAACTCCATCTCATCTGCTTGAAGAAATGAGAATAGAGGGAGAGCTTGCCTTTATAGTCCTTATATGAGGAAATGGAACTCTCCCCCTCCCCCATTAGGCAATCTACAGTTAGTCTTACTTTCCACAAACGTAGATATAACAAAAAGGTTAGTTTGACTCCTCAAAAATGGCTCTCACAATTCGGGTACTTTTTCCCCTTTTAGCAAGTTATTCTATTTTTGTTTTCAAAATATTTCATTTATGCGATATTATATATCACCATGTTGCTTAAGCACAGATATCATGTATTAAATAATAGATGGAGCGTTTTTTCAATTATTCCAATGCTCTTTGAATGGGCCTTGAAGTTGACTAAACAAAATCATGCAACGGTGGAGACAGCAGTTAAATCAGTAGCTTCACTATTTAGCATCGCTATAATGAGCTCCATTCTTTCAAGGTACATTCAAAATTTGAAAGACTACACGTTTTTTTTTAAGAAACACACTTTTAAGAAACATGAGACTCAGAATGCCTAAAAATTAAGAAACATGCTGAGGCTGAGAATGAGAAAATAACATTTTTAATTCCTTTTTTTAAGAGCCTTCCAATCAAGGCAAAGTTCCAGAAAGTACTTGAGAAAGTCAGAAAATCAATATAGAAGATAGGATTCGTAGATTAGTCTATTAGACTATTGTACTATCGACATGCGTCCTTTAAGCTTGGCAAAGTTTAGAAACATATAAGAAACATTTAAGGCTCAAAAAGGCCGATTTCTTAAGAAACATTGAGGCTGCTTGGTAAAACTTAGTTCTTAAAAAAAGCGTTTATTTTATTAGAAATAGAGAAGCCCTATCCAGTGTTGTATATATGATATCCAAGTCACTTAAAAGATATTCAAGAAAAAAATAGTAAAATATGGAAATTGATATTAAAATAGGATTCTTTTTTATGTTCAATGGGTTCCAAACATTATATGATGAAAATAACTTTTGAAAAAATATTATATGAAATAAATTGGTGGAATGGGAAAGGAAAAATTCTCTCATGACAGGATTAGTGAGGAATAAGAGAGATAAAAATTGAGGATTGAGGATTATTCTCAGAAATTATATTTGCTTGATTTTCTATCTTTTTTCCATTTAAACGATTAGTACAGCGAGGTTCACAGAGATTGATTGGACAGGAACATGCTATTTGACAAACAGGCCTAAAATTTCCTGACAGTCTTGTAAATTCGACACTTTTTTATATCAGCTTTTACTATTTTTACTCATGGTGTTCGAGATAAATCCCCCGAATAAATACGTCTTTGGTTTTAATATTCTTTCTGTCAATTTTTTTGGAGCTCCAGTCATTACTGCAGATTAAAGAGTTTGAATATTTTAAAGTAAGAGAAGCTGAGATGTTCCTGATAAGTGCTTAGTTCTGCAGCCCTGATCCCTGCGTATTGTCGACTTTTTGTTGTCTAGAGAGAGTCTTCCTCTCAGAGGATCGTTCTAGCCGATACCAGGGTATACTCATCCGTCAAACAGTACCGTAAATAAAGCCTGGAATACATGGGTTCGTGGTTAAGCAGTACTGTAGACATGAGGGGCGCAAAATTTGAGTAGGAGAGCAGATATTATACAGTATTTATATTTCTATATTATGAATAGATAATTACAGTGTCATATAAATCTGCTCTTTTACACAAATTTTGCGCCCCTCCTGTCTGCGCTACTGATAGGTTAATTTTTCAGGACCCCCTTGGATTTTCTTTCTCGTTTTTCTGACAACCCTGAGTTTTCAATCTTTTCTTCTGACTCTCCTAGGATTTTTATTTACCAGATCACCCTAGACGTTATAACTTTAACTGCGTGTAATATATTGATCAAATTGTCTTCACCCGGTCGACAATTGACCAGATTGAAGTTTCACTTCTGAACAGTTGTAAAAGCAGAATAATTTACAAAGCATTTGATCCAAATCCAAACATCAGCATATCTAAACTCGCTTTGCATATATCTGACATAGTTTGATTCCAAATGAAAAATAAAAATCATGGCTTTGTATCACCTGGCGCAAAGAAATGATGAAACTAGGCGCTACGTTTGGCCGAATGCTAATGGATATCAGGCTAAAGATGCCACTTCAGATATGGAATCAAAACGTTGCGCAAGTACTGGGAGTGTTGAATTGAAATTGAGGAGAAAAACGAAAGCAAGAGTTTTTCGGTTTTTGGACACCAAAGGCAGATGGAGTTTACATTATCACACAGTGCTGTAAGTATTTTATTGGTGTGAAAAATGTAAGACGTTTTGTGTCTACAGTCGAGGAGGCTCCCCCAAGTTGACCCAAATTTCACGCCTTTGCGCATTTTCATGGCGTCTGGCGTGCAAATCAGATTAAGGGGGTCAAAAAATAATGTCACCTAACTGATGGGCGATGTTGAAAATTTTCGATTTTTCACACTTATTTTACCCACATAAGGCGTAGCGTTGTAGTGGTAATCTCTCTTGACTCCCGTTTGGGAGGTCCGAGTTCGATTCTCACTGTAGTTACTACGTTCTCTTGGCAAATGAACACACATTCGCCCGTGTCAACCCACACCATGTGAGGGGAATTGGGTACGACTACTCTGATACAAGAGTGTGGATGATGTACCAGACATTGTGGTGTGTGGTGTCACTCGTCCCGTTCTACGCCTGCGACTAGCTATATTCTCTCCTGCGCAGTTCGAGTGTCATCGCTATGCATCATGGTATCTGTCTCGCGTGCAAAGATCAGCGGTGTCTGGACAGCGCGCTACACACCTACTTGAAAAAGAAGGAACTCCTACTTTGTAAGGAGTACGCCCCAATCTTCAATGAGGAGGGCTCGTATCATCATTCCCCCGCCATTAAACGGTATATTAAGAATATATTATTAGTACAATTATTATATTGATTTTCTTTTTTGTTTCTAATAAGTTACTTTGCAAATTATTTCGGGGCCATTGTTTTTTCGATTTTCACGCACTCACGCAACCAAAAAACCAATTCACGTATTCATGCAAACCATAGGGGGTGGACGTAAACCAAAAGCACCAAAGGGAGGGTAGGACCCCGCGATGGTTGGAAGTATCTCATCTCGACGGTGGTAAGTATCAAATTCAAATTAGTATGTGTGACAAAAAGCAAGACCAGACGAATAAATCAAGGAATCGGAAAACAATGTTATGGAACTTTTCTCAATTCATAGTCTCCTTTTCGAGAAACATTTGAAAACGATTTCGCAGATCGACCACGCCCTCTAAAGTGTACTTTTTAACCGAATTCTAACAAAAGCAAATTAATTTATATCGGGATGAGCGGTGTGAGAAATTATTTTTTCTTCCAAGGCCAACGCCGTGTTACAAATGAAATGTAAAATTTTGCAACAGCTATTTTTTTTGATGTTTTGATAAATATACACGTTTTCTTTTTATAAGAACATCCAAAATTTTTAAAGCCTGGATGTTCTTTACATGTTCTTATTTTCGACATTTTTCGAGCATTTTTGCTCATTTTACTAAAAGGTTTTTCTGTAAGGTTTTTTCTATAAGGTGCTTTAGAGTCTGCAAAGCCTTAAAATATTCTTAACTTGTTCTTAAGATTTTGGCCATCGAAGTCTTATGTTCTTATATACTTTGTTCTTATAAAAAAACGTGTAAGAGAAAAAAGAGAGGAGACTTTGGAAGAAAAACGTAGAAAGAAAATTTTCCGGAGATATATGCAGTAAAATATAACAGATTATCAAGATCACAGGGGAAAAATAATGGAGAAAAAATGAAAAATTAAAGAGGACAAGAGAAAAAAACAAAATAATGTATAAAAAATTGAAACATTGATAGAAGAAATTGTTTCAAAATAAAAAAACAAAAGAAAAGTCAACAGAGCAAATTTTCATATTTCGATTTTATATTTTCAACAAAATTATCTGGTTCCGATTTACATAATTTGGTTGGTTTGATTTTTCACTTATTTGGAAATTTTCTGCAAATGTTTTGTCAACAATTCTTCTTCACGTGCAATGAATTTCAGAAAATGTTTTCTTTTTTTTTTGGATAATCGGTGGGAATAAGATGATTTGAGCAAACTTTTGAACAAAATTTTGAAAAACCTGTTTTTCGCTTTATTTCAGCTTCAACGGACTGTAACTTTAGATGCAATTTAATGTGAAAAATAATTATATTGCGGAAATCAAGAAAGCTTCCAAGTAATACTCCTATACCCAAAAATTAAGTCTGTAAATATACTTTGTGCAGTTTTTCGTCTTCGTTTTTCATTTTCATTTTTCATTTTCATTTTCAAGATTTTGAGGCCTGGAAAATTTTAGCCTTTAATGCTTGAAATAGCATGAATTTGGAGAATTCAGCGGCAATTTAACCAGAAGTTTTGCAGGAAAAATTTTGAAATAAGTTTTATTAATTATTTTGAAAAATTTTGATGCAAAACTTTTGCTTCCTGTCAAAAAATTCTTCCTTTAACTGTATAGGAGCAAAGATGAAATGGGTTCGATCGGCTGTTGCAATAATTATCTAATATCATCCCAAAACAATTTATCTAATTTAATCTCACAAGAAATATAAATAAAAGCAAATAGATTTCGGCGTAAATTAATTTTCTACTAGTTGGTGAAAGTGTTTGTTTAGATTTGCTCAAAACTGTTGGCCATATTAGAATAGCCTGGATTTCCAACCTAGCTATATTACTGACCTTTATATCTTCCAGGACCAAGTTACTCAATCCCGGCCAACCAAAAATCTTTGATCGGAGTTTTTAGAAATTGGTAATGGCGGCACTACTCATTCATTAGCGGTAAAAATGCATCGAGAGCGCTAGATCTACTTTACCTCGAATACTTTTGATGATGTAGCGCCGTTAGACGTTAATTCTTAACATAGCAATGGCTCCTTCTTGGGCACCAATCCCAAAAAAAAACTCCGGATATAGCTTGGTCCAGGGATATATAAAGGTCAGTGCTACAATAGTTTGTTTAATTCCGCTGTTTACCACGTCACATTGTTTGCATGTAATAAACCCAGGGTCGGAATTTCTTTTGGCGCACAATAATCAAATTGACTTAAGAACACAATTTCTTGACCAAGATTTTGGGTCTCCCCCAAAAAACTTTTTACATCTTTAAGATACACGTTTTTTAATAAGAACGTCCGAAATTTTTTAAAATCTTAGTGTGTTTTTAACTTTTTGGGTTCTAAGCCAAAAAATGCTCCTATTTTCAGTTTTTAAAGTCTTAAGTTTTGTTTTTACCAAAATATCTTTCTAATGAAGAAACTTCAAAAGATATTTATTCATTTTAAACTGCCTTGTCTCCCAGATGGCTGACATCTCATTATTTGATTTATTTGATTATCTTTTGGTACAGCCTACACAGAAATCTTTGGGGAAAATAATTAGAATGTGTGAAAAATAATGATAAAGTTGATACTGAAGACCTTGTCTTTGAAGAGGGGTGATTTTTTCCAGAAGGCTGTTAAATTTGACAAGGCGAGAAAAAAATGAATAAAGTTGTATAGCGTTAGTTGTCTTTCCATTATGAAGATTTGGAAAAAGTTTCCTCACATACATAGTAATAGATTGTCTTAGATCTTGAGTTTTTGTTTTGATTTTCTGTCACCAAAATATGAAGGCACGAAATATCAACACTGTAACAGTTTATAAAAACAAAATGGCGGCACAGACGCTATTATATAATAAACAACCGACATTTACGACGATAAACCCTGGTTACGGGGACGGTCATGACGAGAAAAAGAAAATCAAAAGAGAAGTGGCGTATTTTGATTTTCAAACGCAACTGATCCAGAAAGCTGAATTAGCCAAGAAATTACGCATGAAAGTTTTCCGCTTTCTGGAAGCGGACAAATGTCATTCTAAAGGTGGAATTTATGATAAATTATTGTAAGTACTATCCCAGACGGCACACAACGTTAAAACAACGTCCATGTGACATTCATAACGTCCAAATAACGTTGCTTGAACGATAAAGCAACGTTGTGTGCCAGCTGGGATCGTAGACAACATTATTGTCTTTGACCCTTTGCGCGCGCTGTTTTTTTTGAATTTCAAAACTTTAAAGTGCTATAAAAGCTTGTAGCTTTTGATTTAAGCTTGTAGCTTTTGATTTAGAAGATGGTTTTGGTACCATTGGAAAGGTATTTTTATACTCTTTCTAAAAGTATTAGATTTATGCCCCTTAAATCAAATGGTCAGGAGCTATGGCCTCAAGTCTGAGACTGTTTTGGACGCATATACGCACTCCTCGTGGTTTAAGGGTTAAAGTATGAAACATATAGACTGGAGTCATCCATGAACAGTTCGTGTATTATGATAATATGGGTGTTATATGATATTACGATAATTATAACATGGTTATATCAGTTTGTACAAACTATGACCTAAAGTTTGTCAGTTTCATTACTCTTTTCTCATTTTTCACACGCCTGTGTTACAGAGCATGCCAGACCCCCTATTTACTGGAAAATTTGGCTAAAATTCTGGATATTTTGACTTTGAACAATAGAATTTCTATCCCCATTGCGATTTAGATAAAATTTTTCATCCCGACTGTTGGAAGAAGTTCCATCAGGGCTGTAAAACAGGGCTAGTTGAAACAGGAAAAATATGGCACAGGAGGTTGAAGCCATTTATGGTTGTATGACAGTAATGAAAATAACTCGTCTTCCCAATTGCCACTCTTAAATAAAACCCGTTTTAGACTATACAGTAGACTCTCGCTTATTCGAACTTCTATTGCTCGAATTTTTCTATAATTCGAACTTATTTTCAGTCCTGGTCAAGTAGAAAGAGTAGAAACCCTCTTAACATACTTTCTTTGAATCGAATCTCTCTGTATTTTGGACAAACATTCGAGTTCGAATTAGCGAAAGTCAACTGTGAAACAGCCTGACAAAATATCTTCCTGCAGGTAATTTGGCGTAATTCGCAAATACATTTTGCGCTATTTCCATGATGACATAAATATGCAAATGCCAAATACTTCCAAAATCAATATTGGAAATAATTTAAAATTTTGACCAAAAATGCAAACCTATATGCAAATTTGTGAAATATTCCATAAAATTTCAACATTTTGATCATATAGCATTATGACCATTTTTAAAGGATATCACTAGCAAGCCTTTGTCTACGCATTTTGTACTTCGTCAGGAAACCATTTTTTTAATTTTATCAAAACACTGACTTATAACTTTAGCAACAAAACCTGAAAAACCTCTATGAACAACGTTGAGTCACAGCTAAAGTAATGAAACTAAACAAGAGAGTTGTCATTTTTGTCAGTTTGGCGTTTGGAAATAATCAAAATCATTTCTTCATTAGAATTGTTGTCATTTTGGTCAGTTTGGCGCTCGGTATCGGAAGTACGATCCCAGGATATGATAATGGATGGTTATTTAAAGTCCGACTTTCTGTTGTAAGTTAATTTAACTCACTAATCGTTTCTCCAGCCAGATCATTATATTATTGAATGCAGCCCTGCGCCACAGACCGCTGCCTATACTGGAAGATTTGACTAAAATTTCGTCCCCGGTGGGAATAACACTCTACAATTTCAGCACTGGGAATCCAACTTTTATTTTATCCCATTTAAAATTCAAACTTTTTAGCTTGGAATAATTAAATTTCTATCCCCATCGTGATTTCGATAGAGGTTTTTATCCCCGCTGCAGGAAAAGGGAGTGTTTAGAAGACCTAAACAACATTGCGTTGCGTTTCAAAGCACCTAGAGAGGAATCTTTACTCTTTTTCAAATATAAGAAAAAGTGAAGCTTTAGGATTTGCACCACAAGTTATTTTCATCTGTTTTCAGGAAACGCTTCTCCTTGTCATCTTTCTTACCGAGTATCTTCTTCGTGTTTGGTCCTCCGGCGCCCATGGAACGTACGGGGCGGCTGGAGGGTGGAAAAAATATATCATCACGCCACACATGATCATAGGTGAGAACATGTTTGAATTTGTTTTTATGTTATAAAAGTCTTTGGGAATTTCAAGAGAAATTTTTATTTCTCATGAAGGAAGATTTCGATATGGTTTTTCTCATTTTTTATACTTTCATCCTATTTTTCTATTTTTCTATTTTTCTTTCATTTTACAATGATAATATTTCACTCTTGATAATCTTTTCAACGAGAACAATATTGCTAGTGAATTTGTATCCTATCAGAAGTTACAGCCTTTTGTTTCCATTGCAAATTCTATTGGGACGCAGAATCCTAATATAGAATGTCATAAATTCAAATTTGCAACTTTTTCTTTTCTTTTGAACCTATATCAGATTTATTGGTGATCCTGTCATCTCTTGGATTGGTTATTTCAACATCCTTGAATCTGGACCCAGAAGAGCGCAGGTAAGACTGGCACACAACGTTGTTTCAACATCTAGCTGGCGTTTATATAACATTAGATAAACGTTAAAGCCACGTTGTGTGCCATCTGGATTACTACAGGGAGGATTTTCGAAAACCCGCTAACTCTAGTGGGGTCAACTCGAACCGCTATAACTAGAATGTCTCCTTAGCTCGAACAAGTTTCTTGTCCTTTCAGTTAACAATATTTTATAAAACCTACTCCTTAACTCGGAATTTTCTTAACTTGAGCAAATCTGTATTCCCTGGTTTCAATGAATGAGTAGCTTCATAAGACACCCCTGTGCTGAAAATCCACCTGGACCCTTTTCTTTCTGGAAAAATGGCCAGTGAAATGTCATCTTTTTTGAAAAATATGTAAACTAAACTTTACCCTCACTGGGAAAGTGAGGGTAAAGTCTCGGCTCTCTGAACAGTAAATGGTGTAGATTTTAAAATTATCTGCTTTTTCAAGCAAGAGCACCTCTATTTAGCATTAAGCTCCCTCACTTTAAAGAGACATAAAAGTACTGAGGAAATTTGTAAACGAACCGTATACAGCGGGATACAAAATCAAAATAACTGTCACATGTCTAAATAACAAACCAAAATAAATATGGCTAATTTCGATTTTTTCAATTGTTATGCAATTTTGTTTTGGAGACGTGATTTTAATTGTTCTTTTTAATGACACGTGGTTCGCACAGTTTACATTTTACTACTTTTATGTCCCTTTAAATTCCCAAAAGACATTCTGACCGGATCACTTAATTACCATAATCTTACTTTGCCGACAGCCACCAGATTAATCATAGTTCTTATAAAAAACCCTGGTCTGGAAGCTTATTGTTTTAACATACTTATTTTAGGCTTTTATACTTACTTCAATTACTACGAATATTACGTATTGATCGACAACGTGGTGCATTTGGTGCGTTCTGGAGAGTTTTCAAAAAACATCGAAAGGTTAATTTATTCACATGCGTACCAGTAGCGTAGACAGGAGGGACGCAAAATTTGTGTAGGAGGCCAGATTTTTATGACACTGTAATTACTTTAATCGTAGAAATTTTAGCGAGACTAATTTTAGCGTATATTAGCGAGTCAGGAAAATCTTGATTTATTTTGGATTTATTTTAGCGAATCACGATTTCAAAAAATTTCGCGTGGATAAATTTTAGCGAATACTCGTATTACATTATTGACTGAGGTCGTTTTCTAGCATTTCTCTGCACTGAAACCCTTCGTATTGATAAGAATGTATTAAGGCAATATAACCAGAAATTTCGCGCGGATAAATTTTAGCGATCTGTCGATTCGGCGTGTTTTAGCGAGATTTATTTTAGCGAAAATAGGGAAAACTCGCTAAAACGCTAAAATTAGTCTCGCTAAAATTTCTACGATTAAAGTATCTATTCATAATATAAAAATATATTTACAGTTTCATGATAAAAATCTGCTCTCCTACACAAATGTTGCGCCCCTCCTGTCTGCGCTACTGCCGTACAGTAGTGCGTCTTTTCGACATCTGGCACAAACAATAGACCTTATCGGAGTTTTTTATTTTTCTAAAAAAGCGATGCATTGTGGGATTGTTTCGAGTGTATTACAATAGAAATCTCTTAGGAATTCCTCGAGGGAATTCTATTGTAATACACTCGAAACAATCCCACAATGCAACGCTTTTTTAGAAAAATAAAAAACTCCGATAAGGTCTATTGTTTTATAAAGTTAACATTACAACATTACAACTTTAGAAGAACATTTAAAAATGTTAGCTGACTACTGTGTATACAGTGAATCCCCAAAAAAGTGGATTTAATTTTCATATAAAGTAGAATCCTCAAAACTCATTATCGAAACTGGGCTAAGAACAAATGAAATAAGATTAAGACTATCTATCTGTTTAATCAACAGAAGTTGAATTTCCAAAAGATTCTTAAATAGGTTTTTGTGATTAAAATATTAAGTATACAAGTCTTAAAATTTAGCATGATATATTTCAAGATTTTACAACTAGACTTTCTTTAAAAACGTGTCCGCTTTTTGGGACACACACTGTATGTATCCAGTATTAAGGGGTTCAGTTCAATTTTTTAACTGTCAATGGAGGATCATTTTCAGGATCTGGCTATTCTCCCCTTCACCCACGTGAAAAAAAAAACTTCCTTGCCGCAGATTTTGAATCAACTTAGTTTTAGATCGACCATAGTATTGGTTGTTTTTCTTTTGTTTGTTGTGAGAGATTCAGGTTCGATTCTAACACACCCCATCACCGAAAATTTCTTTACAACTCAAATAAGTTTAAAGTAGCCAGCGGATTACAGCTTTTAACCATATAAGGCCATATAAATTTAACAAAAAAGGGACAGTAAAATTTTCCCTGGGGTACCCGTAATTACAGGGATTCCACAAATTTGAAACTCAACATCTTCATCAAAAATTTCTTTTAGGAATTGCTGACGTGTTGGTACATGGGCTTCTTAATGGTAACATTTGTCAGTTTTCTGGTTTATTCGCTCGAACAGAAACGCACCAATGATACTTATACCCTGAATAATCTATTTGATGGTGTCTATTGGGGCGTGGTAAGATATACGAGTTTTTTTCACTAGAGTACTGTATCTTTCTTGCAGCCGTGACTAAACATATAAACTGTGATTGCAAATCCTGGTTTAATTGGTTATTCATACATGTTGTGTAAATCACTCCAAATTAACCTAAGCTCAGATCTTCATTGTTTCCTGCACACTAAGCTGAAGCTCTAAAGGGATGCGTGTGAGCAAACGATCAGACAAATATGTTCTCTCGAATTTGTAACGACCGCGTCTTGCTACCGAGGACTGGGAATGACGACAAAGTATTTGTGATTGTGTTGAAATATATTTCTATTAGAAAAAATTCAAATTTCAAAATCTCGGTGCGAAACAAGATTCTTGCTATTCATGATATGAACCATTACAATGTCTTCAACGGACCCAACAGCTAATTGGTTGCAAGTGACGTATTAACCGATATTGCGTTATTTACAACCAATCAACTGTTGGGTCCGTGATGTAATGTCAGAAGACATTGCAATGGCGCATGTCATGAATAGAATTAACTATTTTCCTCAGACGGTTATTTTTCAAGGTTTACAGTGCGCGTAAGAAAATTTCTACCAATAAGGTGCTATTCGCGTGGTGCCGAAAGGGGAGAAAGTTAGAAGGATGGCAGGATATACGTTAAATGACGTATTTTTATAATTCCTTTTCAGATCTCGTTAACAACCATTGGTTATGGTGATATCAAACCAGAAACAACTTCTGGAAAAATATTGATTTGTTGTTTTGCTGTTTTTGGAACTTGCTTCTTAGCTATGCCTGCTGTGAGTTTTATTAAATCAAAATCGACCGAAGTGATTACTCGAATCAATCGGAGTGATTACTCGTTTCCAAGCCATTGAAAAACGGGTAGCTAAAATATTAGAAGACCTTCTAACTAAATTATCAGATATACAGTAAAACCTCTAATTAACGGACACTCTATAAAAGGCGGACACCTCTGATTAGCGGACAATTTCATTTTCTCCGGCCGTTTCCTAGTCAAATCCTCATAAAAAAGTTTCTAAAAGGCGGACACTCAATTAGCAGACCCTCTGATTAGCGGACAAATTTTTTCGCACGAAATGGCCAAAATCCCAATTTTAGCTCTCCAATTAGCGGACATTGAATATCAAACGGGGCACAGACGTCTAAAATCGAAAAAAATTTTTTTAGATATTTTATTTCAAGCACTTATTAGTCTTATCATTCAAATTATTTCTACAAATTTCCAATTCCCCTTGACCCATTCAACAAATTTAGGTAGGCCAAAGGAATCATAAATCACTGGTACTTCAAGTCCGTACCCACAACCTCGATTTAACCTCTTGCCAGTCACTCAAGCTCTGTTTTAATAACCTTTCTCTTGTTCTTCTTTGGCCTAGTGTCTGCAGATAAGTACTTTAGACCCCAATTTTGTATTTTTAACACCCTGGGATGGCCTAATTTCAAAATTGGAGCTCCGAGATCAAAAGTTTCTAAAAGGCGGACACTTCTAATTAGCGGACACTAACCCCTTACCCCGATGGTGTCCGCTAATTAGAGGTTCCACTGTAGATGTTAGAAGCGAATCTTCAACCTTTTCCAGACAAGCAAAGTGGTACCTTAGAATTTACATTTTACATTTTTTCAAATTAGGTGGTTAGTTTAATTTAAAAGGAGATTCTTCTCTGCCTTATTGGGCTTTTCCAGAAAAAACCACATCCCCCCTGTTCAGGAGGTCAATTTCCGTTCCAAGGGGGTAAGGTTTGATATGTGGCGGAATTCCATAGGGAGATACAAAAATCTGTCAAAAAAGACTGGAATTCCACGGGGGTAGCTTTTTAAATCCTACTAAAATTCAGAATTCCAGAGGGGTTTAAACCTGAAATTGCCTGGAATTCTAGGGGTTACAGCATCTCCAGCCACAGAGGGAAAGCCCATTGATGAGAAAACGCAATCTAATGAGAGTGTCAATTTCTATTTCAAATAGGGAATCATCGGCTCTGGATTCGCTTTACAAGTTGCAGAACAGCAGAAAGAGAAACATGTGAATCGAAGAAGAAGACCGGCTGCTGTTTTGATACAGGTAAGAAGTTGGAAATCGTAATTTATGATATGCGTGAGTCAAGATTACGTCATTTTCATATCGGAAACACTCGAAAAAGCCGGAATTTGACCCCTGTTTTGCTATTTTTAGTAACACTCATGGGTCAAATTTCGGTGTTTTCGGGTCTTTCCGATAGGGAAAATGACGTAATCTTAACTTACGCATATCAAGAATAGTTAGAGTAATAGTTTTACGTTTGACATTTAATATAGTTATACGTTTTACCAACCTTTGTCGAGTAGACTTTTTTTTATAAGAACAAACGATGTAAGAAAATAAGAAAATGTTAAGAACATTTTTAGGCTTAAAACTAAATAAGTCAAGAATATTCGCAGACTTCAAAGATTTTGGATGCTCGTATAAAAAAAGGTTTGAAAAAGGTTGGAAGATTTTTGTTAAGAGTTTGTTGGGTCAATTTATCAACTTCACTGGAGTCTCCAGAACAGGAACCTCTATCAATTAAATGTCTCCTGAATTGGAACAAGTTTTATAATCCCTTCAGTTGACAAAGCCTTATAAGTCATGGAGATTCACATCACACGAAATCTCCATAACTTGAGCAAATTTCGATTCTCCGTGCGAATTCAAGTTACGGAGGCTCCGCTATAGTAGAATTTACCGCAGCTTCCATAGGCGGTTTTAGACCATGTCGAACTTATCAGAGAAAAAAATTTATAACTGTAATTCCATTGTCTTTTAACAAACGTTTCACTCCTTCGCATGTTTCCGACGTACCTGCTCCATTGTCTTAAATCCGTCAGTGGCTTTTATTTTGCAGTACCAGCTATTAGATTATTTACAATAACATTGAATATCTATTAATCTAATTTTAACAGAGTTTTTGGAGAAAATATGCCGCTGACAACGATTTCCCTGCCACATGGATTCCGCACACAACTCAACATAAGGACTACGAATCAAATCTTTTGCGTACACCACGAAAAAGCATCAATCATCAACGAAGCTCTAAACCCGATATGTTTGGTGTCCCATTTACACCAATCATTCCTTCTATCCACGTGACTAGAAATGAGAATGGGAAAGGAATGTCGTCACCACCTTCCAAATCCTCGCACCCAGTCTCCCCAGGTTTGTATTGTTGTTATATAACCAACAGTTGATTGGTTGAAAATGACGTATTGACTGATTTTACGTCACTTACAACCAATCAGCTGTTGGGTCCATGATGTAATGTCAGAGGACATTGCAATGGCGCATATCATGAATAAGGAGGTATTCATGATATGCACCAATGGAGAGTCTTCTGAGAACTTTTAAAATTTTCCACTCAATAATCAATTTAAGAACAATAGAAAAAGTGACGTATTGGGTGAAAATTTTAAAAGTTCTCAGAGGACTCTCCAGTGGTGCATATCATGAATTGGCTAAGTTACAAATTTCCCTCCAACATTGATAAAAGAATTATATATTTATGGCCAATTTTTTTTCCAAAATGGTGAATATCTTGTTTTGAAACCTTGCTAAACCTAAAAGACTGCTAAGATTTAGTGAATTACTTCTGGTTATCTTCTTTCGAAGTGTTTAGCTACAATCATTATAGCTTTTATTAATTTTTAATCAACGTGGACTGCAATTCGAGGCACAAAAAGTTGATAAATTATGTTTTTGTATTTATCCCTTTTGTCTCTTATTGTCTCAGCCTATAAAAACCATTTTCTAAATAAAATTGCTACTTTCATTTTAACAGCGGAAATTCCTGATGATTTCAATTTCCCAAACGGATATTTAATACCAGCTAAGAAGTAAGTATTTCATTATTTCACAGGCTGAAAAATTCATCGTTTATTTGAAACAGAGGTGTAACCAACTTCTGATGAGAGGTACTGTGCATAACGTGTCATGCCCTCTGGTGCGCCCTCCCCTATAGACAAATTGGCCAAACGATCTTTTTCATTTGAGAAAAATACTCTAAAGCTTCATTTCAATGAAAATATCTTAAGAGTTGGATTTTTACACTCTGTGTCTACACACCCACCGAATATTGAGGGAAGGGTATCTTAAATTATAAATGTCATATACTCTCTCATTCTACCTTTTACCAAAAAATGTCCAATGTCCAATGGGTAGTCAGTAAATTCTTAAAATCTTTATATTTTCATACTTTTCCTTAGGCTGACAACTGCAGAGAAGATTGCACTTCGATTTATTCGATTCTTAAAATGTATTTCTTCTATGAAAAAATTCAGGGTAAGTATCATAAAGAAAGTTCGCGGGTTCAGCTTCTATCTTGGTCTTAATAAACTTACAAAATGGCGATGCTCTCTGCTTAGTACTCAGTAAAAAGCCGAATCAAGAGTAAGTAGAGGAATTCAGGGAAAGGACAGCACCCTCTTTTACCTACGTTCTGGTAGATAACTTAATGAAAAGTGAGTCTTCGAGTCGCCCTCGAATGCACCTCAAATTTTACCTTATTTTTTTTTAATACAGCAAGCACGTCGTCCGTACGATGAACGTGACATTTTGGATCAGTTCGCATCAGCACAAATTGAGATGTTCGCTAAACTAAGAGATGTCAAACAAAGGTGAGAAAAATGACACAAAGGCTCAAAATTGTTCCTATAGTCTTTTCCCTCAAAGTGTGCATCCGTTTTGGTTCCATGTGGAAACCATGTCAGCATATAATTAACAGCAATTCTCTTGAGATTGTTTTCCAATACAGGGTGTGCAGAAAAAAGTATCGAGTTCGAACATGATTCTGAGTAGAATGTTGTTGCGTGTGTTTAACAAAATGTAAGAAAATATATACCAACATAATAATTGTTTTTACAACAGTCATTATGATTAAAAAGAATTACAAGACACAGAGAGAAATTTGATAAACATTGTAAATTTAGTGAAACACACAGAAGAGCTTTCTTTCTATAGAAGTGGTACGACTCGATACTTTTTTCCGGACACCCTGTACAGTACCAAAACCGAAGTACACTAAGTAATCTAATTAACTAGAGAGGACCACCAGAATTAAAAACGCAATTGATTGACGTCGAGTTTGAGAACAGACCTCTTTAAAGGGACATAAAAGTAGTAAAATGTAAACATTGCGCGAATCACGCGCCAAAACATACATGTAAAACAATTGATTTTAACATGTGACATTTGTTTTGATTTTGTATCCCGCTGCATACGGTTTGGTTACAAATTTCGTCAGTACTTTTATGTCCCTTTAAACTATACCAAAAATCGTTTCAAGAAATGTAGAAATTGTCAATTTATATGACTAACTTTACACCACCTTTGAGTCGAGACCATTTGAACGAAATGACAATTGATAATACCTAATCCAAATATGTCATTCCAAGGGCCCCCCAGCGGTTTGCGTGAATGCGTGAAAATTGGAAAAAAAATGCGTGAATGCGTGAATTGAAAAAATTTGTGTGAACGTGAAAATTCACTTTTTGATTGCATAAATGCGTGAATTTTCCCTTTTTTCCACCGATCATGTGCAGTTTTCCCGATTTTTCCTGATTTCCTGAAAAATCGGGTAATTGCGTGAAACTTGAGGAAAATTTGCGTGAATGCGTGAATTTCGAAAAAAAATTGCGTGATTGCGTGAATTGAGGGTCCGCTGGGGGGGGGGGGCCTCTTCCAAGGTAAAGTTTTTTCAAGGTTTATATTTTCAAAAATCATTTGAATAATAATTTTTCTTTATAGGATTGAATCATGTCAAATATGCAGTGGTAAGCTTAAATTATATTTTGATTAAACCCACAATTGTTGTCTTATTTCATTTTTAGGGTTGAATGTTCTTTTAAAAATTCTCAACGTTATGTACCAGCTAGGTATTTTTTGCAACCCAGACTCAGTGCCTTGGAAAAGTCTTTTTGCTATTGGGGATAAAATTAATCTGAGCTAAATAGTAGAGTTGGAAAAACACCTTTTTAAAATTGGTAAGAATTATAAATTTTTTTTATTAAAACTGATGCCTTTGTTATCATGTTTGGATTTATTTTTTATTTCTTTTATTTTAAATTTTCAGATAGTAAAGCTGAGAAGAATTTGAACTATATCTCCAAGTTGAATGACAAGGTACAATTTATATTGAATATGAGGGGTGAAGGATAAAACAATTTTCAGTGATTTACCCCCGGACAAAGTGACTTTTGCCCCCCCCCGGACAACGGGTTTTACCCCCGGACAAGCATCAGTTGACCCCCCGGACAACCAAAATTACCCCCGGACAGAGCAAATTTACCCCCCCCCCCCGGACAAGGTGAATTTTGATGATTTTACCTACCCCCGGACAATATATCCTCCATCCCATGTACGGACATTTTCTGGACGAGCCCAATAAGAGTTTAGTAATACTAACCTGATAACAGCCGGTCATAATTTTCTTTACGTGCACGGTAAACATCTAAAGGCACTTGAAATTTAACCATTTGAGAAAAATAGTCCTCTCGAAAGAAAATTCTACATTAAGAATCTTGTTGTGCGCTGAAAAGTCAAAAACTAAAATTTTCCTGATATGGCGCCCTATTTTCAAACACAATCACGCAACTTTGTTGTCATTCCTAGTCCTTTTTGACGTAGTGGGCAGGAAACGATCACAATCTGATTTCGGCTTAATACAGGGTGGGCAAAAAAAATATGGTCTAACTAATATTGTGCTACTTGAAGAGCAAAAGTGCTATAAAAATCTTATTTCTCCTTTGGTAGTTGCGCAGGAAACCTCGTCATAAGCGCTCCCCCTAGGAACTTTTCTAATGTCAGATACATAATTTCACAAAAAATTAGTCTGTTATTAACGCGTTTATAAGGATTGATTAATATTTTTGTATATTATAGGTTGGCAGTTTACATTCAGAAATAAGTGAAACAAAAGAACTCTTGAAAATTTTACTTGTACAACAAGGAATTGACATCAACAAAGCTTTGAATAATAAACAACAACATCAAGATAACGATTGAAATTTACACAGTTGTATTACAAGGAAGCATCTGATTCAGAAGTACAGTGAAAAAGGAGAAATCGAAGAAGAAATAATGAGAGTGAATGGATGAAAAGAAATGACTTGATGGATGTATGCCAATGAAGAGATAAACTTAAGTGGGTTTATATATGCTAATGAAGAGATAAACTTGAAATAAAGACTCTTGCGGAAAAAACAACAAAACCAACCTTAATTATGATAAATGGCAATTTATGAAATGAACAATAATTAATGATCGAAGAAATCGAAAAAATAAAGAGAGTGCATAGATGAAAAAAGGTTGAGTAAATGGATAAATGTTAATGAAAACTTTTACGAAAGAAACAACAAAAACCATTTTGTTATAACAAATTATGTTGTTGTGCAACACATTATCACACATAATTCTACAGAATACGTAGATGGTGTAAATTTAAAATTTCTACAGATGTCTGTAGATTTACGGGTAGAATTATAATTCTACAAAATATGTAGATTTATATTTCTACAGACATCTGTAGAATTACGGCAAATTAGTAGATTGCTACACAACAGAGTCTATATTGTATAGAAGGGTATAAAGGGTAGAATTATTATTCTACAAAATATGTAGATTCCATATTTCTACAGACATCTGTAGAATTACGGCAAATAGGTAGATTGCTACACAACAGAGTCTATATTGTATACACCACAATGAGTAATTTAGCGCTGACAAGTAAGGGTGAAGAATACAATGGGGTGGAGTCGAGGCTGTGGATGGCCTAAGAGTTAGTTCATGTAATGTTTCCAGATCACCCAAAATGACACTAATACGCATGCGTAATTTGCCGTTCTTTTCAACCACAAGCAGTTAATTCCCGTGACAATCAAAGAGGAATGAATCTCTAGGGGTGGAACAGTCACTTTTGGTCGGGGTTGTGGATGGCGAAATATAAAATTTGTCGTTCTTTAAAAATTTGTCGTTCTTTTTGTCGCTTTTTAATAGTTATTTGTCGTTCTTTTTAGATGATCTGGAAACGTTAGATGAACAGTCTCCTAATACCGGATAAATAGCGATCTAGACAGTTAGCCTAACTTGTCAGTTAGACTGTTTACTCGTCACTACAAAAGTTCTTGGGTCAGGGGTTTGGAGCTCGAGTCTCGAGCGCGCACAAAGTGAAATCGTTCTAGAATATCTACATAATCAGTTGAATTCTATATTCTACATTATATGTCGATATTAAAAAGTGCCGTAATTCTACAGACGTCCGTAGAATTAAGAAAATTTATACATCTACTTATTTTGTAGATTTTCTTGTGAGACTGGCTGAATAAGAGCAGTAAATTATAATACAACAAAAACACTTTTTAATGGAAATGGACAATAAATAAATAGGTGATGGAGACTTCAAAATCAAGAGTGTCATTAATAAAGTGCGTCCCATGCCCTCCTAAAAATCAAAGCTAAAAAAACGGTAGGAATTTACAGAAAATTAATAATATTACTCTACCCCTCAAATAAATAACAGGCTAAAAATATTTTGAAACAAAAAGAAAACTTTCAAAAGCGTTATGGGTATTTCACAATCCAAAATCCAATCGCAAGGCGAGTTGCGAGACTCGAATGCGAGTTTTAGCTCGAATGAATTCACAACACGTAATAATGTCCATTGCACGATTGGAGACATCAGTAAGCAATCTTTAATTATCCATATTTTTTTAATTTTATTCTCTTTAACATCTGAAAATAACAAAATCATAAAGGTAACGTCGAGTTATGGCTCGAACCTCTATAACTTGGATGTCTTCCTAACGCAAACATAACTCTGGGTCCTTACTCTTGATATTTGACTCCTTCTCTTCAATACAGAAGATTTTGACACAGACTCAGTACTGTTCTTTAGAAAAGGTATAAAAATAGAACTGGTACTAAACCTTTATGTTTCGCGATAGCAAGGTCAAGGAAGAAATGTTATCAAGAATTTAATTTGAAATAAGTAGTTTGGGAAATCAATAGTAGAAAAATTTGGTGAGAATTGACTTTGGCGGATGGTTGGCAAGCACTTAATTTGGCTGATTTCGGCTTAACCCTCCAAATCACATTGCCAACAAAATTTCTTCCTTTAAGGTACGGTAGATGGAACAAAACAAGAATTTAATCTGAAAAATAGATTATTCAAACTAAATAGCTATAAAATAACAACATTATTGACTTCTATAAATTATTCCTCTTAAAAAGTGAAGTCATAAAAATTCAAATTAAACGTGGAAAAAGATTGTCTGGTTGGGATGGTCATTTCTAGCGAAGAGAAGATGAAAAGTTTTTCCCCGAAAGACATGGAAAAATATTAGGGAACATTATTGAAAAATGCAAAGAAAATGTAATAGTGTTTAGCAATAAGTTATTTGACGAGGAGGTATTTTTGATTTTGACAAAAAATAATTTTGGCAATTTTATGCCAATATTAATTCTCGCAAAAATTTGATTACCTCAATAAAGTAGTTTGCTTTATTTTTTAGACCATCCTGTGAAATAGAAAATTTAAAATTTACGAAGGAAAAAAATTAATTTTCACTCGTAGATATTGATTCTGACGTATCTGCTAGTTCATTGGTGTTACTGTCAGCTGATTGGTCGGCCGTACTCTCTTCTGATTGGTTATGTTTTGCTTGATCGAGTTTTGATTGGTTGAATTTGAATTGATAATCGAAATTAGCATCAGAGTTCAAACCAAACGCTAGCATTTCTTCGTCCCGCTCGAAATTTGGTTTTTGCTGCGAGGAGAAAGTGAAAGAGTGATCTTATTTCTGGCTAAGGTATAATGTCACAAGTAAAGTCAACATTTGAAAATTCAAAATTATGCCCTGGAATCTCATAATTGGGCAACCAAATCACACTAATATTATATACATTCTTAAATTTTCCTAACTTTCTAAATTTCAAGGTTAACCTTTAAATGTTCTCAACTTACTCTTAATACTTTGGCCATCATCGAAGCCTCATGTTCTTATTATAGTTTGATCTTATTAAAAAAGACTTAAAAGTGTTTACCTCTTTTTCAATTTGATCGAGACAAGTTTCGCCCAATTCTTTGCCACAAACATATTCAAACAATTCTTCTTCCTTCATCACAATATCCGTGGTTAATCCAGCTTTGGTGAAGAAACTGGTAATATTGTGACAATCTCGAAGTAGGAAATGAAATGCTTGTGGATGGACAGGTTCTATAGATTGTGAAACATCTATGAAGAAACATTTATGGTAATGCCATAGAATGTTGTATTCGCTGAGATCAGAATGAATCAGTTTGCATTCGTTATACATCGTCTTCATCATCTGTAAAAGGAATGGAATATTTTTTTACCGTTTGAGTTCGGATACCTTATCGGCCAAAACTGAGTCCGCCTTAATTTTAGTCAGCCTTAATTATTAGTCGGCCCTAATATTTTAGTCACCTTGTCAAAATTTAGTCACTAAGGGCCAACTAATAACTAAATTTTGGCCATTTCTAATTTTTTAGTCGGTCTAAATTTTAGTCGGCCCAAATTTTTAGTCAGCCCTAATTTTAGTCATCAAGCCAAAATTTAGTCATTTAGGGCCGACTAAGTTTTGATCTGTCTATGTCTCCTTGGAAATGAAATTTTTCATATTCTAAAATTTAACTTATTATTTGAACTTTTTAACGGTTTTTTAACATTTTGTTTTTAGACCTATTTTATTTTGGGAAAGCCGATTTATATGATGGGAAAAAAAAAGTATTTCCTATACTATAAGAAGAAGAAATCGAGATCGTAGTGATACAATGTATAAAAATATGAGTTAAGGATAACAAGATGAGATGCAAATGTTTCAAAGTTATCCAGGACCTCTCATTGTCTTTAAGATCACTTCTTTAGTTGTTAACGGGTAAACGAGATCAAACCAAGAAATTCTTACTTCTGTACACTGACTGTAAGCTGATTCTAATTCGCTTCTCGATAATATTGCATCTTTTAATTTTGGTGCCGGTTTTTGGTCTGCTCCAACAAAAGTCATTACAAGAATATGCTTACGTAAGCAAACAACTTTTGGACATGGGATACCGGCTTCCTGCATTCTACAAATACGATACAAAATAAAAATGTATAAAATATAAACACACTGATGTTGAGACTAGTCACCAGAACCATTGAAAATTAACGGAAGAAAAAAATCGAGAATATGATTTTGATTCGCAACGGATAAATATATTTCTCCCCAATGGTATGGTTGTGAATTTGAAGCTCGGAGGATCTTCTGGTTTTCAAACGGTATTGGTAGCTAATAAGAAGATAACTACAGAGGGAACACATTTAATGCTCCATTGCAAAAAGCATGGACATATAAACGACTGGACATCTATCTTTTATTGTCTCTTTGAAGAGAGCTTCGTTGCCGCCTGTATTTCAAAATTGGTATGAAAAATCCGACAATATTCCGTCATAATTTTATTTCTTTGAATTATTTAGGTAAAAGGGTTGATAGAGCTTGAGCACTACTCCTAATGTACAAAAAAATTATTTTCGAATTTTTTCACAAGTATATTTTATCAACATTCTCAACTCTAAAATGCAGAATTTCAACTGCGTGTATACTTTTGAATCCCTTTTGTCACTCCAATAATTTTTTTTATGATTTGAAAAAAATAGTTTGCCAAAGTTTAGAGCCTGTGTCATAAGAATATCGAAATTAGAATGCGACACTCTCTAAAATTATTAGAAGACACTTTTAAGTCAAAATTTAGAAATAATAGTCTTGACAAGCTGAAGATGATTTTGCCTCTGTTATCTTTGTTATGATATAGATAAAAGACTTGAGAAGAGTAGAACAACAGAGACTTTTGTCGAAGTTTTGACGTTGTTAGCAAGGTACTCCCAAGTGGTATATTATCAAAATCTATTGTTTCATTTTATGCTTTTAACGAGGCGGCAACGAAGCTAGCAGCCCTTTCTACAAAAAGACAAAGGACATGCAGTTCAGATGAAAATGAAAAGGTTGAGACCAATTCGAATGAATCCCACACAATAAAAATAAAACTTTAAACTTGCCTGTAACAAACTTTTCAAGTCCATTCAAATGAATCCCAATCGATGAAACATGAAACTAGCCTACAGGTAACAAACTCTTCTCCGTTGAAAAATAACACCAACCTTCAGAATTTTAGATGTTCTTAACTTTTCGGATTTCAAGCTTAAAAATGTTTTTAACATGTTCTTATTTTCAGCAAATTTTGAGTATTTTCGTCTATTTTCCTAATAAAAAAGGTGTTTTAGAACCTAAAAAGCCTTAAAATGTTCTTAACTTGTTTTTAATAAGATTTTGGTCATCGAAGCCTCATATTTTTATATAAAGTTTGTTCTAAAAAACGTGTACAGGCTAACATGGAACTCATACCTGTTGAGATTTCTGAATTCCTTTTCAGCCCACAGTTTGATAATCTTCCTCGGATTTTGTTTGGAGTAGCGGTCACGAAACCTGTGATCATCCTTGATATATTTCTCTCTAGTTTTGAATTCGTTTAGTGTCGTTTTGAAAATCTTCAAAGCACACTCTGATGGAAGTGGACCATTTTCAGACCTGTTGAAACATGAACAAGAAAACAGTAGAAAAGATCGTCTTATATTATATCGTCTTGTATTGATGCTCTCAATATCGAAGTTTTATTATTACGCTCAATTATTCGATAATATTCAAAGCTACCGTCAACTAGAAACTCTCATAAATGACACAATTCGAATAAGAGATAGTCTCGTAATCACTTTTTGATATTGTGGGGCTTTTGACCAGAAACCCTCCTACTGGCAAGACGGAAATCGTGCCTTTGTATCTAAACTGGACAGGTTAACGGCCGGCTTCAGATGGAAAAGTTTAAACACCGATAACGAATCAAAATAATGTCGCTTAAGGCCGGTCTCCACTTACGCACGCTGCGATCGCACCGTTTGGCTTCAATCAATTTTGCTTGGAAAAAAAGATTACGTCATAAAAATGAAGCTCGCGCTCGAAAAAAAAAGTTCAATACATTTTAACTTTTTTCAACTGTTACGTCAGGTCGCACCAATGGAATTGCTTCATTTTTCTTTTGACCAATAGCGTGGATGCTTTGCCGGATAAAGTCCGATCGCAGCGCGCGTAAGCTGAGACCGGTCTTTAAACGAACCTAAAAAAAATTATATTTAGAGAGAGCACTTACTGTCCTCCTCTAGCGTGTATAACAACAGCCTCTTTTCCTGTACTGACAATACCACTGATGCTATCAAGTGTACCGTTGTTTACCATCTTATACAAGATCAAACGAGACTTCTCATCTAAAGCTTTTTCCTGGAAAAGAGAACGGAAGAACAGAATTTACAGAACTAAGTTAGTAAGTATTTTCATCTCGTGGACCTGTCGGATAGGCGGAGCCGGGAATGATGGAGTTTTCCCCCTTTTCTATTGGAGCTAGACGTGGGAGGTCAAATATTGAGGAGCAGCGCCACACCTACTTTTAGCTCCCTGCATTACCGCTTGGATCAGATTAACCAATCCAAGCTACTCATTTGCTGAGTTTGCAGTGAGCGGTGATCGAACCCACAACCCTTGGGTTTTAAGGCGAATGTCCTACTGACTGAGCGAACCAGCTACAAACTTTACACAGAACTTGTGGCAATCAGATATAAAACGATTGGAAACAGACAATAAAGAAATACAGTGGACTCTCGAAAGCCCCCGGGGAACGCAAATTTTTCGAGTTATGGAGACTATACTTTATAAGGCAATGTTAACTGAAAGAACCAACAGACTTGTTCATTTTAAGGGGATATTCAAGAAAATACACGAGACTCCACTGTAATGAAGTTTTTAAACAAAATGAACACTTTGTAATTATGCTCAAGCATAAAATAATTTTATAAAATATCTGAAATGTCCGCGCTAGAGGCTTCAAAGAGCCCCTCAAAAGAAAATATCCATGCAACTAGAAGATAAAGTTTATTTTCATGTTTAAAAATGACATTAAAACACTTATAGTCCGCGTCTGCCTGCGTTAGCAAAATACAATAAAAATACAAAAGGCCTAATGATAATCTACCTACCTACTATTTTTCGCTTTTTTGTGCTTTTTCGGCAAAACCCCGAGAATCAGAACCAACGAATTACAAATTTTGGCCAATTTCCATCAAAAATCAATGGAATTTTTTTCGACCATACGAAAATTAGTTCTCTTTTAAGATAATTATTTTTATTCTTACGTGTGTTGAATGTTCTTGTTTTTCATGTATTCTCATGTGGTTCCGTTCCTCCTTTTTTGAATGTGTTTTCAATCGGTTGTAAACAGCATTTGGTAGGCGAATATCCTTTCTGCCAACATCTCCAGAAGCAAAGTGGAGTGGAAACTAAGATAGAATAATCATCATTCAGTGATTTAGCTTGAAGAGTAAAGAAAATTAAATGAGCTCCATTGAATATCTGTTCTTGAAAATAACTTCCCCAGAAGCAAAGTGCACTGGAAACTAGTATAAAATAATCATTATAAAAGCGGGTTAGCTTGAGGTGTAAAGAAAACTAAATAAACTCCATTGAATATCTGGTCTGGGAATTCCACTCTTAACACTCTAAGTTGGTTTAATGTCGACATCCCTCTTCTAATTCCGACACCTTGGACACCAAGAGTTGGGGATAATAAGACGGTCGAAATCGCCGATGCAAATTATATTTCTTTGCTTGGCGATGAGAGAAGAAAAAATCAGTTGTCTTTCTGTGATTCCGACCTTCTTATTATTCCTAGATTATTAGAATAAAAGGGATGTCGACATGGTGGATTAGCTTAAAAAAAAAATAAAGAAAATGTACTTCATTGAATGGGAGGTTCTGGAGGTAAAAAAACGTCCCCTTCCAATGCAAAGAAGATTGGGAACTAAAGCTAAAATACTAGGTTGAATTAGTGGATGAAATTGAAGAAATATATATTAAACCTCTGGGCTGTGAAGGAAGTGCATAACAAATGCCTCGGCAAAATGCTGTAAAGATGCTACAAAAATTGTTAATCTGCCGTGTCAAGAAAACTAAACAGATGAGACTCAATCATCGTTTTGTTATAAAATACAAAGAACTCTGAGAACTTAGGAAATTTATTTTCAATTTGCCTCGGGTCTATCAAGGTCTGCCACTCGGTTAATAGATAAGGATGTTATCTTTAAAGGAAGTAAAAAATAATAATATTGTAATCTCTGTGATAGTTCTTGTAACGTTTTTCAAGATACTGCAAACATTTGTCAACATCAATTTTGTCCTTTTTGTCATCTTCCGTTTTATACCCATATCCAATAGGGGTGGACGAACATCTTGAAATGGGTGAAGAATTTCCAGTGGAGTATCTTCTCATTTATCAGAGGGTAAATGGTTATTTTAAAATTTCGAGGGGGTAAATGACTAATTTTACTCGTCCACCCTCACTTTTAAGGTATGGAAAGAATTTTCCAAGGGTTCTGCAAACTTTGCAATTTTCCAGGGACACCCACACATTCCTAAGAATCTTTTTTTGCCTTGGAAAGATTTGTCCACCCCTTTAAGTATGGAAATTTAATGAAACAGCCCAATATCTTATCAATAATCAAGCATGTGGACCTCTTCCTCCTTTATACCTGCTCTACATTTTTGGCATTCTTCCTTTCAGAAATTTGTTGATCATGTTTTGTAATGATTTCACCATCTGCTTTTCTTTCATCTATATAGAGAAAAAATACCCAAAAATAATATTTCTTAGGCTTTGTGAATGAGAGATGAGAAAATAAGGTAGTTCCATTGAGTTTCAATCTCTGAAGGGGCTAGAGTATATAGTTAAGTTATATGCACTGTAGAAAATACAAACTTGCGACTAACCATGACAATCTGTAACTGCTGTAACAAAAACCAAATATACATTTTGGAGGAATAAAATAAAAAACAAAAGGAATGCACAAGACACAAAACTGAAGACCGAAGTCTTTCAATCTCTGAAGGGGTTAGAGTGGAATTGTAAAGGAGCCAAGATAGGTTTCTGGAACAAATTGAGTGAACTTACTAATAGCATCATCGAGATCAGAGTCCGCCTCGCTACTGTCATCGTCAAAATCATCTTTGCCATATAATTTACGTGATGGATCAGCCTCGTATGGGTGAACTGACTGGAAATTCTTGAATGACATTGACACTGTTTAGTAAACCAAAAAAAACAGATTTTATTTGGGAAGTTTACAATGTAATTAAATATAAATTTGAATTTTCGTTTGACAGAAGCTTCGAGTGGTTCATTTTTTACATATACGTTTCGGTCCTCAAAGAGAATTAAATCATCATATATATTCTGTAGAGAATCTCCTTTCTGTCCAATATTTCTCTTAGTTTGAACCACAAGTGTTGTGCTTTAGAGATGCTGGCTAAATCGATCTGGCCAGCCAGTGTGCAGTATGCGTCCTAATAAGGACCAAATGCATATGCTGCTCTGCCACCCCAATCCCCTGAGTGAATATAGTTGGACAGAAATTCTTATTTTCTTCACATATCAGTAAAAAATATTTTTTAGATTTTTAAATATGTAGCTAATGCAATCAAACGTTGAATTGATTTTAAAGACGCTACAATAATAACAACAGCACAAACCTTTACTTGTTCCATTATAAGTCTTTTCTAATGATTTGACATATGCATCATTTTCTTTGTTAAATTCTAATTGTAACATTTGTGCTAATAACAAATCATTAGCGGTGTCATCAGATCCATTAGTGGCAGCTTCAGGTGGTATTACAACTAGAATTTGAAAATAAGTGTTATTAAGAATAATTTTCAATAATTCAATTCTGTCAAAGAAAGACTAAATACTCTTTAAATTAGAAAAAAAAACTGTCGTACGTGCTGACTGACTGGCTGGCCCGTAAAAGACCAGACGGCTAACAGGAGCCTCATTTTGGCGTAAAACTCATGCCCAGGCCTGAAAATATCAAAAATTAAAAAAAAACAAAAAAACACCAGGCTACTAGGTATTCATTGACCCAAGGAAGAATAAGTGTGCCAAATTTCAGTCAATTTCGCAAATCTCCAGGCTGTCAAAGTTTTAACCTTATTTCGAAAAAGAAGAATCATGCCCAGGCCAAAAGACCAAAAGTTGAGATTATGAAAAAAATTAAATTATGTCACTGACCTTGTGTTTCTGTTTGGACTGGATCTTGTTCTTGGCTTAAAGATTTCAATTCTTCACATTCAAGCTCCTTTGCATATTCTTCATCCATTAAAGATGAGAATGAACTAGCTGGAGGGGTGTTTTGAATCTTCCCCCATGGACATGTTGTTGCACTTTGTGAGCCCCCACTGGGATTATTGACATCGATACTTTTAGTTGCCATGCTTCCAGAATATGTTATTAAATGCCAATTTTTCTTTGTTCAATTGTATTTTTAAATAGTAGTATAAATAATTTTCTTCTTAAAATTTACAATATTGTACAAAATTTTCTTTTTTCCCTGAATCAATACAAATTAGACTATCAAAAATAACAAATATTAATAGTTAAGTTTATTATTATTAATATTAATAATCCAGAGAAGTCAAATGAGGCAAAATGTGGCACTGTTCATCGCTTCCAAACAGCTGACAAAAAAATCGTCGTAGGGAACAAAAGAAATTTAGTCAAAGATCAAAGAAATTTACTTTTAACTTCAATTGTCAGTTAAGTGCACAGCAGCATTTTTGTTCCATCTCAGTCCATCTAAGTTATTAGGGATAAATTTCGTTGATGTTTAAACCCTAAATGAAGTGGATAATTTTTGGCGTGGACTTTTTGGTTGCGAATCGAGAACCTAAAAACTTCACAAATCCTTTTAAGCTGATTTCTTTTATTCTCCTCCAGGGTTTTGGTTAATTTTGGCATTTCAAATTTTTTGTGAAGACTAATATAAGGGAGGTCAGCCGAAATTTCAAACTCTTTTGCAAAATGTCAGATCAATTTTAATGAAAAATCCTTATCAGAAAAAAGCCCTTATCTTTCAACCTTTAGTAGTTTTTCCGTCCGGCTTTCTGTGCGATTTTGAGCTCAATATTTTGTAAAAAAAAATTTGTATTAAACAAATAAAAATAGTCAAAGATCAAAGAAATTAACAACCTTTAACTTAAGAGCCAGTTTTTTCTAAGAATGGGGCAGTTTGGGCCAGGCCTAATAGTTTGAACTTACATAATTTTATTTTTGGATGTGTTTAGTACAATGAACTGAGTAAAATCCAAAAATATTTTGGTCTGAAAATCCATTATGTTTTTCAATTTTTTCAATTATTTGACTTTTTTGACCTCAACACTACATTCTATTGCAGCCAGTAATTGGCAGTTAAAAGAAAATTAATTTGATCTAAAAATCATCTCATTCCAGAAACGTTTCTAGGAAAATCAAATATGGTACTCTTTGATAGCTTATAGAGGCGGCTTCTAACTCCCTGACCCCCTTAATTTTGTATAAAATTGACTCAAAAGTGCATTTTTGGCTGAAATTTTTGCGAAAGCATCCTATTACTAGTGCAGCAATTTCATAAGTTGGAATTCCTTCCTTTTAAAGATTAGGGGCCACTTACATATCCTACTTCCCACGACTTGACGCAAAGGGGTGGGAGGAGAGTCTGACACGCTAAGAAATTTCACCAGAAATATTGATTTTGAGACGTTTATTCCATGACAAATGTTACTTTCCATATTTCTTTTCCTCCTTTTATCAACTAAGATCACATACCTAAGTATCTTATAGAACAATTTTAACCAAAACAATAGTCGTGGGAAGAATTGATATGCGAGTGACCCCTTAGGGCTACTGTAGCTCAAAATCCATCTTAACTCTAAATTCCTAAAAATCTTGACAATACTGCTCAAAACAACAATTTTTACTTGCATGCCTTTTTAATACTCAAATATAAAAAAATTAAAAAATTTTAACTTGGTCATTAGTCAAAAAAGTCATTAAAATTGATTAGCCTCTGCAATGGAGTGCAAGGCTGAAAGCCACATGAATATGGTTCATCCTATAAAAGGAAGTCCATTCTAATGGTGGCCTATCTTCTTGAAGTGAAGGTGGTTGAAAAATGTTTTTGGCATTTATGTAACTGTCACAAAAAACTGCTGTTTTACTGTCAAAAATTTGAAATTTGAGGCCATATTTAGCCAATCTAGAGGTTTTCTGGCCCGTCAGCCCCAACCATGGTGGCGCATCCTTAGACACTTATGTAGCCGTTACGTCATAATAGCAGAGATACAAAGGTAACCCCAAATTTCTTTTCTTATGCTTAGGGCTATCAGACGAGCCTACTTTTGTTTCTTCTGATTAATTTTGAAAATTTGGCTGACTCCCCTATTATAAGAAATCGAGCGAACCACATCGCACAAGTGGGCGAAGAAGGTGGTACGCCTAAAGCACGGCACGGACCTAGCGCCAAGTGGCGCTTTTAATTTCTTTTTAAATAAAGGTTATTAGTTACAACCAAGTACGGACTTTGCGACGGAACAGGGAAACTTTCATAAAAAATGGCTACAACTTTTGGTATATATACATCGCTTGACGTTATCTGTGGGGGTGGGGAGTTCAGAGGATTACGTCAATTTGACGTTATGCGTTGACAAATGAATATGGACGGGTCCGTTATAAGCAAACCTAAGAAATCTTATGTGCGGAATGAAATAAAAAAAAGAAAGTCTTAATTTTTATTGACCCCAGGATTTTTCATTGCATAATTTCTATGGGAAATCGAAAGTAATATCATTTGACTTGTCACGTTTGAGAGCTTGGATGTTGGGAAGCTGCAAGAATAAAGGTAAACAAGTTATAGTATTTTTCTGAATGAATATAATTGACCTTTTTTCCAAGAGGACACGTGTCCTGTTGAATAATTATGTAGTCCAGATGTTCATCATTTCCTTACGCGCACGGTAAACCTCTGAAGGCGCTTGAAAATTATACATCTGAGGAAAATAGTCCTCCCGCAGAAAATTCTACAACAAGAATCTTGTTGTGCGACGGCCGGAAAAATAAAAACTAATACGGCGCCCTATTCATAAGGCCGATGGAATTTAATGTTATGTTTACCGTAAGCCGCCCGCGTGTTCCAAAACCTGCCGCATCAAGTTGTCATTATTTGCCATTTTCTCGAAAAGTTGTCATTATTTTTCCTCCCACTTGAGCTTAGAACAAAAATTTTCGAAGTTGATATCAAAACAAACGGCCCGTGGCTTTTTTAGATTGCTAACAACCCGAACGGCCCTCTAGTAGTCTTTATCGTAC